>NC_017844.1:4208634-4508634 GCF_000002495.2 Pyricularia oryzae 70-15 | reverse complement strand
GCGTCGAGACGTACGCCATCGATCGTGAATTGAGAGCCCGCTCCAGCTCGGCCTGTAGTTTCCTGAGACGATCCAAAACGAGGTCGGGTCTCGTCTCTGGGACCTTCTCTCGAAGTTCCAAAGGGTTGAACAAGCTAACCTGGTCATTGCTCTGTGTTGCTGCAGGTGGTGTGGCACTTCGGCGTGTTGCTGCAGGTTGCACATCCGAATCACCGCTAGCTTTTCGGAGAATGGGCTCAGTCCGGCTGCTTGTGAGCTGTGGCCTGGATGATCGCGTGGTGCCACGCAGGGTGAGGGTTTGCTCGCGCGCTGGGAGCGACTGGCCCGACACACTCCTAGGAATGCTAGACAACGTCTCTGGTGGGACGTCTACCGGTGCTACAGATACCACGACATCTGCCTCCTTCTTTGCTCTGCTGCGCACAGTACTGGGCTGTTTGGCAGTGGCTTCCCGCATATCCTGAAGTCGAATGGTGCCCGGAGCTTTGGCGGTCCTTCCCTGAGCCCGTTGCTGAGCCGCAAAGCTCTGAGGTAGTGGCTTTGCTGAGTCTGGAAGAGGATTCCGGGGAGCCTGGCTGGGCTCCTCCGACTTTGGTCTGGCCTGGGAAGTCGAGTTCTGAGGTGCAAACTTCTGCTGTGCTCTAATCTCCTTGGCAACCTCGTCAAAGGGTCGGTAGACAATGCCTTCTTCCAACGGAATAATGGGAGTCAGGCCTGCCTTCTCCTCAGCGGCCATCTCCCTCCATACTGGACGGTGTACCACCTGCATCTCGTTCCACGGTCCCACCTCGCAGGATTTGCACATCTCCTTGAGAGCTAACAGGTTCTCGACCTCCTCTTCCTCATTGCGGGGATAATTATAGAAGCACTCGTTGTCCGGAGGATATTCCCGCAGCTTCGGGGTCATGTCGTCTGACGAAGGCATGTAACCAGCTAGGAAGAATGGGTGCTGAACGATGCTGTCTGGGTCAGGCCTCCTGTCTGCATCTTCGAGCATAGTTGCAACGAGATCCTTAGCCTCTTTGCTGATTATCCTGTTTAAGCTTTCCATAGTTGGCCACTCATAATCTCGTTCCCGTGCGCGTCGGTAGATCTCGTCCGTTGTGGTAGATTGGAAAGGCGGTTTCGAAGTCAGCATAGCAAACCTGTAGGTGGCATCGAACGCCTGAGTTAGTAGCTTTTCCAGAGTTTACAGTCCTAGCCACTACCATGTGTGCTCGTGGTCTGATAGGCAGAGCTTACACTATCACTCCCAAGCTCCAGATGTCAACGTTGTGGTCATGTCCCTTTCGACCCTTCTCCAGGATCTCGGGGGCAATATAGTTTGGTGTTCCGCAGAGCGTCGTCCTTCGGATGGTTTGCATATCTCTGCCCGTAACCAGTAGCGCAGCCAGGCCAAAGTCACCAATCTTTGCGTTCATTTGCCTGTCGAGGAAGATGTTCCCCATCTTCAAGTCACGGTGGATGATTCCCTTGGAGTGCATGTACTTGATGGCGCCGGCGATCTGAACAGCGTAGAAGCGAACCTCTGCCTCGGTGACTCCCTTGCGGCGCTTGACCATATCCATCAGAGACCCGTTGGGACACAGCTCCAGCACAAGGTAGGTGGAGCTCTCAAAAGAGAATGCGCGGTAGAACTGGACAATGTTGACCTGTCGCATTTTGGAGTGTATTTGCAACTCAGTTTGGAACTATGGCGAACGGGCCGCATGCGTTAGTAAGTGTAGCAAGGCTAGAGAAAATACTATGGCGTCCTGAAAGGGCCTCTTTGCTACCTTCTGCTCCATCTTGCTGGGCATCTTGCTCTTGACGATCTTGAGAGCAAACCTTTTCCGTGTTCCGGGGAGCTGGCCCTCGTAGCAAACGGCGAAGCCACCCTTGCCCAGCAGCTTGCCGACCTGGTAGACGTTACCATCTTTGCAGTCGTTGCTTGGCGGCTCGGTTACGTGTGGTGGCGGCGGCGGCGGGTGTTCCTTCTCCTTGTTGGCCTTGAGCTGTGCCGCAGCTTTGGTCTTCAAGTCATTGACCCTCTGCGGGCGCTGGGCATTAGCATCTCTCGGAGACAATGCCTCCATGTCGATGCCCTTGGCTACCATTTTACGAGATGCAGCATCCGAGTCGGTCTTTTTTGCCGTTCTTCGTCTTTTGCGTCTGTCGCTTGTTGCGCCGTCCCACTTGAGGGCAGTAGTCGATGGTTTCCGCGGCGCGGGTATCTGCTACATGAAGGTTTAGTAACAGAGCATCATGATTTGGCAAGGCTCTCAGGTGCTATGTTCAGCTTCCGAGGTGGTCTCCAGGATCTGTTGAGATGATTGAATCTTTGAGAGAAAGTAAATAAAAACGACGCGACGAAAAGAAACAGCTTCACGCACCTGCCTAGTTCAGCAAAACACAACAGGAAAAGAAAAAAGTAAATCAAAGCCAAGTACTTTTAATCTTGGACAAGAACAAGCAGTCAATGAGAAGAAACAGCCGGCTAACTATTACCTCGGATTCCCTATAGCCTGTGAACATTAGGGTTTCAATGTCAGGAAAGCAGCGAGGACGTTCCTGAGCTTCTGCTCTGAGGTCTTTCAGTGCGTGGTCCTTGCTTGACTCTTGTTCGCGGTTAGGCGTGTTTGGATTTATTATGGGGACCTGAGGATGTTGTCTCGGCAACCGAGCTATCTCCCTAGTGGCTTCCAACTAGCGCCCCAAAAAAAAACTAGGTACCTCCCTCATGAGCAGGGATAACAGGAGCTCCATTGTCAATGCTCACAGACCCCACGCCAGCGCAATCCTTTGGTTGCACGTCTGATTGCTTCAAACTCGGCCGAAGGAATTTCGAGGGTTCCTCTCCATCGTACTTCACCTTTACAAGGCTTGGGCTGTGGTAAAGAAGTTGGTCGAGTTGGTCGAGTTGGCCAAGATGGCTGAACTCAAGCAACTCTACCCCAATTTAGCCGGCCGACGTGCAATGAACACAAAACCTAGGTACCTTAGGTACCTTACTTGTGTGTGTGTTTGTACCTTGCCTGGCCCTGACCGGCCGTCAAGGCTTGATCGAATAAATTCCATCCATGGTTGAAAGATAGCTCCTTGGTGTTTTCAATTTAGATTCAATACAGGGTCGTTGTGCTTGGTAGCTTCTATTTCAAAAGTTCAAAAATGAGCCCAAAATCCTGAATGAGCGAGCTGACATTGCAGCACAGGGCCCGCTTCAAAAGCTAAAAACTGCTATAGAATAGCCTCCGGTCGCTCCGGACATATCGGGTATGGACCCTTCGGCGGGCCGATCAGGAACCAAGGTTAATGGGCCGTCATTTTCAACATCCGCGCTGAGAACTGATCCGACCCGCGATGCCAAGCCCATCTGCACACAACACACAGAATATAATCTCTACGATCTATGCCCTACGGGCCTGTTCGCGATTGCGTTTGATTGTGTCCAGACACTCGCCTAGCCAAGGTCATCGTCTTGCTCCTGCTGCTGCCCTGCCGCCAAGCCACGTCACACCAACGCCCAGACATTACAGCAGCAGCAGCGGATCGCCTCAATCCAGCGCCGGCACACCCTGGATCGCGTCGGTCCCAAAGGCAGCGATGGTTCCTTTGCCTCTGTTCAAGCTTGCCTCTCTCTTTGTGCGGCACGTCTCCAAATATGGCGCCGTAAGTAGCAATGACCTGCAGAGAAGCTGTTCCTCTAAAATTGTTCCCAAATTCGATGTTCCATCTTATGGTGACTCACCCCTCTCCTCTCACCCAGAACCGGATCAAGATCCAAGCTCACGACCACCCACGGTTCCGAGCATTTGCGGCGAGGTACGGCCAGGTTATGCACCAGATCAACATGCGAATGTCGGTAGCATCGATGAGGAACATACAAAAGGAACTCAAGGCGAAAGACAAAGCCGAGGCCCCCACGGTTAAGACGAAAGAGCAGACCGAAAAGGAAGAAGCTTCAAAGGCAGCCGGGCATCAGCATCAGCACTTTGGGGAGCCAAAGAAGAGCATATGGCGTCGCAAGTTCAGGCCTCTCCCGGAAGAAAAGGCCGTGGATCTGTTTGCGGACGTGATTGGTGACGCCTTCATTCTGGCCGTCGCCTGTGCCCTCATCATATATGAGTATCAACGATCATCTGCCAAGCCCGATGCCAACACGGAAAAGATAAAAGAGCTGGCTGGTCAGCTCGACGAGTTAAAGAAGAGGGGAGGGGAGCTGGAGGAGGAGGAGAGGAAGCAGGCGGCCAGGATTCAGACGCTAGAGGAGGCGCTGAGGAATTACAAAGATCCAAAGACGAAACAGCCACTTCTTCCTTTGCCTACAGCCCCGGCTGTTGAAAAGGTGTCATAACCGCGGCTGCGCATATCCACAAGCGTTACAGGAGGGCAGCGTCTGGTTTGTGTGCTGATCGCGGTGCCATTCAAATAAACCAATACGTTCAACCGAGGGCGCAATATCAACGCAGTGTGTATTTGCACCCATTTGAGAATGCCGAACCTGTTGGATTCGCCACTTGTCGCGTTATTTGCAGGGGCATAGGTATATACCACTCCGCTCTGTATAACAGATCATTTGTCTACAAATATGTATGTATATGCGCATGCGCTGCTGAACTGGGGAGGCTAATCAGCGGGGGTGTAAGGGAGGTACGTGTAGTATAGAAGTAGAAATGACATGAATAGAATATACACAACCCAGCTAACAATTGTGACATTTATGGTCAATGTGCCGATAACAAATTTGTGACTTGAATATTCCGGTCCTTGCGTCGACAATGCTTGACAGTTGTAGTAGGGAACATTCAACTTCCTTCGATTCCTTCACCCGAGCTTGAAACCTAGGAATCCATCAATAATTTATAGCATGTAGGACAAAGTTGACAATGTCCACGGTCGTCGGTCACACCTTCCTCTAGACGGCCCTGTATGCATGCCTTCCCAGCAAGTGACTTGCTCTTTTTGACAGTTAGTATCTTATCGACCTACCAGGGGTAGGATGGCACAGGAGTTTATCTCCAAGTCTTTTCACTCGCAGAACGTTGACGCTCGTTATCATGTAAAATTACATCAAACCTCAAGATTGTTGCCTCGGTCACCGAAAGGGCGAGTCAAGTCTCACATAACAGAGCGGTACGGTCTTTACTGATCACCTTCTGGAAGTTTGATACTGCCGTAAACGCAATGACGGCTAGGTTCTCTTCAACTCTTCGCAGCCGCCCCGTGTGGATCTCGGCTGTCGATGTCTTGTACAAAGCACCACCAGGGACTAAATGGATGGGTAAGTTGGCAGATGAGTTCAGCAAGAGACGGGACGCAATGCAGCCTTGTACTAATTCTGCCTTGAAAAGAAAGCAAAATGGAAGCCCAGGACTTGGTTGTATCGTCCACCACGACAGGGAGCACGGACAGCGAGGCCTGCTTCCGGTTCCTTCTTCTCTCTCCTGCCGAGCTGGACAATCCAGCCACGCAGATACGACTTGAGCGGTTCTGCAACCTCACCGCGCATACAGCTATCGTCTTTCTCGACGAGGCTGAGTCTACCGCATTTGTGGATTTTCAAATCCGGTACGTGGCTTAGCTAAGTATGGGGAGCAATGGCTAGCTAAGAGTGCAAACCTCTGACGAGCTGGCACTTGTTACCACGAAACAGAATGATTCAAAGCAAGCTAGACGTCCCCGTTGTTCCAATAAAGTCTACAGCGGCGCTGCCTGGGACTGTGACAGCCTTCCACGAACGTTTCTCTGCGGCACAGCCACGAATTTCGAAACCGCAAGCTGTCAGGGCTCTCTTGCCGTTCTGCACTGTCAATCCCCCAATCCGGGAGCACAACTTCAACATGCTAAGTGTTAGTTCTATATTTGAGTCATTCCTAAGTAGGTAGTCTAGAACTAGTCCAAAGCGCTTAAACATGCAACCCACATTACGGGCTGACAAAACGGGCTTGATTCCAGGACATTGTGCCCAGCTTCAAAGTCATGATCGAGGTGATATCTACCCGCCAGGGCCAGGATGAACTTTGCAGCTATATCGGCCAGAGCGACGCGAGTGATGTTATCAAGTTCTGGACCGCTGAATATACAGCATGAAGGCAGCAATAAACACGGCTTTAGCAGTCTCCTCCGTATGTCTTGATTTATTATCTTGCATTCCAATAAGAATAAGGGCATCAAGTTCAAGCACAATGTGATGTGATATCGTCTTGCATCGTGCAGCTGCTCTCACAGTTATCTATCCCACGAGTACAGACTGGCCAAGTGCCGATTGGCCGCACGCCAAGTCTTCAGCTTTCCATATATAGAACACAACTGTTGCCCGGACTGCCCCTGGACCATATGTCTTTTGAGAGGCACATTACGCATAAGCTAAATAGCTACCGGGGCAGGTGTCGAAAGAAGAATTTTTCGGTGAGTAACAAAGTTCGAGGAATGAATAGGTCTTGGACTTTCCGACTGCAACTCTACACAGCCAAAACGGTATTTGCAAATGTCGTGATACTCACAGTCCCCCCCCAGCTTCCGGTGCTTATGGTTCACATGAACCCTTATTTTCAATATAGGACATGTAGACCTTAAAGATCCATACATATATATACCCGTCCAATGGCAAATCGAACGCAGTTTCCTCGGGTGTGACACCCCCAAGAACCAACAAGCCAAGTCTGGGTCCAGTCTACCCAGGTAAGTTGACGTGAATGCAATCCTGGTCTACGGTGGGCGCGGCATAATGATCAATCTGCCAAGGATTTATTGACCGATTCAAGGACTGAATTCTTTTTTGAATGTGATGTGATGACAAGCGGACAAGACTACTGTACATATCACCGAGGCTGTTGCCTCTTCCAGCCATCCAACAAGTTCAACGGTGGCTCAAGGACAGGGGCGAAATTGCGGGGAAAGCGTACGACAATACAGAGTTACTTTCCTTACTTCGTAATTGGGCAATCATCGTGGCCAGCGGACGAACCTCAGTCAGTCCGAGCATGAATACAGGTACACGGACGATTGCAAGCTAGCCTCTACAGTAGGCGGTGT
Source organism: Pyricularia oryzae 70-15 (assembly GCF_000002495.2). Classification (NCBI taxonomy): domain Eukaryota; kingdom Fungi; phylum Ascomycota; class Sordariomycetes; order Magnaporthales; family Pyriculariaceae; genus Pyricularia; species Pyricularia oryzae. The sequence continues at coordinate 4,501,620 of NC_017844.1, read as the reverse complement.
GACGACAAATGCGAAAGTGGGCGAGTGTGGTCGAGATCCATCTTGAGATATATTTAATAGTTACCAATTGAGTTTAGTAGTTCGGGTTGGCCAAGACAGAGACCCCTGCCATGACGAGTTCAAAATGGCTCATTTCGCCTACCTGGAGTCGCCACAGGCGAGACCAGTATTGTACGAGGTCGACTGTTACTTTAGGTGCAGATATCTACGAACTGCATGGATTATGAGTATATCATCCAAGCTGGCTCCGTCAATTCGACCGACCTGGCCTATGGGGCGATCGTTGGTTATTAGCGGGCTGTATGAGAGAGAGAAGAAAAAGAAAAAAGAAAGAAAGAAAGAAAGAAACACAGGCAAGGAAAAAAAGCCGCGCCGAATACCGAATATGCTTGCATGCTGCACATGCATACTGACTGTATTACTCAAGTTACAGTACGTACCTTATGAAAAGCAAACTCAACGTGCTTTTGCAAAGATGGTACAAGGAAAAGAAGTGCATGCTGAAGCGCGGGGACGCCGGGGAGCGAGGCGGCCCCCGTCAGGACTCAGGAATCGATATTCTTGATTCCGAGAATTCCAAGCCAATCAGGACGACCCTCGAGCCGCCGAACAAAAACTCGGCCATGCACGCGGCGCCCCCAAACCCAAGATCCGAGAATGCAGGACGCTCAATGCTGCCCATTTGTGTCCATTAATAGCTCGTGCGAGTGAACCTATTGGCCAATGAGATTTCACAGGCTAGGGGTTCGTTTGTTTGCTGGTAGAATATGACCGAGATTCAAGCGCGGGTTGCATCGAAAGTCCAAATAATCGGGTTGCAATGGAATATTCTTGAGGTTGGTCGAATGCGACTTCGGAAAAACATGCGGGATGGACTGCAGCGCTGCCAAAGTGAATAAATCTAGTCTAGTATTTATCTCTTTCTTCATTTTTTTTTCTTTAAGGTTTTTTTTTCTTCTTCCCCCCCTCCCGTCTCATATCAAGCCAGGCAGGTATTACATGCAAACGGATCGGTTGGACTTGTGTAATGATCCGTTTTTCAACTTTTTCAACGGTCAACGTGGTCCAAGAGTACGCGGGGGCTGGGACAGTTGAAAAGGGTTGGCCGAGGTGGCAAAGGCCAGTCAATGCCGCCTGCATTAGGTACAGGAAGCAGACGGGAGCTAGTGTCGATTGCTTCCAGTGGTGCAACGATTAATAAAGTGATTGAATTGCCATTCGGCGGTGCGACGCTTGCATTGAGTATCGTTGATCTTTATCACAGCGGTTTCTTGGCATCTAAGGCATCATCTGATCTGATGACTTCCACCAGCAGCTGTCAATCTGTCAACTCGACTTTGAAATCCACGAAAACTAACTAGTCCCGCGTCTAGTCGCTGGCAATGGGTATTAGATTAGATGGGCTCTTAAAACCTTAAAATCATAAGTCAGAGGTTGAACTAGTCGGGCAGTCCATCCAAGACGGGACGACTCAACGACGTGCAGGCGACCCAATGCTCCGGCCATTTCCAGCCTTATCTAAGAGGGGTTTTGAATAAAATAAAAAAAACAATGCTTCTACATGGCCTTACATACTGTATGAACTTTGCGCACGATACTGACATGTCTAGCCGACAAGTTTGACGCATTTGAAAATTGTATTGTCATCAACCCAGATCCCCTCCACACGAATCCCCAGGAGGGAGTTCAAGTGGGGAGATGTTGTCTGAGGTTTTGATCGACGAGAAGAAACAAGAAGAATCGAATTTCAATGGCAAGACAACACAAAATAAAAGACTTGTCGTCGATCGAACCGTATCAAGAGTTCCAACATGGCATTCTTGACACAGGAGATGGTATTTTCACCGAATTTGTCCCATGGTCAAACCGGAAAATGAGAGGCGATCTCAGAAATCCCATACTTGTTTAAAACGCCGGTGGATATGCTTAACGAGTGGATTGTGTGAATGCCTTCGGCAAGGAAACTTCTGAAGCGCCGCGGTCAAGACGTCGTTGTTTGGCGAGATCTTGGTGTCGTTGAAAAATGATACGCACTGTATCCCGGGGTAGGGTCCAAGCCTGTAGATCAATTTAAATCCCCCCTCCACGTTTGCCACCTCTAACCCCAACTGCTTCAATTGTGGAGGCTCAATTGCGAGTCCTGATACACACCCCTATTTGGGTCCGATCGGGTGCTTCAGGCAAAAGGGAAGGGCGGGAAAACAATAAGCCCTGTCATCTACCTAGTGCTCTACTTCGTAATATGTTCATTCAAATGAAGAAGAGACAAAATATTATAATTTAGAGTATTCGCAATGGCTTGGATCGTTTTCTCAGTCGAAGAAATACGGAAGAAACAAAAAAGAAAAAAAAAGAAAAAAAAAAAGAAAACGTTCGACCACCATAGTAATTACTTCGTAGTCAAACCGCCATGGAACAATACGTATTGTCCACAAGCCACGAGTCGGCGGTTGCTTGATTAGGAAAGGTTTGCAGTTAACAACGTGCAGAAGCTTACGAGGCGCCAGGCTTGTCCACTCCATATGTACTTGTCAGTACCATGATTAATAGTACACTAATTATGAACTGATATCGCTCTGTCAAGGGGTCCTAGACAACCTTGACAAGTGCTTGAGTTCTTCCTTGGTGGTTGAACCGTGGTTGCAGCCCATTACCACGCGGGTGCTCTCATATCCGCATCCAGGGGCTGATGGCCAAGAAGGAGGAAGGGCCAAGGGTCTCGGAAGCACACCCCTGTCATTATTCTGGGATGCGCCCAACGGTGATTGGCTACAGTTTCCAGCTCTAACCGCCCACACCCCTCTCTCCGCTAACAAAATTCCTTCAGCAAGCAGGCTAGTGACTGACGCCTAGCCTAGCAAGTGGTGGTAGTGGTTTTTGTTGTCGCATCTTCAATTTTCACCACTTTCTCGACCATTCAGTCCAATTCCCTTACCGCCAGCCTCTGTTTCGCCATCGCCTCTATTTGCCGCGTGTCAGAAACCAGTCCCAACAATCCCAACCCTGCGTATCCGACGTTCTGCTCTTATTTTTGAGATGCCCTAATGTATGATATCGAATGAACTGGTTGTTCGAGCCAATACCAGGGTGGCCTGACCAAGCATAGCCCAATTCTTGCCACGAAAAAAAAGGTAAACCGGATACCGGGAGCACGAACATGCGAGACGGACTAGACGAGGCAAGTTGTCAGGTTGCTAGGTTACCTTGCCGACAAAACTTCCCTGGAGCCTCCACCCACCCCCCTTACTCGCCTCTCCGCTTCTGGCGGGCACTGACAGATCCGCTCATGCCTTCAAACGGCTTCCAAGTTGAAAAAAAAAATTGGACGGCTGTCATGCGACTAGACTAAAAATCTTATCGTGACCAGAGCCATCCAATTTTCCACTTTATCGACGGGAAGCGGTGACGGCCTCGAATTCTTGAGAATAGTCATCCTCGAGATGTGACTGGTGAGCCTTTGAACTACGAAATATTGCCCCTACCTGGTAATTATTGGAAGATGAAAAAGTGGACTAAACATGGTTACGGGATATTATGTACCCATGTCACTCTAGTACCTGGGTGTTGTTGTAACTCGCTCGCCTCGCTTGATCCTAAGCTCACACCCACCTCAGCATTTCCCATCAGCATGCGTTCTCACTGGTGGTGCAGGCAGGCCAAGTTTGGTATCTGGAAAGCAGCCCATGATCGAAAATACATCCATCTTTTTTGTTCGCACAAAGTCGCACTCCCCTCTTGTTTTCGAACAACCTTTTGCCTGAGTGTGTGTGTACCCCACAAGCTAGCCCATGCTGGTTCTTAAACTCGCATGCGTCCCGCTTGGTGAAGATCAAGCAAAACCTCTGACATGCTAAATACCCCAACTGCCTCACAACGCCTCCTGAATCTCGCCCTCGTCCGTTTGTCTGATCCTCAAACAACCATCCATGCCGAACCGAACCACTGTCACAGTGAAATCGACTTTTTGGCTACACCTTTTCCGTGTTTGCCCTGCGCAATAGTACTAGGAATTGCGCCCCGCCTAACCGCCCCTTCAGGCATCTCGCTTGCTCCTGGACCTCTCCACCCAAGAAACAGCGAATCCGTATCATGCCGTCCGGATGCCTGCTGCCATCATAGACCAGATCAGCAGGACGTGGATCACAAACGACACCATTCTAAGGGGCGTCGCCTCACCAAATAAAAAAAAACATCCGACACAGACCCCGGCCTGTCAGAACAAGCTCGTCTGTTACGTCGTCTTGCACGGTGCTCCCCCAGGTGTGCCCTGCTCCTGGGTGGTTGCGCACGTCCCGACGACCACCTCTGGGCAGAGCCTCTTCCATCCTCATCCCCTGCTGGTGCTCGCCAATATAGTCGGCTGAGGCCCTGCACCTCATCCAATCTTTAACCTTCTTTTGGCCTCTCTTCTTTTGTCAGTTTACCCATAGTTGGTGTACTCGACTGTCGATAGCACTCTTTCATATCGACGGGGTCGGTTTCTCTTCTTTTGCCAACCGCGGGTCCGGATACCTGCTTTGTTCTATTCTACCTTCACTTCGACATAGTCCCAGCTATTAGCCTGTAATCATTTTTAGTCTCTTTTTCTCACCCGCGCTCTCTCCCTTCTCTTCTTTTACGGATTTACTCTTTTTTTTGGGTTGTCGCCTTTCCTCTCGTTCGATTCGATTTCTTCATCCAAGTTCAAAACGACCGATCTACGATCGCCCGACACTACTGGGAAATAGAAATTGCTGGTTACTGGACGTGAGGTTAGGAAAGAAAGAGCCAGGGATATTCTGTGGGAAAAGAAGTATTTTTGAGGCAAATCTGAAAGAGACATACGTCTGGATAAAACGAAACCGAGTCCGGCCAACGACAACAACGAAAAAAAAAACGACACAATGGGAAGACTTATCAAGAACCACTGGGCGAGGCTCATCGTTCTCTCAGCCGCAACTTGTCAGTTTAAACTCAATCTGCCATGGGATGGAGCTAGAATGTGCAGCTATCTGCGGGGAAAGGAAGCTAACCCACTCGAATGATAGACCAAGTCGCTGCCGGCCTCGAGTCCTACTTCTGGCCGAAGATCTTCTTCGACTTTTTGACCCACTCGCTGGATGGTGCTGTGCGGCCGGTGCCCGTGCTACAGACGGTCAACATCCTACTAGGGTTCCTGATGTTAGCGTGGGAGTGGCCTCTGGGTGCGATCGCTGGATCTGGATTCCACCGAAGTCTCGAGCTGCGTCTCGCTATCATCCCAGTTGCTGCCATTTCTGCCGGCCTGATCTACCAAGGCACCAACGCTGCCGTCTACTATCTGATTGGTATGGCTGTGTACTTTTGGGCATATAGTGAGGGAGAGGTAAGCAATATCAAATATCGATATCTAGATTGCGTCGTTTATACTAATATTTTCTGTACAGATCATCTGCGCAAAGCCGTGGACTCTACCTCAGCGTGGAGGGCGTGGTGCGCGTGTCTAAGCTATTGCTTCGCGCCCGCCCTCTTTGACATCATGTTCCTTTTTCTTAATCCTCACGTCTCATGTCCTGACTCCAGTCCTGGGGATTACTTTAGAAGCGAGGGCTGGAGAGGGATGTACATATACCCCAATCCGATTTATGTTTCTTGCTAGATTCAACGAATCCTCATTTTACGACAATTTCCTGCACTCAATTCGCCTCTCGGCCTTCAATTTGCGTTTGCCTCTGTCGTGATATCGTACCGACCTGCCGCCACCGCCGACTCGTTGCCATTGTTACCGAAGATCGACGACCAAGCCCTCGCGGCTTTACCGCTGTCCCGATCCGATATATCCGATGGCTCAGGCTACTTGCGACAATAGACCCATTGCGACTTGGACGACAGTCCATGAGTTGCAACCATAATAAGCAACGGGCCGCGACTAGCGATACGATTATTCACGACTAGGTCTAGGATGTGCGAGAGAGGATTGGATTGCATGCCAGAGGACAAGTCGACCTGGGAATACTGTGTTGAAGAATAAAAAGGAGGGCGGTTTCGGTGTGCTTCGAGGTGGTGGTTCTTTTTTGGCGGCTTTTTTTTTGGGTTTCCGGTGAAGCCTCGTCGGTTTCTGTTTTCCTTGATGTCTCAATGTCCAGCGTTGCATCTTCCACTAAACTGGTGTTTTTTTTTCTTTTTCCCCCCACTGGTTTGTTTCTTACTTTGCCTTATAATTTCACTACACGCGGCACTCTTTACTCATTTCTTTTGACCTACGCAGAACTGAGAGGAATCCATGAAAGCAAGCGTCAACATCAGGTAGAAAGGAGAGGGGTAAAAGGGCGAAGTGAGGCGACGGGGAGGAGACTTTTTTTTGTCACCAAGGCCAAGGACCTTATCTCGAGTTGCCATCTTATGGATGGGGAGCTGAAAGAGCTGGATGCATATGCGCTCCCATTTTACAGGACAAATACCACGACTCGGGCTTGAACTGTTGAGGGTTCTTTTTCCGGTGATATACTTTAAAAAAAACACGTCTTTTCTTCTTTCAATTCTTCTCTCTTATCAAGAAGCATTTGCAGAACAACAAAGGACATATACCCCTTTCTGTGTCTTTGTTACTCTTCTCCCATTTGGCGAGGTCATGTATATGAACAGCAAAATAATTCGAAAATCCTAGCTATTTTTTTTTTCCTCTTTTCTTTCTTTTTTTTTCTCAACCGTCTTTCACGAGTAAGGGGGACGGTGTGAGGGGGAACGTCGTTCAGCAGGCCGACCTTGTTAATAGAATTGAATGATCAACCTTGCATTTGCGTCAAAGACAGGTTGCCAGATGTGTCTCTGTACAGCAATAGTTTTGCCTGCTGTTTTGCATAGACGGGGTGACGAACGGGAACATTTCCTCCTTATTCCGGAATATATCAAAACTGACAGCTCCCCTCTCAAAAGTGTGGAGGAGATGTTGAACCCGTCCAGCCGAAAGCATGTCATCCTGAACGAAGCCCAGCCTTTTGATTTCCGGCCCGATAAAAAGAAGAAAAAAACAACAGACCGTTGTTCTTCTCCCCGCAAGCTTCCGGCGACAACCGAGAAGGCACCGAAAAAGGGGACAAGGAAAGCAGATCAGACCCTGCAGGATCACCCGTCCCCTACCGCAAAACAAGGAAAAGAAAAGGGGGTATGAAATCATCAAATCAACATAGCATGAACCTTTTTCTCTCACGCCCTTGTCATGTACTGTAGGTAGCATAGCAAACTTTGCCTGTCGTCTTACGATGCCGTAACCATTACCAACTTGTGCCATCGGATCGGTACCTCCACATGGCCGGGCTGGGTTGTTTCAGAAAACTCTTTTTTTTTTTTTTTTTTTTTAAGAAAAGCTTGGCGCAACATCGGATGTACGGCTTCTACGTCGCATCCTTGCGAGTAGGAAAACGAAAATCCGCAACTCCGGTATGGTATTTATGGCTTTTTGGATGCCTCAGGCAGAGAGCTAGCCATCTTTGTCTTCTGACCGTACTTTATTTCATTCAAACGAAACCCTCCCGAAATGACACGATAAATTTGTCCATCGGCAAACGATACCTACCAGGAGTAAACAAAAAGGCTTACGCATATCAGCACCTTCCCCTGCTATTGCCACCTACAAAATACTGAAAGTGAAAACATCCTTCACGTCTCACGTTTGCTATTCTGGGGAGCAAGAGTTTTCTCTAGAATCATGGCGTTTGAGGCTTATTTCACATTGCAGATTATTACGGTCCCCTAACTACTAGTGGACCGCTGCTTGCTACTATATGTATCGTCCGTCTGTCTGTCCATGGGCATCTATTACGACCACCCACCCACACATCCTGACGATTGCCTCGCGTGTCCGAATGAAGCTTATTTCACGGCACACCAACCATTATCAATCCCGCCAACCATGTGAACAATGCTGCCCCGTCCCATACCAAAACTCCGGAAAGCCATAATAAACTGCTTATCGTGTCAAGTTTAGTGGGCAGCCATAGGGCCGTTGGAGTCGTTCTTGGGTCCTTGTCGCTCCGGGAACTGTCATGGGAGGAAGGCTAGTCAGCAGGGGAGTCCACAATGATAAGGTTCGAGAATTTTCCAACTGTGACTTTGTACACCGAAAAACCCCCACTGTCCAGCACCCAAGCAAGCCGGCTCATGCCGCGGAGCTGTTACGCCTAACAGCCTTACGCCTTCCCATAGGAACTCGCAGGCAGTGAGTGGTTCATGCTCTGTAGGCTCAGCTGAGTAGCTTGGGTACCTCAGCTCGGGCCGGGCGATGCATGAACGCATGTCAAATGCATTGCCCCGCCCATTCCATAGCCCCACCAACTGCAACTTGCGATGAAGGACTCGCTTCTGCCAACGGTATGGTATGCCAGGATAGGGGGCGGGGTCATGACGTTTTTAGTGCTTGGAGGTAAGGGTATCTGAATCGACACGTCCACCACTGCAAATATCGTGATGTCCAAATTGTGTTGAAAAAAAAAGAAGTTGATCGCTTACCTTGGACTCCTTGAGGTCGCCCTTCTCCAGTATCTGCTTGATGACATCCTCGTCGACGTGGGTGCCGAATTCGTTGTCGAGCATGTACTGCGAAGCAGCATCTAGCCTGCCTGTGGCGCCATGTCTGAAGACAGCCAAATCACGCTTAGTTAGAAAGCCGGATAAGTATGGTCGATTGACGTCATTGTGAAGTTGGTAAGGCAGTTTGAGCTTCCAACCTCTACCGACGATGGCTGAAACCCCGCGACCCTCTGACTGAGGGATCGATCAAGCCTACACGAAAGACAATCCAGGAGGATGAAGTAGGAGTAAAACTCACGCTTGTGTTACAAAGATCTTGAAGCTTGAAATGAAGTTGGCCATAGGGACTGACTTGTCACCCTGCCACTTCTTGAACTCGTCGACATCGTCAACAAAAATGACAAAGTCATCCTGCTTGCCCTTGAAGTGGATCTTGGTAGTAACGGCCTCGCCCTTGGTCATTTTGACTGATTTATTGGGTTGTTTTGGTTGTGTGGTGTTGGTGATGATGGTGCGAAGAACAAGACGATTTTCAGTGTGAAGATGTGTCGAGAGAAGGTTTCGTTTATGAGAAATGTGTTTGTGGTCAATGGATAGTGAATGATCAGAGAAGACGAAAGACGTATGAGAGGAAGGGCAGAGATGGGGTTTTAAGACATCCCGGTGTTGGTACGGGATCGGCACCTGTGCTTACAGTAGAATCAGAAAGAAGGCTTTACGTAGGTACCTGCAAGCCCCTACCAAGATCCTGATGATCTGTTAGTCAAGTAACTTGGATTGCCTGCATTTTACCGCCTGATCATTGAGGGTCTGCTAACAATTGCGCTTGGCCAATGCTTTCAAAGTGTACAGCAAACAGTTCCGCCAACGATCGTCATCATCCTGGAAAGGCCGATGCGAGCTGCCAGCAAACACTACGTCATAGGCGCTGCCCCCATGTCTGTCTGGACTTGCGAAGTGGGGTTGGCAAAGGGCGGGGCAAGCTCAGCCTGACGGAATCTCTTCACGAGCTGACTTGGGCACTCAAGGAGCACTCTCTACTCCATGGTAAAGGTCTTCGAAGTACCAGTACATACCTGGTAGGTATCTAGACTAGTTGACCCACAAATGGACAGGGCCCTGAAGTAGTCATCTCTTTTTGCTCTTTTAACCTTTATAACAATCCAACCAAATACCCAATATAAGCCAAATTTTGTACGTATATAAAACCAGACAGCCGCTTTTTAATAGTATAATATATATATTTATAGCGTTAAAAATAGTCGAGATATTAAAGATAATATATATTTGCTATTTTTATTATTTAAAATTCGAATTAAAATGCAATAAATATAGGGTAAACCCCATTAAATAAATTGAGCTTTAAATTATTTTTAGGATATAAAATCGGGCTTATGGTATATTTGGTTAATTTTATACGATTTTTTAAAATAAAAATTTTAAAAATATATATTGAATTGAAATTTAATTTATAATATTTTTGGTTGATAAATAAAAAAATAGAGAAATCCTGCAAATAATAAAAAAATAAAAACAAATTGACGAATTTTTTTGGCCTTAATTGCGAAATCCTTTATATTTAAATATTTATTTAAAGTTTCTATAATAAAATTTTACTAGTAAAATCTTTAAATAAATATTTAAATATAAAGGATTTCGCAATTAAGGCCAAAAAAATTCGTCAATTTGTTTTTATTTTTTTATTATTTGCAGGATTTCTTTATTTTTTTATTTATTAACCAAAAATATTATAAATTAAATTTCAATTTAATATATATTTTTAAAGTTTTTATTTTAAAAAGTCGTATAAAATTAACCAAATATACCACAAACCCAATTTTATATTTTAAAAACTATTTGAAACTCAATTTATTTAATGGGTCTTACCCTATATTTATTGCATTTTAATTCGAATTTTAAATAATAAAAATAACAAATATATATTATTTTTAATATCTCGACTGTTTTTAACGCTATAAATATATTTATTACACCATTAAAAAGCGGCTGTCTGGTTTTATATACGTACAAAATTTGGCTTATATTGGGTATTTGGTTGGATTGTTATAAAGGTTAAAAGAGCAAAAAGAGATGACCACTTCAGGGCCCTGTCCACTTGTGGGTCAACTAGTCTAGGTAATTATCTGAAAGGTATTACTACGCAGGATAATATGTACAGTAAGTCCATGGTGGACAGCCCATCAGCCGGTGGCGCAGCATCTTCTTACCTATTTTCGGACGCAAGTGTACTCCAGGCACGCCCCGCTCCATTGCCGGTTCCTGCGTCCAACTGCAATGGTGTCCATAACTAGGTGGGCTTCTGGTATTAACTACCTTGCACTATATACATTTGGGAGGGGCCTGACGTCATTGAAGTCCAGCTCAGCGCTGTGAATACTAATAATATAACCTCCAGGTTCAGCCGAAGCTGGTGTGTAATTTGAATCTGGGTCTCGTGACTATCCGCTAGGTATGCACTGTTGATATGATCAAGCAAAAACGAATCCATCGACACTATGAAGCTGTACATGTATTAAACAAGAAAGTAAAAAACAAGGCCTCGCGACGATGCAAAATACCATCACCAATGTCCTCCAAAACTCACGGATGCAAAAAAAGCAAATCCCAAAAAAGGCTGGCCCCAATGAGCCTATCAAACAAATAACCGACATGACCAAACAGTAGCTGGGTAGGTAAGGCAACTTGAGGATGACGGCAAACCCCCGACTGACCGTCCCAAGCGACAAAGAATTATATAATACAGAAGGCTTTTGGAAAAGACAAAAGAAGAAAAGGAGATAGAGAAAAAAAGATCGCTTACCCAAAAAACTGTTTAAGCGAACAAGTTGCGAAGTCCCCGAAAACTAACACCACGATTCATTCCGCCCTTTGTCCAACGGCGTGCCGATTTGATAGAAGACGGCGTTTCGCTACCACAGCCGGCTGTATCTCCCGTGCCTCTTCGGCTCGGCGTCCTGGGAATGGCATCGCTGCTCACGCGAATCGACATCGTATCCCAGCGTCCAGGTGGTGGTTGATCAAGGGGTATTGACGTGACCTCGGCTGCCGCCGTTGCTTTGTCTGACCTTGACGATACTACCGAGTTCTGGCAGCTTGCCAACGCGCTATCGACCCCATCGAATGTCGTAATAACTTGGGATAAAGGTAGCATGGAAAGATCGGGCCTTGATATCTGGACAGTAGACTCGTAAGACCTATCCCCAATCGCTGCTCGACCATCCCTGCTCCCAGCAGTGATTCCATACTTGTCAATAGCAGTATCTGAAACTGACAGTACTCCAGCCGAACCCAAACCATCACTGCTGTTCCTATCATCGCCCGATCCTATAGGCATTGTAGCGACACTCTTCGTATCAATTGTTTGATGACTTGAAGAGTCGCCTTTTTTCTGAGATCTCAGGAACGAGGAGCCGCGGTGATTCTTAATCACAGACTTGGTCGCAACCAGAGCCATGTTGTTACTGTCGTCTATAGCAGCAGCCACAGAGGTACAAGCACGAGTTGTCGTCGTACTGGCCATGCTCACGGACCGCTTGGTAAAGGAGCTTGCGATGCTCGCCACACTTAGCTTCCTCATTACCGACGAAGCGCTTGAGCGAACCAAATGCTCGCTTCGTGAACGGACCGTCATCCCCGGAAAGGGAAGAGCCTCGCGCGTCCACACATCTGATAGGATTGCTTCCAGCCTGGACCGATCACTCCTGGAAGGTGATAGGACAGTGACGCGGCTCTCCGGCGGCGCCACGAGCGACTGTGACCTATGGAGGCGAGTCTTGGCTGACACAGTGGCCACCGCAACAGAACTTTCTCTTTCAACGGTGGTGTTCTTCAGGACTACTTGGCAGAGCGTCATCTTAGGCCCGGCAGTACTTGCACGATGAATCGAAATTCGTCGAGCGACGGTACCTGCACAAAAACCAACAAGCCATGTCAGCAAAGCCCCAAAACTTTCCTTACCCTGAACAGCTGAGGCAATGTACTGACCTGGTTTTCCAAAGACTGCGCCCAAACTCTTGATGTTCATAGAGTGGGCCCGAAAGGACATTGGGTTTAAAGGACCTGATACATGGGCCGAGCTCGATTGTTCTAAACGTCCGCGCCATTCGTGGTATTCCCGAGGGCTGCAAGCAGTCATGATGATCTCGTACAGCTCATTATCGCACTGGAAAACAAGCTTCCATGAGTAGGGTGCTGTATGACACTGAAGCCCTGATATACAAAAACATGTGTTGTCAGCGGAACGCACGTCAAAGTACCGGCGACTGCCTCGTGTCTCTACTTACCTCTTCCATTGTCAGCGTCTTCAACCTTGACAGCCGTTAAAGAGACACACAAGAGGATCGTGTAAGTCTGCCCAAATCTGCTTGCAGATGCGATGCAAAGCCAATCCCTATAGAGAAGACATATCAAGTATTGGCCAGATATAGAGTCCTTTGTCTGCCAGCAAACATGTAGCGTGCCGCAGAGGTGGATGTGGCCAAAAGATCGGATGCGATTCTTTGAGGCCGCATCAAGGATCTGAGTATGATTCTTGTCAATACCAGCCTCAGCAAAATTATGGGATCTACTCATGCTGGCAAGTGTACGAACCTGATCTGCAAAGACGAGGCGATCTTGAAGATTCCAGGTTCTTTGAAGAGTGCATTTGATCTTAGGGTCATCTGTTGCCCGGTTTATCTCTGCAGTGGCTTCCCTGAGACGTAAAAGAGCATCTTCGACCACCATATGCGACTGAGGACAGTCGACAACAGGGGTGTACTTCAAGAGCTCCGCGAATAGGAGGGGGTATTTACACACGCGTTGTATCGGCTGTAACACATCCCCAGTTAGTGCATCAATTCAGTTATGGGTGGCGGCTGTCTCTATGCTAGTGACTGACCTTAACAAGCAGATCTGGAACCGTTAGAGACTTTTTGGAGCTTTCGCGATGGCTCTTTTCTGGCCCCAACGACGCAGCCAAAGTCTCCAAGCCCTTCTGGTACTTTTCCCAGTCCGTCATTGTTCGGCGGGCCTCCGCGACATCCTTAATCATGAGTTCATATTTGGCGCCGTATTCTTCGTAGATGAAAAAGGAGTTCATCTGTTTAGCTGTGGTCAGCATACATAGGGGGTGATGCTCATTTCCAAGCACCGGAAGAGGAAGTTACCGCTCACCTTCGAGATAAAGATCCTGGCGACTTCAGCAGCGACCTGAGGATCTGCTATCACCCCAGGAATGGCTCGTAGCCATGCCATTCCGTCGCTCTTATCCTCGGGAACGGAGTCTAGACTTCGCCAACGATAGTGACCTCGTCTTGCTGACTTCGGGGGTTGAGCGGTGCAAGTTTCATAATGCACAAACTCGGAATCGGGAATGGCTAATCGCAGTTCTTCCAGCAGCTCCTCGTGAAGCTGAACAATTTCTGTCATGTTTCTGTTGATTGAGGACCGCAGGCCAGGAGACTGTGTAGGCAGAGACGCGAGGATGGTGACATAGACCTAGCGGATGTTCATGTAGGCTTAGCATGGGCAAGTGAGCCTGACATGAAAAAAAAGATATGTCAAGACCTACATTCATGAGAAAGCGTACATCCGCAATGTAGCCTTCCTCCGTACTAATTAACTCGTCAAGAATACGTCGGCGCTGCAGAGAGCGTTCCACGATAGCAGGATCCATTGCCGGAGACCTGACTGGATACTGGCTATCTTCAGAGGTTCTTAACCCTGACATAGAAGCTCTGCTGCTGCGGCCCGTCCGTGAAGGCGCTTTGTTGGAGGCGACGCCAACATTTCGTCGTGGGAGACCGAAGGCAGTGAAGCTTGTGAGGCTTATACTTGGACTTTTCATCGCGGTGACGAAATCGATCGACGAGTCTGATGACGAGCATCGGCGGTGGCCCCGCTGGTAAGACTTGGCCACTTCGGTGTCTATATTACGAAAAGATTTCGGGGAGACAGGATCCAAGTCTGCGTTCCTCAGGCGTTGCATGCCGCGTTTTCGCAGTGTGTTCATCCATTTATGAAAAGGCTTCTTGTGATGGGTGGGCGATTCCTGTGATGTGCGCTGGACTGTAAGGAGGTCCATGTCTGCAAACATGGGAGATATCGGCGTCGGTGGAGCCAAAGCTCCTCGATCATGATCTAGGACAAACTGTAAGGCGGTTATATCATCCAATGTCTTCCAGGCCTCATCGACTTCTTGCCCAATGTCACCTTCTTGGCGCGGTGAAGACGATGACAAGTTGCTGCACTCATAATGGCCGGAAGATCTAGCGGCAGGCTTGGTCAAGTGTATGAGCAATGGTGGTACCCCTGAGGAACGCTTAGCACCCCTGGTCCGATGGACGACCACAGAGGCTGCCGGTGATTCCGGCGAGCTGGAAGTAGTCGGCGAGACGTCGTCCGCGGTTGTATGTGGCATGACGGAGCCTACTGGATGTTAAGGGTCGGTCCAAGAAGACTAATAGAAAAATCCAAAACCGCAAGACATCCAAAAGAGTAGCAGAATCACCACAAAGTGCACGAGAGCTCGGGGCCCTTATTATCAGATCATGATAAACTCAAATGAGGATAAAGGTAGTACCCGCCGACTCGTACGCGCGGTAGAGGGATCCACCTACAAACTTGGAAGAGTTGTGAACGTCGGTGGTCCGCTGCGACGGTCAAAGCATCCGTCTTCTGGTCCCGGTGAGAAAGCAGCCTCACCTCGATTTAAGGGGCAGGGGGGATGGGGAATCAGGGGTTGCTCCTGCTTACCAATAGTCTGGTAAATATCAAATTTTCGCACCGGCAAGCCTTCAAATGGATCAACGCATACAAAATGAGATATGAACAATTTTCAGCCACCTTACCTGCAGACGTCCGCTCTGCCTTGGTAGTTGCCCAGACACGCAGCTAGGTTTGGTTGGTTTGCTGGGTATTTCTATGCAAGGTGAGCGAGTAATGGTATTGACATGCAACACCAAGCGCCTACACACGCCATGGCTAGCACGACAAACAGAAGTAATCGAGGCATATACAGATAGACGGTTGTGCACATGAGCTTACCAAACTTCTTTTGATCATGAAGATGCCCAGTGGTTATCTCATCTAGGGTAGGTACCGGTAGGTACCTCTAGGTACCTACCTACCCGGTCAGTTGACACTTAGATATCCTAGCTTGGCACCTTTAGCTACCTAGGTACCTAGGTACTAGCTAGTTAGGTAGGCACACACGCAGGAATATACTTCACAGGTATACCAGCTTGATCGCATAAAGATGTAAATCGACATTAGATGGGATGACAAGGTCAAAGGTGGACAGGGAATGCTAGACAGGCCACACCGAAACAACTGGCGGACCGTGCCTTCAGAGCAGCACCCTCTGCCCAGGGTCCACCAAGGGTCTGGGGTTCTGCCAGGAAGGGTTGATGTTATTCCAAGTTATACGAAGTGTCGGCGTAAGGTTCTGGAGGGGATGGTCCGCGCAGAGGTAGAGATAACCATGGTAGCCTAGGCGCTCGGAGCCACAGCTTTCCGGGCGGGACAAACCGACGACTGGGTGATGCGTCGACGAGGGCGACGATGTGTTTCTGGTACTAAAATTTTCGCAACACACTCGTGTAGGAATGACAATACAATACGCAGAGTTCTGTGTGCTTGCCGACCTTGGCATTAGCTTAGGTACCTTAGGTAGTTCCAGTACATTAGGTTGGGTTACCTACGTCACCTAAGTACCCGAATAGGGAGGTGCATCGACGCACCTTGGGAAAGGCAAGTACCAAGCAAGTATGGATGTCAGTGAGTACCTTAGGTAGGTAAGTGCCTTAGATACCTGACTGCCTACCTAGGTACCTATGTAGCTCATCCGTCTCCTTAAACACCAGGTAGCTACCTGTATTGGTAACCATGGCTCGTAAAGGTGCGATGCAAAAGACACGTGGGCGATGGGGTCTTTGGTCGCATTTCGTACTTGGTCAAAAAGGTGGAGGTCGAGCTTTTGCTTAACCATACAACACCAAAAGTATCGCCAAGTTAAAAGTTTATGGCGTTGCAGTGGGCGGGGATATCCAAAGTCCCATAGTACAAGAGTGATCTCCGCCTAAGCTACCCCTGCCCCACCGCTTCAGGTCAGCAGCTCCACTGGCGTACAACAAAATACCTGCCTTGCTGCGCGCTTGTCGCACTTATCAGACATCAGACGTGAAGCTTCAGAAGGAGCAAGTGCATGGTGCAAACTCCCGCTCATCCGAGGTGACCAAATCAATAGATCTTTTGATTCCCTCGCTTTACTGCTTAATCCTTGTTTGATTTTATCACAAGAAAACATGGACAGCCTTCATGCACCTACAATCCCCTCAGGGCCTACAACGGCGCCCACTGCCAATGGACGAGCGGGGCACCTGACCATCGCCGAGCTTCAGCGCAAGAAAGACGACCTTGAGGCCGAGCTCAGGGCATTGGGAGGCGTTCTCGAATCGGTGCGTCATCTGCGTATAGGTGAAAATGCGCATGTTGCGAGATGACATAGTTTGAAGATGCCGGCGATGAAGGGCCACTACTGACTGGGCTGGGCGGAGTAATTGTAGCATAATGTTGATATGAACACGAACCTCTTGACCCCGGACGGTTTCCCCCGCGCCGATATCGATGTTCCCCAAAGTCCGTCTCCGCTCTAGCTTAAGAAGCCATATCACGCATGGAAATATTTTGACTGATAAATGCGCATATGGCGATAGTACGCACTACGCGTGCACGCATCATTCATCTGCGGAATGACTACAAGGATTTGATGGCGACCATCGAAAAACAGCTCCACGAGCATTTCGCAAGCCTGAACGACGAGGAAGAGGAAGACATTACTGCCAATCGACAGCAAGAGCAACAAGCATCGCAGCTTACAGATTCAGTGCCAGAAACCCTGGAACTCCCATTTGCAAAGGTGAACAGTGTTGTCGACAATAGTCCGGCTGATTCAGCAGGACTCAAGGCAGGTGACCTTGTGCGCAACTTTGGCTACGTCAATCGTACAAACCACGACGGACTGAAAAAGGTTGCCGAGTGCGTCCAAGGGAACGAAGGAGTAAGTGCATCCCGTAAGATGCGCTTTGGATTCCTAGGCAAGCTGACAGACAGTACTTCCAGCAAACCATTCTTGTCAAGGTGTCGAGGAGTACCGGCTCGGGCCAAACTCAAGAACTCCAGCTAAGCATAAGGCCTAGGAGGGATTGGGGAGGAAGAGGTCTGCTGGGCTGCCATATCATACCCATCTAACAGCCCGATTCACCAGGTGTTGTATTATCGCCACAGCATCTGTGTATTAATCAAGGACAGGTGAGGCCGGCTCCGAGGCCAGCAGCAAAAATCAAAGCTCCTTCGACGTTGCGCACCTCACATTATCACAACACCCCGTCCTGAATTGACAGCTTCTCCCCTGACTCTTTCAGGAAGACAGAGTTGTCCCTCTCAGTAAGGAGTATACACAATGTCAGGACGCATCATCCGTCCTTTAACCGCGTGGTTTGGTGGTAGTTTTTACATCCCGCTCTGGGAGCCAGGAGCTACTAGTTCTAGTCAAGTGCGATCTGCAATCTCGGACCATCATCTTGCATCCTAAGCATTGAAACATAATGGCTTGTGTTTTTCGGGTATGGCTGCTTGTGCATGCCGACGATGTAGAAAGGTCTTAGAATACCCAGGGGCCCATGGTGGCTTGGCCGAAGCTGTCGGCTGTGAACACACATTGCAAAAGCAAAACCCGGAAACATTTTGGTCGGAAATAAAAACGAAATCGCGATCAAGACTTCTGACAATATCTTGCGCTCGAAGAATTGCTTCTAAAATCTGCAATGATATAAAATAGAAAAAAAAGTCCAATTCTGCTGACGATAACATACCTAGGTAGGTTGTTAGTCGATCCCACCGGATATTCCACACCACAATCTATCGCAGTATCCTTCTTAGATTATCGGCAATTTATATTTCAGGGGGGAAAAGCAAAGAAATATTTCAACCTGCATGACGGGCATCAGTATTGCCATCGCATCATAGTGGGGTCTACCGTACATGGTGGAGCTTCACCATCCAAAATGCGCTGACGTCTGAATGCGCTGACGTCTGAATGCAGATAGTTGATATAGGTCACGTGATACTGCTACCCCGCCACTAGGCTGCCAACGAGTTTTTCGCTGGTCAGGCTTTTGGGCTGGGATTGTCTTTCGGGAAAAAAACAACATCAAAAAAAAAAAAAGCTCTTCTAATACATTCCGCGTTCTGAAGTATCCGTTCTTTTCTCGATACAAAGTCTTCACATAGCCATCACGCGCAGGTATGTGTTCGCTCGCTTCTTGCTTCCGATTGCCCCGCTTCCACCAGGTTCTCCGCCTCAAGTTCTTTGGGTTGCTTTGTGGCTGGTAGTCTTCACGCTAGAGCAAAACCCCCCCAAAAATCGACATCTTGTCCCTCCTTCCTCCAATACACCAGTTAACTCAACTGACATCGCGCGCCGCGTCTCACAGTTTTGCGACGATACCACGAGCGAAACTAGACTTCTTTTATCCTCCTCACACACAAACATCACAACTATGGCCGAGGCTCAGCAAGTCCCCACCTTCAAGCTGGTGCTTGTCGGTGACGGTGGTACCGGAAAGGCAAGTTAAATACATCAGCAAAGCGATCTTGATGATCTCTCTATCAAGGAGAGATGAACAACCTCGCAGTCTCTTTGGCGATCTGGTGTGCGGTCATATGCGGGACACACTTTATGATGGTCTTGGACATGGTCTTATACTAACACCAATCTGTCTGTCTTTTAGACCACCTTCGTCAAACGCCACTTGACTGGTGAGTTCGAGAAGAAGTACATGGCCACCCTTGGTGTGGAGGTTCACCCGCTAGGCTTCGAGACGGTACGTTTCCGTATGATATCTCCGCAACGCGAAACGAAAGGAGTATAATTCTGATCCCCTTGCAGAACTTTGGCAAGATTCAATTCGATGTGTGGGACACCGCAGGCCAGGAGAAGTTCGGTGGTCTGCGTGACGGTTACTACATCAACGGCCAGTGCGGTATCATCATGTTTGACGTCACATCCCGCATCACCTACAAGAACGTCCCCAACTGGCACCGTAAGTTTTATCGGCGCTTATTAGCACCGAATGAAAGTAGACAATGGTGAATGCTAACCAAACAAACCATAGGTGACTTGGTTCGTGTGTGCGAGAACATCCCTATTGTTCTCTGCGGTAACAAGGTCGACGTCAAGGAGCGCAAGGTGAAGGCCAAGACCATCACCTTCCACAGGAAGAAGAACCTGCAGTATTACGACATCTCGGCCAAGTCGAACTACAACTTCGAGAAGCCTTTCCTGTGGCTCGGCCGCAAGCTTGTTGGCAACCCCGGTCTGGTAAGTCGCATTTGCAAAATTGGATACCCAATGGATTGGCAGAGCGCTGTTATGCTTTTCTCTCCCTCCCTCTCTCCCATTCTCTCCCTCGCTTCAATTGTAGAGATCAAAAGCTTACTGGATACTTAGGAATTCGTTGCCGCCCCCGCCCTTGCTCCCCCCACCGCCGAGGTGACCGCAGAGCAGGCGGCCGCGTACGAGAAAGACCTTGCAGATGCTACGCGTGCGCCCCTGCCCGATGATGATGATGAAGACTTCTGAGCGGTGGATGACTGCTAGCCCTCGCGCGAGGATTCTAATGGAAGCGCATGGTGAAGCTGGGGTTTTGCCGTTCTGGGTCTCTTTGTATAGAAACACTGAGCTCAAGCGGTAGGCTGACTACTTACGACGATTATGGGACTGATGGGAGGGAAAAGGTTGCACAAGGACTGCCTCTGAAGGAAAAGTGAGCAAAGTTTCGGAATAGGATTTTACATATTCGTGACCGGCACATCCACTCAGCATCGGCCCTTACGAGATTCACGACACGGTGGTAGAAATCGGCGCCAGTTACTGCATTGTGAACAGCTTAGGTAGACACTAAAATTTTCAGCTGACTGGTTTCTTTGGCGGAACACTTTCGGGGATTTTGCATACCTGACCAAACGCAGCGACCATGGCTTTTGAGGGACAGCAGAAGTATAGGCTCGCTGAGTTGAAAGAACACAAGCATGTGGAGTAGACAAAAGCAGCGAGCAGAGTGAAGAGATATGGTTTATTAGAGCAGCATGTTGCCTCTGATGATTGCTTGAGCCAGAGTGTCTTTGTTGTGATTAGACTCAAGCTAGTTTACCTTGTACCAAGTAATAAATGAGAATTCTTGAGTCGATCACATCTCAAATTGACACGGGCAATCACGCGCCCATGACAGTGATTGTAATAACCTTGAGGGTCTGGTCTGCCTGCCCCAGCCCCCGAATGATTTGACGTACACTAGACTAAAAGCTTGGTCGGCAAGCCCAGCTCCAGGTATAGTTGTGTCCCAATATAACCCCCCATCCGCCATCGACACACCTGGAGTCCTGGACACCTACATCTATGTTCATTGAGGAACTGCGGGGCGACTTTGATCGGGATTTGTTCATATACACGGTGCCACATCCGGCCGCGAAAGGGTTGGCAGAGCCTCCTGCAATCCATTTTTTGCCCGATATCTTGGCACTTAAAACGCGTTTTATGGGTGCTTCTTTCTTGTGGGAAACCCCCTACCTGGCTTAATAATACGTTCATTGTAAAATCATGTCACAGAAACTACTAGACTAGGTAGAAAAGAGCTTTGAATCGGAGTGACAGACACGTAAGCTATCGAATTTGGGGAATCGTGAGCGTTGCCCAGTTGACATAGGTTGCCTGCCACCCTTGGAGCACTTGGAAGTGGTCAAGTTTGGGTGCTGGAGTTGTCAAAGAGGAACATCCGGATGGGTGAAAAGAAAACACTCTGGCCTTTTTGCTCCTAGGCCAGCGTTGCAGAGAGTACGGGTAGCATTCCTGGTGGCCGGGCAATCAATATCGCTTTGCCGTTCGGTTCCCAATCTTGAAGAATTTTAGCAGTAACAATTACCGACTGGAGGTATGAATAAGACGTAAGAGAGAATGAAAAGCATGAGAAAAAAATCAAAAAAAATATTTAGGTGGTTGGAATCATGGGTGTGACTTGTAAGAAGTGCAGAGGGTGGACCTGCATCCGTGCTCTTAAGCATTAATTAGGCATAAAGTCACGCGTTTGCCCGCTATTGAGCCGAATGGCGGTCAAGACGAGTACATGCAGGTCAGAGTTAATTACTCCGTACAAAATCCCATTTCCGTACCGGACCGTTCATGACGCGATAAACATAAAGTTGATGGGCTGGGGCTGGTTCGAAGGGAAGAAAAAAATTAATATGGTAGTAGTTAGTGTATTGACTCACGGCCAAACGCGACCCATGCACCAAGAGATGGAACAAGGCAGGGTAGTGGGTTTACAGGGCATTTAATAAGTAGGCACGCGTTTCCGTTGAGAAAAAAGGGAGTTCCATTTATTAAAACGCACCTATAGAGGTACCTAGTAAATAACAGTGGAGGTGAATGGGGGTGGTTGGTCGGTTACTACCGGGTTTTAAATTGAGTTCGGGGCCTTGCTAGCTTCAGCGCCATCAAAAATCCATTTAAACAGCGCTGTGGCGTACTGTTTACTAGGAGGTAGGGCACCGTTTTGTTTACTGTGTGTGCGGCCTAATTATACCTGTGGCGAGTGAACTGTGCTGGTTGCTTCATGTGTCCGTTGATGTGCTGTGTTTTATACGCGGGAGGCAGGCAAGGCAAGGAAAAGGCATGCATGCAGGCAGGCAGGCACGCCGTTTTCTTTTGCTTTGCTGTACTGTACGTACTCCATACGGTCGGTAAGGTAAGGTACAGTAAGGTAAAAGGCAAAGGCTCCTATTGTTCCGTCTCGTTCATTGTTTCCTTTGTTGACCTGTTTTCCTGATTTGGGGTTAGCAGGGGTCGGGCCAAGGCCTGATTGGCGCAGTCCTGCGACGCGAACAAAAAATGATGCGGGGAGCTTGGCCCCAAAAAAGTCGCGCGCGCTTGAGATCTGCCTCCTGGTCTTGTCTCGCCCATCCACAAACCCATGGCATTTTGGTGTCAAATCTCCACTTTCCACCCCAGCCCGCCAGCCTGCTTTCCCACATCCTCTGCAGGGCAGTTAAAGTGCTTTTTCTCTTCTACGTCTATCCTTTTCTTTTTCTCACCGAGACTTGAGTGTGTGGTTGTATGTGTGCTTTCGTTTTATTTTATTTTTTGCTCTCTCTTTTCTCTACTTCCTCTCTTCCAAATTCTCGTCCACTCGATGATACTGTTTTGAGGAGCTTCAAAAACCGTATGCTGTATTCCCGGTCTTATTGGTCAACTTGTGTCTGGGTATCGTGGTTTGGTCTTGTGTGTCAGGGGCACCGCACCGTCGAGGTCTAGTCTCATCGGGTCCAACTAGCTCTAGTATGCGTCTTTGAACGCCGACTTGGACAAGACAACGATTTGACCGGCACGATCACCCAAAACACATACAGAGCATACACTCCAGACGCACAGACGAAAACGACGACGTAAATGGCCTTCCCTTCCCAGTTCACTTCTCCCAACGCGTCGTTCGCGTCAATGGCATCGCACGACCCATCAGCCATGGACGAACCAAATTCTCCCGGTAGCAGCAACCAAGAGGCTTCATTTACCGTCTCGCCGGATTCTTCGATGCAGGCCAATGGTGATGAACATCACCCACGGGCGGAAGACAGGGAGCGGCATCCCAAGGGGCGAAGAAAGCGTACAAAGTATGTCAAGTTGGTGGCATTTGAAGCTGCCCCTGGGCAGCCAGGCGGCCAATTGAAATCAGCGCTCAAGCTGGTAATAGTACTGACTGACATTCTGCCTTTCAATCACAGTGCCAAGGACAGAGCCGTCCTCGAAGACGCGTACAGCAAAAACTCGAAACCCGACAAGAATGCGCGTCTCGACATAGTAAATCGCGTCTCGCTCAACGAGAAGGAAGTGCAGGTAAGCCATTAAATTTATGAGGGGACAAGTGCAGAGATGGAGCTGAATGTCCCGTTACTGACTCTGTGCCTCGGCGCGTCTCATCAGATCTGGTTCCAAAACCGCCGTCAGAACGATCGTAGACGAAGCCGACCCCTATCCGACCAGGACCTTGCCGCGTATAGGAATGGAGGCATCAAGATTGTCTCGGCAGATGGACACACAGGAATCTCATTCTCTCAGCACTGCGAACAGGCCGAGCATGATGCCGCCCGATCGCCGGCCCAAACTACTTCCACCACCCCGACGGGTTCCCCGGACCTTGGCCCATGGATGCCGGGGAGATATCACCAGTTCACTATGGAGGTCCCCGTCCCCGCAAAGACTCCGTCACACCATTCGGTGAGCAGACCACCGGCGGACGCGTCACACCACTCGGCCTCGGCCAAGTCATTTTCCTTTTCGCAATCAGGAAGCTTTGTCTCGAACCAGAGATGGTCCACGGGCGCGTCTTTTTCCACCCCCTCGTCGTTTAAACGCCACACCGACGGTGGCGATGACTCGTTCAGGACCGATCCCTTCGCACCGTCATCGTGCTCCTCGGCCGCTTCTGCCCCCATGCTTCCCCTCCCTCGCACACACTCCCGTTCCGATTCGCGTTCAAACTCGGCCGTACGCCTGTCAATGTCGCTTGATGGCAAGGCCACCCTCGTTTCGCCATCCCCTGAACGGGCGAGCACTACATACAAATATGACCCGCGGGTAGAGCCGATTCCTATTTCCATCCCATCGCTAAAACGCTCTAGCCTGAACCGCAGCCAATCAGTTACATTACCTCCAATCTCCGTTCTAACAGGCTCCCTCCCCGGCCCGGGACCACTGGAAGGCGCGTCGCCCCTTCCTCCGCGGCTAACGCGCGGACGCTCCCGTGATGTCCACGCGTGGGAGTTTGCTGCCGACAACGGTTCGGACCGCGATGACGAATTAACACAGCAGGCCAAGGACGAAGCCAGCGGGTCCGCGACTGCAGCCATCAGCCTTTTGCGCACAACGTCGGCCTCGGCTGGTTCTGTTCGCGCATCCTCTCCCGTACTTCAACCGAACGGAAGCAAGCGCAACGCCTCCGTGCGCCCACCTCTCGGTCCTAACGGTTCCGGCGGCGCCATGCAGCCCTTTAAGCGGGCCAGGCTAGGCCGTGCGCAGAGCAGTGTTGCAAGGCTTCAGTCGCCCGTTTCGCAGTTCAGCGTTGGCAGGCTGATCGATCACGCCGACTCCCCACACAGGTCCGCTGGCGAGGACAGGGAGGGGGATGATGCCTCCGCGGTTAAGAAAATGGACGTATCTTCCATTCTCTCTATCAACGGCAACGAGTCGGACAAGGAAAACTGGAGCCCCGAAGGCAAGGATGTTACGACTACCGCCCCAGCCGCCGCCGACCGTATAATTCCACCGGTTACGTTTCCTTCAATGTCGACGTCGAGGAAAGCGCTGCCCGGCGGTGGCTTGTCCAACACGCGTCGTAATATTTTTCTCATGGACGGCCGGCGCAGCCCTCTGAGCAACACGCGCGCTTATACTGCTCCTGGTGGGGTGCGTGCAGCTCGCCGGGGTCACAAGGCTGGATCTAGCATCGAGATTTTCGAGGACCACGAAGACGACCTGCGTGGCGAAGAGGAGGAGATGGTCACAACCGAAGGCCGGAGGGCTGGCGGCGGTGGGCGGCGCGACGATGAGATCGCCAGGTTTATGAGTGGCGAGGTTAGTCCTAGCAAAAAGCCGGACTTGGACTGCATCACAGGCCTGTTGTCCCTGTCAAAGGGCAACTGGCGATGAGTCTGTTGTGGGTTGACTGGGAAGGATTTATGAGTGTATGATTGCTCTCAGCGCCCGCCCTTTCTGCTGTCTTGAGTCTGGATGCCTCGGTGTAAGCTTTTGCGCTCAGTGGGTTGGTTTCGCATAGCTCCTTCGATGGCGGGACTGTGGTTATTATGGTTGGAGTAGTCGAAATTTTGCAAAGTATAGCTGGCGCATGGCCATATGTATTCTTGGAGTTCTATGGGAATGATGGGAAGGTAGCAGGATTTTCTGGGACGGAAAAGAGAATGAAAAAAAAATCGCATGATCTATATCTTGGGTTGCCCAAACGACTCTGTTTTATGTTTTGCGCGTCGTCGGGATATACGTTTTTGTTTGGTCAGGCCTGTTACAACCGTCCCATGTCTTTTTACTTGCCTCCTTGAGCTACCGCGGCAAAACGTTGTGTTTCCTAACGGCGGTCACAACACAACAAAACCAAAGAAAACAAAATGCCTACACCTTCACGTAGGTAGAACATAATACGACAGGCAAGGTATGGGCCGTAAGTTCAAGAAACTACCGTCTCGAGTAAGTCCCCCCTTCCTGACACACGCCTTTTACTTACCAGATACTCTCGGTATATGTAGAATTTTCCTTGGTCAGGCGCGCAAGAAGCGTAGAAGCTCGGCATTGAATTGTTCAGGATCCTGCAGATGCCTGGAGAGGGCTCCCTCCAGTTGTCAGCCAAGAGGGTTTGATATTACCACTACCATTACGCACACGGCATTACCCAACAGGGGCAAGGAAGGGCAAGTTCATCGACAAGAACCCAAAGGCGGCAAAACTCACGCATAGTGACTAACCCCCGATAACACTACCGCCTCGCTGCCAGGAAGCCAACTCGCCATGACGGCGGCGGTCCCGCGGACGACTACCTCCTCCCACTGACCCTCGACGAACCACACCAGCGGGCCACCACCACCATCACCTCCTCCACGTCTCGGCGGGATCCTCGCAAAGTCCGCGGGGCCCCAGTGCGGCTCCCTGGCGTACTCTGCGCCGTAGGCGGCCCTGACCGCGGGGACGAGTTCGGGCCTCTGGGACAGGCGGAGCATCTCGACCAGGGTACGGGGTTCGTACTCTGGCGACGCCGACGAAGGCGGCGGCGGCGGCGGAGAGTGGTAGAGCGAACTGCCAGCGTCAAAGAAGCCCGCATGCAACAGGACGCGCTCGAACCGCGCCGGCTGCTTGATCAGGGCGTCGACGAGGACGGTGGCGCCGTTGCTCCAGCCGACGGCGGCGGCGCGCGGAACGGCGAGGTGGTCGAGCACCGCGATGGTGTCGGCCGTCTTCAGGGCAAAGGTCACGGGGAAGCTGTACTCGTCGTTTCCTTGGCTGCCGCCGCCGGTATAGAGGCCATAGGTGGAGCGGCCGAGGAAGCGCAGGTCGATGGCGATGAGCGTGGTTGCGTCCTCGCCGTGGTCGGCAAAGTGGCGGAGGAGAAAGTCGATCTGGTGGCCCCACCAGTCCGAGTTGGCAAGTGCGCCATGGAGAAATATGATGGGAATTCTCTGGTTCGCCAAAGTGTCGGCCAGGCTAGGGCCGAATGTGGCATACCAGATAGCGTTGCCGGTGGGTAGGTCCACGTACCCGGTTGTATTTGGGAGTGGGAGTTGAGGTGTGGGCGGTAGGACTAGACCAGGGGCACTGTTTGTTGATGTCATTTTCGTGGTTGGCTGGCAGTTTTGTCTACCTTGGTATCCATGTGGGTGGTTACAATGATGAACTTGATTCGTCTCCCACGGGCATGATTGCCGACAGATTGTGGAGGGGCCCTAAACCATCAGCAACTACTTTAAGGGTGTGAATTATTGTTTGCACACCTCGCCGGCCTCCTTGGGCAGTTAGTTAATCAGCAGGGATAAAGGGGTCCAATCAGCCCCCAGCCTTTTGCGAGGCCTAGCACCACGTTCCTTTCACCGTATCACTATCAACAGAATTCTGGTGAACCCATCACCCACGCTGACGGCAAGTGGCATAAAATGCGATGCTAAATTCACAAACCAAGTTTGGCAGATCGTATGGTCTTGCAAGCGTATCTGTTTCCAGTCGGGCGCTTGATAAGTCCTAGATATAAACAAGCAGATGGGAAGCAGCAAATAATCTGGGGTATATAATGACATCAAAACTTTAAACTTCCAAACCAAACTCCGCAGCCACCCACCAACCCGAAAAAAAAAAAAAAAAAGAACCAGTACACGAGACCGTCACCAGCGGTGTTTCTCATAATCTTGTAACAGAGCAACGTCCTACTCCTAAAACCTCAAGCCTCAAACACCGGCAACAGCCCGTGCCGCACTACGAAGCTGCGCGAGAAGTTGGCATAAATTCTCATTGATAGCAAGCATTTGCTCCTCATCTTCATGTGCGCTGCCTGACCTGTCAAAGTAGAAAATCTCGAGCGCGATGTTCATGCAGGCATACGAATCCGAGACAGGAGCCACCACGACGCCGCTGCCGCTGTACTTCTGCTGCTGCTGCTGTCGCTCGTCGTCCTGTCTCAGGTTCCCGCTGTTGCTCACGACGCTTTGGGTCGGTCCCCTGATGGCGGGACAGCCCTGGCCAAAGTTGATAAACTGCGTAACCTGGCTCGTCTGTGGTCCGTCCAAGTACACTAGGTCGCCCAAGGAGAGGCCGCTCAGATTGCCGGGTCCAGCCGCATTCTTGATGACGCCGTAAGTCCAGATTGTAAGTGCTGCGTGGTGCACACCAATCGCGTAAAAGTCCTTGAGATGACCCGATGGGAAAAGCTTGGCCATCCGCAACACCTGACCAGCATGCCAAAGTGCCCTCCGAGCCTCTTCAGACTCGGCCCATGTTTGCAGGTGGATGAAAACGCGACGGGCCTGCTCCTCGTTCTCTCGACCGGAAAGGATTTGTAGTTCATCCATGGACACAAGAAGATGCAGCTGTAGCAAGTTGAGCGTCAGAGTCTCCTGAGCTGAGAGCTCGTTCCAGTCGCTCGTCGCCGAAGAAAAGTCTTCCAGCATCTTGCATATCTCGTGATGTCTGGACTTGAGGAGCAGGGATGCAGGATCTTGGGTACCCATTTGGCTGCCCGGAGTTGTTGATGCCGAGTTCCGAGAGAATATGCTGTGCCGCTGCACGGCAGCCAGCTGGCGAAGCTCCCATATCAGCGACCATACACCATGAAGATAGATGGCAATGGCGTATTGTATATCGAGGCGGTGTCGATCCCTTCCAAGGGCACTAATGTCCTGAAACAAAGTAACGAGCGAGGGCAGGACATTGCTGCTCGGCTCGCCCCTCGCGAGGTACTGTGTCTGCCATTCCTTGGCTGTAGTGGCAAACCAGAGCTGTTTAGCTTCCGGCAGTGGTAGTGTGAGCTCGGCGTATGACACTTGTGGCGGTGTCAAGGTTATCAGTGACTTTTGTGCATCTCTCAGATGGCAATGGAAAATAAGCCTGTTCACGGTCGGTCGGTCAGTCATTCGGTCGGAGAGGGCTGTGAAGTGAATGGCTGCTCACCTCTTCCACGATTCTTGCTCCCTCCAATGCTTCCATTTCTGCTCGAGCACTTCACCTTGATCCTCAGCCGTGACTACTATCCTGGAGTAGTATGACCTCTTGAACTTGTTCCTGTACCGCATCATGGTTATTGGAATGTTCAGGTGGCATTCGGCAATCTAATCCGTAAAAAAAAGGCCCCGTGTCAGCTAAACCCAGTGGACTCTTCGCTGTAAAGTCTCAGCCGACTGAGTCGGGTTTATCATACCTCCATCTTTCGCCGATTACCACTCCACAGCCCGAGGTCTTGCATCAAAACCAGAGTCTGTACAAGTCCAATGTCGTTGATGCGAAGATGACTTTCTTCAAAACGACCCGGCAATGTCAAGCCTAAAAATATGTTGAAAAAATTTAGCTGAATCCATCTCTGGGGATTCGTCTCCTGTCGGCTACCCAGCAACTTACGCACGACTTCCTGCAAAGCTTGACCAAAGCGCCTCAGCGTCATGTTGGGATAGATGGCTGCCCCGGCCGACGCGAAACAAGCTATAAGCTCTGGATGGCTGCTGTTCAGCTGGAAAGTAGGTAGGTGTAGCCAAGAAGACACCGAAGACATGTGGGAGGCCACGAATATGTTGCTGAGCGACTCCAAGATTTCGGTCGAAGGGAAAGAGGATGCCACACGCCGAAGCGTATCGTTGCCACGGCACTCGCTCAAGACCGAAGCCAGGATGCGGTCACGGATGGAGGGATCCAGTTTGTCGGAGATGATGCGGTCGACTTGGGTGAGCAAAGTGTCTGTCTGGGGAACCGTGAGGTTTTCCTGTTCACAGTAGCCAGAGTCTCGAGTGGTTGGGTTCCACCGCCATGGCGAGTTGCTCCAAGACTTCACAAGTCGCTGCCTCATCTTGGACAAGTCGATCGGGGCCTTTGCCGCCTTGCCTGCCGGTGGCTGAGGGGTTGCGTCCGTCCAGGGCATCACATGACCGCTCCACTGGTCCAGCAAACCGAAATCCACGTCGTTCAACTCCAGACTCGAGTTGGCATTAAAGTCCAGGACAGACAGTCCCTGAGAACCTACCATCCTCGATGGATCTAGCTCATCGTAAAGAATATCTCGCATAAAATATGCAAAGGGCGCAGAATCCGGAGGGCTTGCACCGCCTAGTGGTCTGTATGGAGGTGCAGCAAAAGCTGTACGTTGTTGGTACTGCGGGGGGTCACAGGTGGCGTCCATGATCACATCCCTCTCCGGTGCGCCAGAAATACCGTCAAAGCCGTTCGTGGGATGGCCCATAACACCACTTCCACTCGCGCTGTCGATCCCAGCGAGGCGTGGGTCCAGGGGCGGCTGGACCGGCAGCGCAAACTGGGGCTGCAAGAAAGCGTTGGCAACAGACATGGGCGTCTGTTGGCCGAAGGACGCTGGGTCGATGACCTGGTGTGTTTGCAAGGGAGAAGGCGAGTTCGAGACGGACTTTGTCGAGGATTTTTGATCATGGCCATCTGGAGATCCCGAGCCAGATCTCGCTGCAGAAAGATGTAATAGGTGCATGGCGGCTGCAGAGCTGGCTTCGGACGTGCTGTACTCGCATGTCTGGTTTCGATTCTTGCAGCGGGCACACGGCTTGATCTCGTCACACTTGACCCGAGCACGAGCGCACGCTTGGCAAGCCGCTGTGACCCGGCCAGCTGTCGAGGTTACCCTCCTCTTTTTAGCCCCCGTGGGATCGTCCTGGTGGTTTTGTCGATGCCTTTTCAGCAAATCTCCGCGCCCAAAAGCTTTCTCGCAGATATCGCAAACAAAGCGCTTTCCGAGGGTGTGAGTGGCTATATGCCTCTGTATGTGTAAACCTCAACCAGTCAGTTGGCGGTCTGCTCGAATCCGTATAGGTCCGTCCCTCTTGACCGTGGTTATTCTTTTTTTTTTCTTTTTTTTGGAAAAAAAGGGGGAAAAGGGTCGGGGATTGAAACTTACCTGGAGATGCTCAGGACGAGAGTACCTTCGCAGGCAGTATGCGCACTGATAGAGACTTTGGCTTGTTGCATGGCTGTTGCCTTGGGCATTTTGCGATTGTGTATTTCTCCCTGGTGATGGTGTTATAGAAGCAGGTGCTGCTGGTTGCACGAGTGCCGTGGTCTCCATGGTGACGGGAGAGAGTGATCCCAATACGATGCAAACGAAAGGAAGTCAGTCAGGCGACCACCGCCTGTGGTGACTGTGTAGCTGATGCCGTCGTTATCTGTCCAGACGGGTAGATGTGGTTGCGATGGTGATCTGGATGGAGAAAGTAGATGTGTGTCCGCAAAAGCGACAGTGCCAAGGGCGGGCAGATAAATGTTCAAGGCTTTGTCTGGTTGTACGGCAGCTCCCGCGCTGGGCTGCAGATCCCCAGTTTTGTGGCGCGAATTTGATCTGATCTGATCTGATCCAATCTGATATTTGTTCTGGATGTTGATTTGTGTAATTTTAATTTTAATTTTAATTTTTTCGCAACGGCTTGTGCAGCCGCAAGCCTGTTGTTGTTGTTGTTGTTGATTTCCAAGTAGGGCGACGTTGACTATGTTTGTGAGAGTGACGTTCGCAGCGACAAAGACTCTTGAACTGTCTGCAACAAGATTCCGCCAGTGGTCTTAGACATGGCAGCTGCTAAGCTGCTATAGGGTGCGCCGGGAGGTAGTTAAGACGAAAAAAAAAAAAAATACAAAAAGGATCGCGCACCGCGCGTGCTGGTACAAGTAAGTAACAACAAGCTCACCAAGCCACACTTCGCTAATAGCTAGCCCCGATGCCTGGTGGTGGATTTCCATCGCATCTGTGCAGAGGCTAGCCTGGTTCCATGAACCCTGGTTAGAAAATGCGATGCAACATGACAGCTTGGCAGTGCAGTTCAATTACAGCTTGGATAAAAGATTATTATTATTTTTTTTTTCGATCAAATCATGGATCCTATAGTCTGTCTACCCCCAAGGAAGGTGCCTTGACTAAGAAATCGGCAAGCAGCAGCTCTGGGCATTTTTCTCGACATGACCTTGTCGCATGCATGTCGTTCCATTGGGTGTGATTTGATCAGCTGAAGATGCGACTGCGTAAGGTAGAGCAAGTGGATACACTGGCTGTTGGGCCCCCTGAATGCCCCCGCTTGATTCTTCCCGGCGGGGCTAGGATCGCTGGTACGGTAGAGGGCACCCAAGGGGGTAAGGTACCCAAGTTGGAAGAGCAAAAAAGGAAGAGAGTCCCGCGATTTGGAGAACTTGACTCGGTAACACTTTCCCGCCCGGCTTTTCCGGCTCGAATGTCTCCTATTCGGACTGTGCATGA
Organism: Pyricularia oryzae 70-15; assembly: GCF_000002495.2. Taxonomy (NCBI): domain Eukaryota; kingdom Fungi; phylum Ascomycota; class Sordariomycetes; order Magnaporthales; family Pyriculariaceae; genus Pyricularia; species Pyricularia oryzae. Next base: position 4,469,557 of record NC_017844.1, on the reverse strand, counting down.
ATGATGCCGCTAGGACTAACTCAATACCAGCCGTTGGCGCCAACGGCGTCTCACGGCCCTTCGTCTTGACGCGTATGCAAGGTGCGAATGTTACAGGGCGCAGCCGAGCGTGGGGAATTGGAAGAATTGATTGATTGGTACAGTACCGCTTAATCCCAATGGCTTAGGTTGTTCCTCTGTACATACAATCCTTGGTGTACTCTATAAGAAATCGAGGTACCCAAGGTAAGGTAGGTAGATACCTAAGGTATCCTCGCTACAATGGATGACAAAGGTTCGTTCACAAATTACAAATTTTTAGCAGTAGTTCGCCTCCTGAGATCCGTCAGAGATATCTGTTGCACCGTAATGGATGTTTGTTTGGACGACGTAATTACCTTACAACAGGTGCAATGCATAGATCCCTTACATACCTGGGGGCTGGATGTTTATTGATGATGCTATTAGTCTAGATACTACCGGGCAGCAAATGCTGGCTCCGGGGTTTTTGTTCTTCCCGATAGTGGCTACCTGAACATGGCGTATCCACTGCAACGCCTCGTTCAAAAACACACAAAACATTTTTTTTTGATCTGCCTACTGGGTGTGCGAAAGAAAGGTACGTGGTGTCTAGTCCTAGTCAAGCTGCCGCTGGTCCTTTAGAGCCTTGGATAAACAAACATGTATGTTTCCCCATCTTTAAATTAGGCTGAGATGAGGTCAGGCGGCTACATACCTAACTACCTTAGCTTTGCAGGATTCGAGTTCTAGGTCTATTTCCTAGGTAGTCTAAATTTGTAGGAGTGCATGCCGTTTTTGCCGTGCCAGCCGTTTAGAGATAATCTACCTTACCTAGACCCCCTTGACCCCTCATGTACCGACCGACGAAAGTACCTGCCGACTGTTCTACCTCCACTACCTTATTTGCAAAGACAAGGCCTGGAACCATAAAAGATCCAATCTGCCCTGTTTCTGGTTGCAACCTGAGGCACCGAACCCTGGGTACTTGGTTCCAGACTAGTACAAAGTGTGTAAGACTAAAGACCGGATCTACCCCTGTCGACCCATCCATCCCCGCCAAGCCGCGTGTCAAGGGATGTTTCCTGCAGGTTTAGTTCACTACCTACCTACGTAATGACCTCGCGACTTTCTCGCCCGAGATCCTATGCTGTTTTTTTTTTTTCACTCTTCTGATTGACAGTGGACAATTCATCGTTGTGTTAAGATATCGCTCATGCCATCCCCGCCCCCTTCTTTCTCCTGCACAAGTGGAGTAGAGTAACAGAGGGAATTCCCATGTTTCAAAGAAACCTGGCGTCACTCGTTTCTATGGGTAAATTCGCAGCCTCTAATTCAATACCACCTCAATGGGTACATACTATGTAGAGATTGGATACAACACGCAAGCAGCAGGCATCGATAGCCGGCCGGTTAGGTTGGCACTGCCACAGTAGCACTGGCAGCGCGCACCCTCCACTGTGAGCCGCCCCCAGTTTCTTCGTTCCACGCTTATTTATTTGTTGGTTTTATTTTCTTAATCTATTTTATTTTATTTGTTATATTCACGTTTCCCCATTCAGGATCTATAAATCTAGGCAGAACTAGTAACAACTAATCAATCTTATCCTGTGGATCCGTCGTCGTAATCATCTTCGTATGCTACTCGTATTAGCACACCCATCAACTGTTTTGCTCGTGCATCCCTGATGAAGAGATTCCGCGAGGAATGATTCCAAAAGAAAAAGAAAAAAAGAAAAAAAAAACCATCCTGCCTTGCGGCCATCCTTTGTGTGTAATGTACTCCATTACCTTTGTCCAGTCAAGCGATCCACGTTTAATCTAGGGTTGAGGCTTGGCGATCTTGTGCTAATGAGTGGGTGATAACCTACTAAGCTTTCGCCAAGACTTTTTACTTCCGTAAAAGCAGTTCGGTTCGTGCAAGCGCCTTGGTTCCCACCCACATAAGCACTAGGTACCTAGGTACCTAGGTACACTTGGTATAGTACTACTGTGTACAGTTTAGGTACCAGGTACCTAGGTAGTATACTAGTACTTAGCCTTACCCCCCTTAGGCAGTGATGGTTGAAGATCCTGTCGTTTCCACATTTGTGCTTGTTGCAAAGTCAACAACGCACCAAAACATACTTGTGTGGTAAACGCCTTGCGGGTCTGTCTTGCCGCGCGATTTCGGAAAACTCGTCAAAACCGAATTGGCGAAATGAGCACCACGGAATTGTTCGGTGAGTATCAGGCGTCGACAGAGACGCCCTCGTCTGCACCAACAGATCGTAAAAAGGGTGCGGTTGCTCTACACGATGAAGGAAGTCGTGGTTTTCTCGGCACCGTTCGTTTACGCAACGATCAAACGGGAGAGGTCATTCTTGTGCCCACGCCGTCCAACGACCCCAATGACCCCTTGAACTGGTATGGTCTTTATTTTCTTTTGTTTTTGATCGTCTATTTGTTTTTTTTTCTCTCTCTCTCTCTCTCTGTCTGCCGTTAAATTCAGGCAACTAAAACCGATTATAGGCCTCAATGGTACAAAAATGCTGTGGCTGCCCTCATCTGCTGCGCAATGCTCATGTGCAATTTTGTAAGTCTGTCTGGCCAATTATCACCACAGTCTCTGCCCGAAATTGACACTGACCGACAACCTGCAGCTTGCCGCTGGCCCGACAATCGCCTTGGTAGAGACTGCAGTTGACTTCTTCCCTGATGCGGCCGACCCGGCTAGTAATCCGGATGCTTTTGACGACGCTGTTGCCGCTGTCGCCTATTACTTCACCACAACTTCACTCCTTCAGGGCATCTCAAATTTTGTCTGGGTTCCCCTTGCGAACAAATATGGTCGTCGCCCTGTATACATCTTGAGTTATACCATCTACCTCGCTTGTGCGGTCTGGTTGGTGTTTGAAGAGTCATACAATGGCTTCTTGGCAGGACGCATCCTTATGGGAGTCGGTGCGGGAGCGGCAGAAACTATCGGTAAATATTCTTCATATCTTCTCTTTGTCTACTTTCCAGCCTGTTCCATTCAACCATATGTTGGTTGGGTCCTAGACCTTCCGAACAACTGACCCCTCTCCAGCACCCATCAGCATCGCCGACATCTTCTTTCTCCATGAACGAGGTACCATAATGGCCCTATACACGGCTTTCCTGAGTGCCGGTGTTGCGTTTGGAATGGTGGTCTCCGGGTGAGTCGGGGCAACTGCGGAGTCTCGGCGCCTTTACCAATTTGCTAACCGAGCCTAGTCTCATCACCATTGACCATGACTGGAGGACGATATACTCCGTCGCGGCCATATTGATAAGCATGACTCTGCTTGCAGCCGTCCTCATCTTTCCCGAGACGGCGCGCGACGCTTATGCCAGTAGATACGAAGCTGAATGTCCCCTTCAAAACATGGGTCGGCAACCAGTCGCCAGCGACACTGAACTAGAGCATCACGGCAATCAATCAGCTTCTGCACTACGTAGACGCGGATACGTCCAATCTCTCAAGATATTCACAGGTGTTCACACGAGCGAGAGCCTATGGAGAATCGCAGTACGCCCCTTTGGCCTGATCCTCCTTCCACCCGTTTTATGGGCAGCCCTCGTGGAGTCGGTCACTATAGGGTACGACAACCTCCCCCACACCCTTGTTCCTTTTTGGGCTTAATACATGTAGCATGTGCTGCAAGTTATTAACACGCATCACTTTCCCTTGATAGCTTTCTCGTCGCTGTGACATCCAACGTGGATGTGGCGTTTGAGGGCTCTTACGATTTCGAATCGTACCAAGTTGGACTGTGCTTCATATCCGGTGTCATCGGCGCTCTCATTGGCATCTTCGCCGGCGGTCATCTTAGCGACTGGGTTGCGGACGTGCTGACCAAACGCAACGGTGGCGTTCGAGAGCCCGAGATGCGTCTGCCCGCCATGATACCACCCCTGATAACCACCCCACTGGCTCTGATACTCTTCGGAGTTGGGATAGAGCAGAGATTGCATTGGATATGCCCCACTGTCGGACTTGGTTTATGTATGTTTTTTCTCCCCCATTCTTTTAATTCCGCCCCCACTGGATTATATTAACAGAAATAACCTTCAAGTAAACTTCTCCATAACGTCGGCTACGAATGTCTGCCTAGTCTACGTCATCGATGCCTATCGCCCTGTGGCTGGCGAGATTACCCTTGCGGTCATGGGCTTCAAGTGTAAGAGTCGCGTCAATCCTAGTTCGTATTCCCAAATTGGGTTCTACTCTAACGCTGAAATAACCATGACAGCCATCTTCGGCTTTCTCCTGTCATTCTATACAAACCCCTGGGTCGATGACGCAGGTTTCATGGACGCCTACGGATCCATGGCGGGAATCGCGGCGGTGGTCATTCTTGGATGGATTCCGTTGTATGTCTGGGGCAGCAGGATACGAAAGGCCACGCTTAGCTGGCCAGCTGTGAGGTTTGTCAGATGGAGTCGCGATAGGGAAGTAGGAGAGTAGTTATGTTGTATTCTTGGGCGACGGGGGTGGCTTTTTGTTTTTCACTACCCGATACGTATAGGCAGCCCGGATAAAAGAACAAAGTACAGTAAATCACAATATGAGTCAAGGTTGGAATTCCTACCTAGATAGGCAGTCGGTCCGTGCATATAGACTTCGAGACCAACCGCCTAGGTAGCCTAGCGTTTGTTCTGATCGGATTTGATCTGGAAAGTCTTCAAAGCCTAGTAAATTGTATACTTTTACTAGAGTATCATGAACTGGTCCCCCGCCCCAGTATCTGCTCCCAAGCGCGCCACCCGCATCATCATATATTCAGTATGTGGATGTCTTTTTTTTTTATTTATTTTTTTACAGGGACCACCCGGCATCAATAACGGCATTGACACCAGTCACCCCTTTGCTTCTGGCAAAGCAGAGAACTTGCTCAGCCGTCTCCTGTCGTCCCGCACGGCTCCGCGCGGCCCCGCACGGCCCCGTCGGCATCCCGAGTCAGTAAATTGGGGAAAAAAGTCACCGCGTTGATTAGATATGATCGCCCAGACTTAAATGTTTACGAGGTAGCTCCCGCCGTCAAGACAAAGGAGCCCACGTGGGGGGTTTGATTCTTACCTCTGGGGTTACAACGCGCTTGAGTTTGCTGCGCGCAATGTTGGATTCTTGGACCTCTTTTGAAAAGTTCAAACCCCATTCCTGTGTGCTCGGTGGAATTTTTTTTGTGGTAGTTTTCACCGTCACAGGTTAGCGATGGGTAATTATATTTCCAACAATGCAACAAAATGATTCGCCAAGACACTGGGAAGTAATATGAATAACATGGGAAATGATGTACAGGGTACGAAAAACTAACCGTCAACATCAACCCAGGACACACCGCGTTAACCCGAATCCTTGGTGCTGCCAGTACAGCCAGACCCTTGACCAGGTGGTTCAGTGCGGCTTTCGTGACGGAGTATGCCTATATTTTTTCGGTTGTTATCAGAATAATGGACGCGCGGATTAGCCCCAGAAGATCTTCATGTTCAGGGGTATATCTTAATAACGGCCCGAAAACAGGTCGTATTTGATGCAACCCCACACAAATAGGGGGTATTAAGCTTTTTTTTTTTTCTTTTTTCTCCTTCTTTCTCTTTTGTGATTATTTTTCTTGTGCCTTCGCTTTTTGAAAGGTTTCTTGTGGGGCCCCGTGGGAATCAGTTTGCACCCCCTTTGCCCCTCACCATCAGTCATGTAACAAGATGGGAGGAGGAGGAGTCGAAGAGACAAGACAGAAAAAAAAAAAAAAAAAAGAAAGAAAACAAAACAAAACATACCAAACTGCTCCCTCCAGGCCTGACCCCAGCAAGCGAAGATGTCACAACCATGCAGCCCTCGACCTCATCGAGATACGGCTTGGCGGCGTGCAGCAGCCACAGGTGACTCTTGACGTTGACGTTGAAACAGCGATCCCAGTCGTCCTCAAAGACGTTGTCATCTAGCGAGTCCCAGCCGCGTATGTGCGTGTACCCCTGGTTGCTAAAGATGACGTCAATCCCGCCGGCGAAAGCCACCGTCTCGGCCACCAGCGCCTGGATCTGCGACCGGTCGCCCATGTCGGCCTTGATGAGCTTGTGCATACTACTGCTGCGGCTACTCAATGAGTCGGCCGTCGTGGAGGTGGCGCCGCCCGAGATGGTAAGCAACTCGGCCAGCAGCGCCTCGGCGCGTGCCGTGTTAGAGTTGTAGTTGACGATGACGCGATACCCATTCGCTGCGAAGAGGCGAGCTCCCGCCGCGCCCAGACCGGCGCTGCCAGCTGTCACGAGGGCGACGGGCGCCTTTGTGGTGTTTGTCGCTGCTGACGTTGATGTGGTAGCCATGACTGCTGGTAGTAAATGAATGCTCGCTTTTAATCCTCTGGTATGACGTGGTTTAGTCGTTTGGCTGCAACCTCGTGTACACGTCTGTATCCGACACTATGCTAGTGCTGGTATGGTGATCCTGTTTCCTACTGCAGCTTCACGAAAAAGGGCCCCGTCTGTCTGTCTGACTCACTGCTTTGCCTCGCCAGTATCCAGTGCATGTATGTTGTTTTGTTGAATAAACATTACCGGTAGTCCAACACCACACATACCGAGCATGTACAAATATTTGGATCCGATCCCCCCAAACCCCGCACCAACCAAACCGACACCCGACTGCCTTACCTACCTACCTAGGTCCTAGGAACTTAGGTACATAGGTACATATCTAAAATACTGTAGGCAGGTACTGTAAAGTATACACCCACTCACTGCCAGTGATCACCCCGCTCTGTCTACCACGTAATTAGCCTCTAGGCCAGGTCTGGTTCTAATTACTACGTAGTAGCAGAAAGGGGGCTGTTCAGAGTGGAACCGATACACTAGCCCAGTCTCAGGCTTGTTAGGTGGCCTAGTGCAAGAGTGAGTGATATGTGCAAGTCTTCGTCTTCATCCCAAACATCTTGTTTCAACCTCCCATGAATCTCTAGGTAATTGCTACAAATCATCAAAACCCGCTAAGGGTATCTATCGCTATGCATGCATGCAACCTCGGTTGCCCTTTCCCTCCCAAATACATAGCGCACGCTCTCGTTTATATATATCTCCTGGGTTTCATCTTCTCGACGGTTGAGATACAAATCTGCAAACCTGGCGACGCCAAACACACACGTTTCCCATTGACAAAAGTTTAAAACTGTAGCGACCACAAGGGTTACTATTAACCCCTTATTTCATCCTCAACGATGATAGTTTGGAATTCTTCACCGGTGCTGGCAGACACGCGCTAAGATTATCTCGATCTGATTACCAGTTGTCAGTTATCAGCTTAGCACTTTGCGCAACAAAGTACATAAAAATTACTCAGATATGGCAACTTACCAGCCTCTGACGCAAAGTAAATGGTGATGTCGTCGTGCTCGCCAGGGAGATCGGGGAGGTCCAGGCAAACAAATGAAGCATCATCGCCTGCCGAAGCACCTTCGTCTGGTACCCGGGGCAGCGGGAACTTGGCATCGTCAATCTTGATCCCTGATTTGCTGCCGCGGCCAACGGCCTCAAAAACATCGGTACCCTTGAGCACGAATCCCATGCTATGGCCGTGATGCCAGTCCTCGAAGAATGCCAGCAGTTGCGTGACCTTCTCCTGTTGCACCACTTGGATGCGTGTTGCACCCGCCTCCCATTTCTTATGGATCGGGACAACCATGCGTCTTCTCGAGATCCCAAACGACACTGCCGTACCGTCAAAGAGTACCTTGAAGCCCGTAATCGCCTCTTGGAAAGCGTGCAGGTCTTTCTTGTCGCCAAAGTGGAATGTTCGAATCGTCTGTGATGCCTGAATCACCTGCATCGCCTCCGACAACTCCCTTGGTAACTCCCTGGACACGTCCCCCTCCGATATCGCAACCGTCAAGTCTTGTTGTGGCGGCCGCAGCACTCTTAACCGGAGCTCATCGCGGATGTCGAGCCTGATCTTGAACTCACCAGGCGCAAAGTTCATTCTGTCGTTCAGGACACCGTGATTGAAGTCAACAATCACCCTCAGCCTCTCAGCCAGCACCGTAGTTGGCGGTTCGCTGTCGTCTCCCACGTTGATAACCTTGGCACCTTTCCACGGCAGTTGGCCAATGCACTTCATACCCTCTTCGTCGGCGAGCCGTTGTGATACCGTATACGCCATCAGTGGAACGTCGGCACAGATCATCTCGTCATTGCCGACCCTAGTACCAAGTAGTATGCTGTGCAACTTGGTCCTGTCCCTCTCGTCGTTGAATGACATGACCATCCTGCCTTTGCTCTGCCCGTTCTCGAACTTTAGCAAAAGAGCCGGGGTACCCTTGTCGTCCTTCAGGAAAGCAAATTGAATCGGTGTCGCAGGCAAATAGGCATGATTCACACCGCTCATCGTCCTCGTCCTGGTGCCGGTGACGACCGCGATGCGGAAGCCTCGGTGGTATGATCTGGGCCCCGTAGCTGCCCCTTCTCTCACTATCCTCTCAAACAGACAAATTTGGCAACTCGGCACAGCCTCTTTGGGGAATTGCCGCGAGCCTGGATCTGAATCAAAATATTGAAATGACTTCAAAGTAGTATGGAATACCGCCATTTCGTCCTTGCGGGGATAAAGCGTTGATTGCACCTTCTCACCAAAGTCATACATGCTCCAAAGCATGCGGTAGTCTGCTGCCGACATTCTGATGGCCAGAATGAAGCCCCTGGGAAGTTTGAGCTCGAGAGCACAAGCGTCGTTGCGCCAACGAACGTCCTCCCACGTTGGTCCGACATCTCTGCTATTTTGTATCTTGAGTTGGATTGCACCGTTCTGGCTTGCTACTACCAGCATCAAAGATGGGGATTTTTGATGTCGAACCATTGACAAGAAACAAGGAAAGGCAAACTGCTGGTTTTCCAGGCCTTGCTCCATCAAAAACACGTCAGCAGCAATCCTGCCGTACGTAAAGTGCTCCGTGGTGTCTCCCAGGGGCAGGGCCTCCAGTATCTCCCGGGGTGAGGTCTGTAGCTGAGGTGCCGCAAGGGAGCTTCCAGAGGACCCGTGCAGGAGCGCTATAATGTCTTGGCTCACTTGGGGATAGTCCACCCAAACGGAAAGTTTTAGGGTCTGCGGCAGCACGGCATCTTCAGGAGGTAAGAATCCATTACGCTTCATTGACATTGAGAGCTTCCGCAGGTTTTGGCTCAGAGCCTTTCGCACCTCGTCAACCTCGCCATCGTAGGGACCTGGATTGCCGGCCATTATATCTGGCGGTATCTCTTCTGTCATCCAGTATGCCTTGGCAAGATCTGCATATGCCTGTTGCTTCATAATCTCCTGCGTCTGCGAAGGAGTGGGCAGCTTGGGACTGTCACCACGCACGGCCGTTTCCAGAGCCATCCTCCCCTTCAGAAACCACCACGTGGCTGCTCTAACCAGGCTATCTGATGAAGAGGACATTAGGGGCCTCGCAGCGTCAGAATGAAGGCGGAAGAGCGCAAATAAATGGCGTGATCGAGCGGCAAATTCTTGCAACGCATCGTCTTCATACGGCTGTGCAATAGCTACAGGCTTTGTGGGCGAAGGGGGAGAGTCGGTGCGGTATTCGGGTGGCCGATTCCACTGCCTTGCGGAGGCTGCAGATTGTATATAGCTTGATCCAGCCGAGTAAGCAGAAACAGGGCTTTGTTCTATCCCCGGTTGTCGTACGTGGCGGCGCTCGGTCTGCTCGGGGGAGTTGTTAAAGGAACGCAGTCTTAGATCAGGAGATTCGCCAGCGAAAGGATCGGGAGGCTGGGCCAGGGGAGACGCATGAGGCATAGGAGATGCATGAGGAGGCAGAGGGGATGTATGAGGTGGCGGTGCTGGTGGCTGAGGTGGATCTGGGGACGTCGTTTGCATGCGGCTTCGTGGTGGTGATGTGTTCGGCTGCGGTGGCCTCCAGTTGCCGTTGTCCTCGACCTCTGGCTGCATCCCTGCGCTTGCTGAGCGGTATGCCTGAGCCAGGGCTCGGCCTTCGGCCTGGCGCATTTGTGCTTGTTGCACCTCGATAAAGGATCTTCGGTTTTCGTCCTTGTTTACGACTGGGCTTTCGAGATATCTAGACAAAGCCTCTGTTCCGGCAGGCAGTGACCGTGGGGTGTCTGTAGATGGCTCTAGGAGACTGGTATGGCCAGTCTGTACACGCCGCAGTGGACCAGGCCGAAAGTCATCATTTGTGGATTGACGCGGCGCATCGTTGGGTGGTCGATACTGGCCGTGGTTCTCAGGCGTACGGAGAGGGGACCTCGGTGGAGGGACTGGCGAAGGGGTGGACCGGAGCTTCCTCCTCGAGATCTCAGCCGTCGGTAACTCGCATTCGTCACCACCCTCACCAATGACGGTAGGGAACGAATCGACGAATCGAACAACCAGACCCTTCCTACTCCTGCCTCGCGAGCTTGGCACACGCGGTAGTAAGCTCTGTTGTGAGGGGGTGACGCTGAGGGCGTTGGGGTATCGTGAGGCGCTCGAGGTGTCGAGTTTGGTGAGTATCGGTAAGGCCGAGCCTGGCGGGGATTGAGACTGGTAACCTGGAGATGCAGGCGGGTCGTTGGGGCGGCGGAAGAAGTCGTTCAGGTCGTTACTTAGATCGGCAGGCTGTTCTGGGTTGGAAGCTTTACGTTCGGGTTTTCCAAACAGTTTTCCCATCAAGCGTCCTCGCTTGGACGAGGCAGGCTCATTTTCCATGCTTGCGGGAACGAGGCAAGATGGGAGTGACGGGGCTCATGGGATTACAGATCGTTGCTGAAACCGCTGTCTTGTCAGCCCTAGAGGCCCCGCACCACTGTTCGCGTGAGTACCTTATTATGACGATGGCAGGAGCAACGTGGCTGTTGAATTGGAGACGAAGATGTGGTGGACGGGTTATAGTAGCCAGGCAGGAACGTGGTCGCGCGGGCGGGCGACCGACAGGGGGCGGAAGTGATTGTTGGTTTTGGGTAGTGGAGGTGGGTAGACGGTCCGTCGACTTGGTCCTAGTAATTTAGTTCAGCTACCCTGCGTAGGGTTGTTTTTGTTTGGACTGATTGATTGATTGGCTTGCAGCTACAAAGCAACGTTAAAAGCTCGGCGCCCGTGGCTCTGGAGCATGTGCGCCTCGGAGCATTGAATGTTGACAACTATTAATCGTATACCAGAGCGTCAGAAATGTGTGGACCGCAAGGCGGCGTTGGCCAAGACAGTCGAAAAGGAAGGATGTGTCGTAGTACCACGAGGCACGACGTAAGTTGAGTGTTGTGTGTGCGTGTGCGTGTGTCCAGGTTGCGAATAATGGGTGGATTGATTGATTCGAACTGTATGGGACGGGTTCGAACATCAAACGGCGCGGAGGCATGGGCGGGCATGCGGCTAGGCGCAGCTTACCCCTCTTATTGGGCGTTAATTGGGGATTTTGAGGGGCCAGGGGCCGCTCAGGCTTCCACTGCTGGCTTCTATTTGTTTGATTCTGGTACAATTCTTCAACAGGCACACGACACAAGGCGGCATTGGGACATGGATGATTCAAACTTTGATCGCGAAAGAATCATGCTAAGTCAAGTTCAGAAAGTCCTCTTGCTTGTTTATTTCTTCTCTGTACTACAGATAAACATTCATACAGTCTCAAGTTCCCTTAATCCCGTCCGTATCACTACTACCTGCCAAATGCCGCTTGCGGCTTGCCACGAAGATCATCCTAGTTTTAGTCCTTCTTGGCGATCAATTAATTATACGAGGACCTGTTAGGCCCGTCCTCCAAGGTTTCTCTAAGGGAATGAAATTGATTGATGTTTCGCGGGATTGTTCCCATTTTGTTACTCGTTTCGCTAATTTCTTCTAGTTCTAGACCTAGCAGCGCCCACCTCGAACGAAACAAAACGTTACCAGAACTACCATCGGTGAGGTAGCCAAGTAGGTATACATCCCTATAATAAGGGTCATCGGGCAATTAATACGTACACCTGGGTTGGAATTCATCTCGTCTTACTCCAATACTTCACTGCCTTCCATGCATGGCTTTTGCTCGTTGCGATCGGATGGCAGGGGTCTGAGTTGCCGTTTCAGTGCCTTGGCTGATTTTCATCCAGGGTCCCGCCAAGACGCGGAAACTTGGAATGTGCTCCATCTTCAGCTGAGTGAATGGACAGGACCCTCCGCTACGTATTATAAGGTATGTAGGGCTGAGCGATTGTGATTGAATGAAGCGAGGGTAATGCTTTCGTCAACATCACAATCGCTAAAGGAAGCGCAAGGGCGCTGCTGGTATATTATTTAGAAGCCACGCTGGTCTTTTTGTACATGCGCACCTTTACCTAACATACCTCCGGTAGATAGGTGGTAGGTAGCCAAGGTACCTACGATGTTTACATCATTGAGCCTTACTATGTAAATACGGCTCGAGTCTGTGTGAACTTCCACTAGCTCCTGCAACTTGTTACCTCGACGACCATCCCGAACGGATATGAGTAGCATGCTGCTGTGAGCATATTTATGGTGGCAATTACAATAATACCGCTGTTACCTCAAACCGGAAAGCCTCACGTCATGCTGTATAAGAAGTACGGAGTAGAAATAAAGTAAACGGGCAGGGTGGAGTTGAAAAGGAAGTAAACTCTACCCCACTCTCGTCCAGAAGCAACTCGAAAGCTTACCTGAGGGAATATGAAGCACGTCTTATACGTTGCCATGGCAATATTCATACAGTATGTAGGTTGATTGGTACCTACTCCGTATGTACTCCGTAGGTAAGGTAGTTACTTATTACTGACCCTTTCTTCTCAGAGTTCCTTCTTGACCAACGTGCTTTTTAAGTCTAGAACGGCCCATCAAATCCCGACAACAAATCGATCAAAACCCAGGACGACGTGCAGATTCGTCACTGACTCTGGCATAGATGTGCGCAGGTGCGCTTGACATTCTTTCAGAAGGCTCGGCAAACGCTCTCTTTGTGATTCGCCGGCTGAGGTATACATAAGTGTTTGCTCTCGCCGATATTATCAGGGAAGAGCGCGTTACGCAAGCACATGGCCGGGTATCTAGTCCAGGCTGTTGGTGCTTGGTCAGGGAACTCACAACCTCTTGCGTCTTGTTGGATACTGGAGGGGCTGTGGCTTATGTAGCTAGCTAGGTAGCTAGGTAGGTACCTACCTACCTACCTAGGTACGTGAGAGCGGTGTTGTTGTGCACTTATCGCCCGGTCTGTTGGGCTGGTTCGCAGGGATATTCGACATTTTTATCAGTATGTTGTCAGTATATGACTACTCTAGCACCCGCGCAAATCCGTTTGTATTAGTCTATACACAGGGATCAAAAGGTGAGGATCCTTCAATCCTACTCCGAGGCTTGGCAGGGGCTGTGGATGGTGAGGTGAACTTTCGGGCTTTTAGCTCCGTTGAGATTTAGGGTATTGTTGTAACTGGCTTAATTTGATCCCAGCATCTTGGGTTAGCTTGAGAATTTGAGCTGCGAGGATTCTTCACTTCAAAGGGTTAAAGAACCACGCGTAGACGGCTTTGAATGGCTGGGAAAATACCTTCCTTGTCCAAAGACTTGCTTACCGCATCCTCGAACGTCCGATTTACCCATAATCGGGCTATTCAAGTAGCCCCACTATCCCTGGAATAAGATATGTTGTCTTTTGACAAGTTCGACTGCCTCCTGATGATCCTTAATGCAAACCATAGGAACAGTACTGATTGTCTTAGGACTGACCACCAGCAACTTCCCAGTGCGAAACATTGAATCGTTGGATTGTTCCGCAACAATATCCAAATGCATGGCCACTTAGAAATTAACGGTGGAGCGTTTCCGTGGCACACATGACCTCACTATCTTACTGTTGGCAAAGCGAATGAAGTGAATCGAGGCCCAGGAAATACGAACGCTTAAAATAGAAGGCCGTTTACACATGCAATATATGTTTTGTTCTCGGCCGGGGGTATTGTATTAGATTTTCTCTACTGAGGGCGATGTAGACTAAAAATAAATATAAAATAAGATAAATCAAGATTACCCGTCAATCGCTGCGATACCGGGATTATCTCGTACTTGAGATATACCTGGGAGATGAAGTAAACACGCTGTTTACATAAACAGATCAACCACATTGTTTCCGGGTCTACCCAACTGTGAAAGCACTTGAATGCCTATTTGTAGTCGCTGGGTGCCGAATATTTAACGTCAGTCCTGCAGTCCAGTCCATTCCATACGAATTTCGGGGGGTTTTGCCAGGGCCAAGAGTCATCACTTCGAAAATTTCTGCCTGGCTCAATGCTGTCAGCCATCATGCCGTCCGAACATTCTCAGAAGCAGGCTGCGAGTGCGCCAAGGTGACGACTCTGCAGTTAATGCCACGCTACCCCTCATTGGCCAAGCACGCCCAAGACGTGATCTATTTGGTGTAGCACGCCCCGCACATTCTGCGTCTTGGCAGTTCACAACGTCATCGTATGTGGGGCAATTCCCTTCCAGCTCCCACCTGAAAAGATCCCAACCGGCATCCCCCACCACCATACCCATGTCACTGCTGACCTTGTTGGGCAATAGCAGCGGGGGCGAACAACTCTTTTGCAACTGAAGACTCACATACATTTTCAGCAACTGCTTTCTGACTCGTCCATCGCACATATTCACAAGGTGTCTACTCTTAGTTGATGTGAAGAACTTCAAAGCTCACTACCAGGTCTGGGCGTGAAGTTGTATAAGGATTCTTCCAGTAGGAAGTTGGGCAACCAACGTGCTTCAAAGGATCCCGTCTATTGAGATTGCCATAAGCCGTCGAGTTTCGCATCTGTCACAATAAGCAAGCCATCCTTGCCTACCGCATCTGTCTTTATCGATCAAGCTCTCCGAGATTCCTCGCGACCCACCACCGCCTAGGCACCTACCTTACTCTCCCCGCGCTCCGAAAGAAAGTTTTGCGCAGTCGCGACCATGATGGACTTGAAAGGCATTGTTCATGGCCACGGCCATAGTCGCCGCCGCACGATTTCAAATGCTAGTAAGTGCCTGCCTACCTACTCAAGTCACGGCAGCTACCTTACCTTGTGCATATTAAGTGTACTTTGCCTCCTAATATCTATATGTGGAATCCGAGGATCGTAGCTAAGTCAGTGGCAACAAATTGCTAGGCTCCATCAGGTCGAATCGCTCCACAGACGATATGAAAGGAGAGGCAGCGCAGGACGATACGCTCGTGGTCGAGCCCGACCAGGGCAATGGTTCGTGATAAATCTCCTCCTCGCCTTACCCAAAGAAACATCTTGGTTGTGATCTGGTAGCATGTGGAATCTAACTGAGGATGACCTATAGTTCTCACACACATAATCTCACAACTGCGCCCTGGGGCCGATCTAAGTCGTGTCGTACTACCGACATTTATCCTCGAGCCAAGGAGCATGCTGGAGCGAATAACCAAGTAAGAAATGAGACTATTTTGTGATGGCCATCAGTGTATTAGTCCACTTAATGGGACTTCCCGTGCAGTCCAGATGCTGATAAAGATGTGCAGCTTCATGTGCCATCCCGAGATGCTACTACCAATACCTGACATCGATGACCCTGTCCAGCGATTTGTCTCAGTAGTCAAGTTCTATCTCAGCGGATGGCATATCAGACCCCCGTAGGTCCCCCAAAGAAGCAAGAGAAACAGCTCCCGAATCATTTCAGTAGAGTACTAACACTTCTTGCAGTGGCGTCAAGAAGCCTCTAAACCCAATTCTAGGGGAAATCTTCACTTGCTACTGGGATTTCCCCGATAACACTCGCGGCTATTACATCTCTGAACAGACATCCCACCATCCACCAAAGTCTAGCTACTTCTATATGGTGCCGGAGCACCATATCCGAGTCGACGGAACTTTGAAGCCGAAAAGCAAATTCCTGGGCAACTCTGCCGCAAGTCTGATGGAAGGCACGGCTATTCTCTCGTTCCTCAACAGGGGCAAAGACCCGGCAAAGGGAGAGCAATAGTGTGTTACCCTAATAGCTCAATTCTTATCCCGACTGGTGATGCTGACTTTTTGTGTGCGGATCAGCCACTTGACTCAGCCGAACATGTATGCACGCGGCATCCTTTTTGGCAAGATGAAATATGAGCTAGGTGACCATAGCGTCGTGAAATGTCCAGAGCTTGGACTGGTCGCCGACATCGACTTCAAGACGAAGGGATGGGTTTCGGGTTGCTACAATGCCATTGGTGGAACGATCAAGGACGAACGCACAGGCGAGATCCTATATGAGCTATCTGGGCTCTGGAGCGACGAAATGTTCATCAAGGACATGAAGGTAAGCGGAATATCTTGCCTGTTTCCTTGGGCAATTAGCCACTCCTACCTCCAGTCAAGAAGTGTACTGACATCGATGATCTTAGACTGGACACAAGGAGATGTTTTTCGATGCCCATAGGTCCAAGCCATCCCCTCCTCTAGTCAGGCCGATAGAAGAACAGGAGGAGCGTGAGTCGCAGAGATTGTGGCAGAAGACAGCGCAAGCCGTCAAGGATTCCCAGCACGAACTCGCCACAGAAGAGAAGACCAAGATAGAGGATATGCAACGGGAGGAGGCCAGCAGGAGAAACCAGGAGGGAGTCGAGTGGCACCCCCGTCTGTTCCGTCGTGTAAGGGGAGGCCAGGGTGGAAGCGAAGAAGGCGAGGAGGATCTTGAGTGGATCATAAACGCCACCATGTAAGCCTTGTGAACCCAACAGACTGACAACAGAGAAAAGCTGACACCACGGTAGTGACGGTGAAACGCCCGAGGCGAAGGCCAATCAGATTCTGGCCATATATCCTATCCTCAAAGGCCAAAAATCTAGCGAACGAAACCCCATTCCACCACGAGGCTCGTCGTTCCGCCAACCGAGAACACAGGAGTCAGCGCCTCAAAGTGGTGATCTGATAGACTTTGATGGTGGTAATGAGTCGATACCCGGCCACGCTCCCCTGCAGCCGGACTCGAAAGCAACGACAGAGAAGCCAGCTACCAGTACCAACGGCAGCGATGATATCGAGCAACTGCTGAACGCAACTGGGCAACCGCCGAGTAAGGACGACCCTCTGGTTGATTTCGGCAAGGATCTCAAGAAAAGCCTACCGACGATGAAGAGGGCAGACACCGAAGAATCGGCCGACGAGTTCCATGACGCACGCGAGTGATATTTAAGGCATTTGGCTTGAACCGTACTCCCCCTCAACATCATAACACAATGGACTTTGGTGGAGAAGATTGGGACAGAATCGGCCTCCTTTGTGTATGACTGCTAGCTTTTGCCCTTTGGCCTGAAATTTCTGCCAGATTTGTCAATACGTGACGATGGCCATAATCAATGGTGTCGCATCCCAACAGCTCTACCCTTACCGATGATCTTGACGCAGCGCAGCACACATTTCGATTACCACCCGCATTAAGAATCTCTGCTAGGGAGTGTCGGTTGCATCATCTTTGGAAGTGGAATCTTGGAAGTCTTCGGGCATCAAAACGTCGATAGATTAAACCCAAACATGGTTCAGTCCCAACCACAACGCCAAACGTGACAGGTCAAGACAGCAACAACAATGCGAATGCTGCAGTTCCCATTTTACAGTCAAAATAACCACAAGTACAAATAAACTCCCGCAACCTCTCAGAGCTTGAAAAAGATTAGAACCGCCTCCTTGAAGGCTCAGGTGTAGGGGAGCGGCTGACGCTGCGCTCGTCGCGACCTCTCATCTTCAGCCACTTCTTTGTTGCGAGTACCAGCTCGCGGTCGAGTTCCTCACTGGGATTTTTGCGGTGTATAAAATTGCAGAAGCCGCCTCGCGTGCAGCCCTCGCCACTGTTTAGTCGACAACATGCTTCTCGGAAGTCGGTCACAGGTGAGAGCTCGCAATATATAGGTCTCGCGGCGTACCATCTGCTGTTGAGCTCGTCGCATGCCTTTTGGGCCGAGTCTTCGTATTTGAAGCGGGCATAGACGTTACCGATGAGGTCTATTGATGAGATTGATGAGAACCTCAAGTGTCAGCGCATAATGGCTTCAAAGAATTCATTGGCACCATGAACGCGTGGCAGATGCGGAAGTGCGACTCACGGTCATTGTTGTTGTCGCATACTACAAGCTCCTCGAGCTCGCCGTATTTGCATAGCTCACACCACAGGTCCTCATAGAAGGCGTCAAAGTGGTTTTGCAGCTGCGAGGCATTCATGTTGTTCTTGGGGTCGTATGCGGGATTCTGGTACATGTTCGGCATCAAGATTGTCTGGCTGTAGGTCGGCTTGACGTGTTTCCTGCTGCAGCGGTCGCCGTGGCGGCATGCGCCAATCTTGAAGTAAAAACTGCAGTTGACCTGTTCGAGGGGGTTAACATGTTGGAGCCTTTGAAGGTTTGTGCGAGGTCAAAGAGGAAGGTGCTCAACTGACCTTGTCCTGCTCGGTACCGAAGATGGAGGCTAGGAAGTTCGCCATTATGGATGTGATTAATGAGTTATCGAGCACTCAATTTTGTTATCAGCGCTTCAGATGTCGAGACCAATGGTGTATGCAAAAGCGTGTGTGATGAACGACTATGATCTCGGTAGGTAATGTATCGAAGTCGATTGCATCCGATGCGATGGTTAACCATGTCTGCCGTCGCGCGCGCAAAAGTTCCAGGCGCGGTTAGTGGATGGGATAGCTGGTAACCGCTTATCGTAGTAATCGTACCGATAAGCCAGATGTGGCTTATCATTCTTTGCACAACTGTGGCTGATTCCTTCCACTGTGGCTGACAAACGCGCGATTCACTCCCCCCCACCTCGGTCAGATCCAAGTCTTGCCAAGCGCAGCCTACACAGCAGATGCAGGAATCAACTGGGATCTTCCATTCAGATGGCTCGACCAGCTCCATGGCTTGCATGGGTACCTACCGTAGTGAGTGGTGACATTTAAGAATTGAAGCACCACATCTGATAATAATCAAGACTCAATCTCTCTCGCAGCCTTGTGCCGGACAAGTGCATATGTAAGGTGCACTCATCAGCAGAATCAGACTGCAGTCTCCGACGGACGGCAATCTCCCCAAACTGCTGAAGCGCGAACACTGCGTTCTACAAAACCATTCAATGTCTTGCACAAATATCTTGCTAACGTTTGGAGGATCTTGGATCGACATGAGCTGAAATTTTCCCTGTTATAGCGATCTACGATTTTATTTCGTTGATTGCTTCGCCGGCGCCTATCTGAATGAGAGCCGACGAATAGATACTTTTTCTAATCCCTAGACTGCATTTCCATCGACTTCTTAGCCTTTGGTTGGCTCTCCGTTGGTTGGCTCATCAGCCAGAATAAAGGCGTTTACATGCAATGCGCGGGAAAGAAATGGATGGAAGCGAGGCAATTTTGAGCTGTAGCGGCTCATTGACTTTCCTTGGAACAAATCCTCAGGTTCTTGATTTGTGGCCTTTCGACCTGGCGGTGGCATGCACGACCAGGGATTGTTGGTGATACGTTTGCAAGCAAACCCGGAGTTAGGTACTCCGTACTTACTCACTCACAGCTTCGCGAACAGAGTCTGGATTCATTCGTGTATGAAAAGTTACGGAGTGCCGATTCTTTTTATTTCTATTTATATTTTTATATAATCGCCGGCTACTTTTACTTTTTAGTTCTTCATCGGTCGGTCCCTCGGAGGCCGCACGTCAAATTTGATCTTCCGCATCCACCCCTGCTATAAGTTAGAACTACTCCAGAATTACTACGTTAGTTTCCAATGTTCTGGAACCGAATGTCTTCCGCTTCGGTTACACTTTCGGGTTGCCTCACCGGGCAGGTGCGAGATGAAAGAGGACAAACACATCAAAGAGCGAACTTGTTCCTTTTACTTTAGTTTGTTCAAGGGAGCTAGCCTCTTACTCGAAACCAGAGATGTAATTGAAGCCACGACGCCGTATGCCGTATTGCCGTGACACGTAATGCAATAAGGTGAAGAGGTACCGGTAGGTCCATTGTCTGACCTAGACTCAGCATCATACTAAAAATTTAACTTGTTGAACATTGTCGACCCTGGAAGACTCCACCCCCGAGGCTAAGCGGGGATCACCCCGGTTTGCTGCGACCACTTGGCAGACCATATCAGCAAGGAGCTCTTTCGCGACTTGCATGCTGAGTCGCTGCGCTGACGTAGTACGGGAATCTGTTCTTCCTGCAAACGACGTCTTGCACTGCCCAGGATTCTGCTTCTGGGCACAAGCCGGCTATTTCGCACTTGTGTCGTTTGCCAGCCACATCATCTCCCCAAAGGCCAACATCACTACTATTTCGTAGCGTCAATCTCTTGCTGGCCATCACAGCTCACATTCACTCAAGCTTTTCCTTCCTCGCCGCTGTTATTTTCTGTAGTTCAATTGCGCTGACGTAGCAACTAGCTATCTTAGCTAGCGTTGCGATAGTTCACAGTTCGACGCAAGCGCTGTATACACCCGCCAAAGTCTGCTTAAGCTCCTACGCCCGCCGCGAACACTGGGCGCGTGCATCTTTTCTACGACTAGGATTCTCGAGCTTTTCGATTATTTTGTATCAAGTGACAGGCGACTTTTGCCATCCACCGCCGACACAATCCGTGAGCCGGGCCCCCGACGGCATCGCCTCCTGCGGCAAAGATGGCCACCGAGAAGGAAGCCAGTGAGCTGAAGCAGCAGGGCGCCGTTGAGGCTGCCCAGGACCCCGAAAACTCGGTAACTGCCGAGGACGCCGAGAAGCTGATTGTGGAGGAGAGCAAGAACGCCGGCGTTGCTGCTTTTTCGTTCGACCCCAATGCGAGCATCCAAGAGAAAAAGGCACAGATCAAAGCTGCGACGGTATGAAAAAAAGACATCTACCTATCAGCGGGCATACCATCGGATGTCAAACGAGGACAAGCGCTGACTCGGCCGTCAACAGGAGCTACCAGAGGGGATACCCCACCGCAAGAAGGGTGTTGCGATAGCTACAGACATCGACGATGGCAGCAAACCCGAATACGATCTTCCTTCGCCGTCCAGAGCTGGCGTTGTCGATCAGGAGCAAAATGGCCATGCAGATGCGAATGGAGAGCCTGTAGAAGATGAAGAAGTAATGGGTCCTAAGACAGGATGGGCACCCAGAATTGGCTGGCCCACGGAAGCCATTGGGGAAGCTCAAAGCTTACTTGACCACTCGACATGGCTGGAAGGCCACCTCCCTGACACGCTTTATGGAGGTATGTTCCTGAATACCGATTTGTCTCTGGTTGGCACCTCCTCTAACACTGACCCCAAGATTGGTATCACAACGTCGCAATTATCGTGTTTGCCTCCCTTTCATCGTGGCTCGTTGCAGTGCTAGGCGGAGGCCTGGGCTGGGTCTTTATCTTGCTAGCTGTTTGCTCTACGTACTATCGAACCTCGATACGGCGCGTGCGTCGCAACTTCAGGGATGACATAACGCGCGAGATGACGCTGAAGCGCCTGGACACCGAGACCGAGTCCCTCGAATGGATTAACTCATTCCTGGTCAAGTTTTGGCCTATTTACCAACCAGTTTTGGCGGCCACTGTCATTAATTCTGTCGACCAGGTGCTGAGTGGCGCAACTCCGGCTTTCCTTGACAGTCTCAAGCTCAAAACTTTTACCCTTGGGTCGAAACCACCGCGCATGGAGCACGTGAAGACCTACCCAAAAGCCGAGGACGACATTGTCATCATGGACTGGAAATTCAGCTTCACCCCCAATGACATCGCGGACCTAACTGCCCGTCAAATCAGAAACAAGATCAACCCAAAGGTTGTGTTGGAGATCAGAGTTGGCAAGGCCATGATCAGCAAAGGCCTCGACGTAATCGTCGAAGACATGGCCTTCTCTGGTATCATGAGGCTGAAGATTAAGCTCCAGATCCCATTCCCCCACGTGGAAAAGATAGAGATGTGCTTCCTCGACAAGCCTACCATTGACTACGTCTGCAAGCCCCTTGGTGGCGAGACCTTTGGCTTCGATATCAACTTTATTCCCGGGCTTGAGAAGTTTATCCTTGAGCAGATACACGGCAACCTGGCGCCAATGATGTATGCCCCCAACGTCTTCCCCATCGAGGTTGCGAAGATGCTTGCTGGCTCGCCTGTCGACCAAGCAATTGGCGTGGTCGCCATCACCCTGCATGGTGCACAGGGTCTGAAGAACCCAGACAACTTTTCTGGCACGACGGATCCGTATGCAGTTGTCACACTGAACAGGAGGCAGCCATTGGCCCAAACCAAAGTCATCAGGGACACGGCCAACCCGAGGTGGAATGAAACACACTATGTTATTATCACTTCGTTCAACGATACCCTTGACATTCAGCTGTTCGACTACAATGATTTTAGAAAGGACAAGGAACTCGGTGTTGCATCATTCCAGCTGGAGCATCTTGAAGAGATCACCGACCATGAGAACGAGCGGATCGAGGTTATATCCGACGGCAAGGCTCGAGGTGTACTTTCTTGCGACATAAGATTCTTTCCGGTTCTCGGCCCCACCAAAACAGAAGACGGCAGGGAGGAGCCTCCGCCGCAGACAAATACCGGTATTCTCCGCTTCACAGTCGAACAGGCAAAGGATCTTGATGGCACCAAGAGTCTTGTGGGCTTGCTGAACCCATATGCTGTCCTTTTGCTCAACGGCAAGGAAGTTCATTCTACCAAGAAGCTCAAACGCACAAACAATCCTATCTGGGACAACGGCTCCAAGGAGATTCTTATCACGGATCAAAAGAGCGCCAAGCTAGGTGTGGTCATCAAAGACGACCGAGACCTTGCAGGGGATCAAATTATTGGCACATATCAGATCAAGTTAGAGGACATGCTAGATCTCATGGAGAAGGGCAAGGACTGGTATGACCTGGCTGGCGTCAAGACTGGTCGTGTCAAGATGCAGGCTAAGTGGAAGCCCGTGTCCATCTCGGGTGTTATGAGTACCGGCGGCTACCAAACACCGATAGGTGTAATGCGATTCCACTTCAAGAAGGCGACTGACCTGCGCAACTTTGAGACTGTGGGCAAGTCTGATCCTTACACTCGTGTCGTCGTTTCAGGCATCGAAAAGGCTCGTACTGTCACGTTCAAGAACGACCTCAACCCAGAGTGGGATGAGGTTCTCTACGTTCCAGTACATTCGGCCCGTGACAAGATACAATTGGAGGTTATGGATGCCGAGAAGATGGGCAAGGATCGCAGCCTTGGTTTGACCGAGGTATTTGCTGGCAATTTCATTTCCCAGGATGAGACTGGCGAGTATCTTGTCCATGACAAGAAGGAACCCGTAGAGGCAGGCCTGCGCCTCCACGGCAAGGGTATTGCCAAGGGTGTGCTGCATCACACCATTGCTTTCTATCCTTGTCTGAATGTAGCCGATCCGGACGAAGATAGTGACGGCGAGGAACCGAAGCCTGCTCGAGACTCGCTAGACGTTCCTCGTCCGACAGAACCGGGAAGGATTACATCCTTGGATGAGGACCACGAGAAGCAGCCAATAACACCCAAGACTCCGCAATTCCCAACGTCGCCAACATCACCGAGAACACCGAGGAAATCACGAGACGAACACGCACCTCCCAAGATCCGGCTGTCGCCCCAGGAGCTCCTCAAGTACGAGTCGGGTCTGGTCATCTTCAAATTGATAGAGGCCGATTTGTCCAAGAGCAACAGTCACGTCGACCTTTATGTTGATGACATGGCATTTCCCTCATACATATCTTCGCTCACTCGCAGCAAACATCATAAATTTGATGAAATTGGGGATTGCTTTATCCGAGAGTTGGACTTTTCCAAACTGACGATCAAAGTCAGGGAAAAGGTGGACAAGATGAGTGAACGTCAAAAGTCTGATGATGTCCTTGCTAAACTCAAGGGCAGCACGATCGAGACCCTCAAGCAATGTCTGGTGAGTTATCTAAGCGTTTTTGGGTAAGCAATTTCAAACGTGATTACTGTTACTAACCGCAAAACTACCCAGAACAACCCGACAACGCTGAAAATGAAGGACGATGATGGCAAGCCATGCTCCATCAAAGTTAGCTTAAAGTACCTGCCAGTAAAGATGAAGCTCGATCCCAGCGAGAGCATAAACAACATGGGCACTCTTCGCGTCGATGTTCTGGATGCCCAGGATTTGCCTTCTGCTGATTCTAACGGCAAGAGTGACCCTTACTGCAAATTTGAGCTCAATGGTCAGGATGTGTTCAAGACGAAGACGGTGAAAAAGACACTCAACCCTACATGGAACGAATTCTTTGAACTCCCAATTCCGTCTAGGACGGCTGCCAAATTCAAAGCAACAGTCTGGGATTGGGATTTCGCGGACAAGCCAGATTTCCTTGGCCAGACTGACATCAACCTGGAGCAGCTGGAGCCTTTTATGGCTCAAGAGCTCACATACCGCCTCGAAGGAAAGTCAGGAAGCTTGCGGTTACGACTCCTCTTCCGCCCTGATTACGTTACGCGTACCCGACAGGGCACCTCAACCTTTGGTACTTTTGGCGCTCCGGCACGCATTGTTACTGGCGTTGCAGGTGTTCCCATCAAGGGAGGCGCGGCGGTGGCAGGCGTTGTCGGTCATGGCGTTGGCAAGGGAGCGTCTTTTATCAAAGGGCGATTCACACGCAAGAAGACCGAGAGCAGTATTCCCGAAGTTCCCGCCATCACCATGAATGGTGAGGACACGCCGCCGGTGCCACCTGTGCCAGGACTGGGCCTGAAGCGATCTACCGGTCTCACACTCGATAGCGAACCAAGTGTAACGCCGCCAGGGCCCGCCAACGGCGCGCCCAACGGCGGTCACAACAGGTCCAGGAGCATCGGCGCCAACTCGGTACACAGCATGGCGCCGAGCAGTCCGGGAGCGGGCACAGCGACTTTCACTGTTGTCTCCGCAAGCGGTTTCCCGCCGTCAGCCGACACTTATGTGGCCGTGTGTCAAGTTGGAACCAAGATCAAGAGCATTGGTAAAACCAAGGACCGCAGACCCTCAGCTTCGAATGGCATCATAACCTATGACGAGACTTTTAAGACGACCTGCACACCCGACACCCAATTCCAGATCCAGGTCAAGGAGAAACACACTTTCAAGAGTGACGACGATCTCGGCGAGACCATCTTCTTTGTTGATGAGAGTGGATCGAACGCCGATAAGGAAGTCAAGGTTGGTACTGGTAGTGTCATCATCCGAAGCTCCTTTGTGTCCAACGATACGGCAAATGGGCTGGTGCCGGATAGTCCCAACCGATCTTCGACAATACGGCGAAGCTTCTTGGGTAAACGTAGCGAGACTCGCAACGTCCCACCGAGCCGTGACGGCACGCCGTAAATGGCCCGTCAGTCCAGTTTGCCTTGATTGAAGCTACACCACTATGTCTTTTGTCTCTTGCATGGTTAATTGGCTTCGATGACGTTCCTCCTCATCGAGCAGCCAGACAGCCTTAGGGTCCACTGGCTGCAGTCTAACAAGGAAACATCGCTTGGATCTCTTTTTCCTCAACCGTGTATTTTCTTTTTGGGTACATCATATAACACCGTTAGTTAACAAAAATCACTGACAGGCGGACGACGCGCAGGATTGCCAAAATTTCCTATGTTCATCATTGCCAGCTCATATGGGTAGCTATTTGTTCTTTTGTTTTTCCTGCCCGGGGCCTTGGGGCTTTCCTAAGTTAGCACTTCCAGGGTAGTGGCCCTGTCCAACCTAATTTCCTTTCCTCTGGGGAAACAGTCGTTTCGTCAGCATTATAGATAGCTGTTAGTTTTAGCTACTGAATTAAATGAGAAGCAATGAGTTATGAACCAGGGCAGATTTCACATGGCAAAATGCGAACGGAGAAAAGTCTCTAGCCCGAGGCCTTTGCTTTTTCCAGTAAAGAAGCTCAAATGGTCATTCAAAAAGGGGTATCGGGTATCTATTATTAATCTCAAGCCACCAAAAACATCGCCGTGGAACAAGCACCTTATTAACGGGAGGAACAAGAGAGGAGAAAAATGCCCCAGGAACAGATCTTGCTAGATCACCAAGTGGGAACCTCGAACGCATTGCCACAGCTAATCCTCGGCCAAGAGACGTTTAAACCCCTCCATCCTGCCCTTATAATCGGCAACCTGGCCCTTCAACACCGTCCGCTCGTTCTCCAACGCGGCGATCTTCTCCTGCAGTGCCGAGATTTGGCTATCACGTTTGGAAATGCCCTCCCACGCCGCAGCCTGGCCCATTTTGGCGCCTTTGGCCTTGAGCACCTCGGCGTCGAGGCGGCGGCGGATGGCAGACCGGAGCGCGGCTAGATCCAAGACCGTCGGTTTCCCATCGGCGGATAGACGCTGCGAGATTTGGCCGTCCAGCAGCGCGAGAATCTGGGTTGTGAGCTCGTAGCTCTCGCTATCGTCCTGCTGCTGGTGGCTCGATTTCAGGGTTGCCAAGGACGAGAATGTGGCCGCTCTGGAGGAGCTGAACGGATTTTCTCTGGAAAAGGGCGTCGAAGTCGGCGAGCTGATGCCATTGGGCGTGCTGAGCCTTACGCGCTTGTTGCTAGAACGGGCCTCCCCCTCTGGCGCGATCAGCAACGTGTTCCGACTCACCGGGGTGGGCAGGCCGCCTCGCGCGGCGCCAATGGCATGCCCCTGTCGCTGCTTGGCCGGGGTGACGGGCCGCTGGATGCTGCTAGTGGCGTGATCGGCGAGGTCTACGAGGCCCCGCACCACATCGGGGTCGTTGAAACCGTCCGAGAAGTCTTCTTCGTCTTGCACATGATCCCGTTTGCGCTTGGACAATGGTAGCAAAGACTGGCTTTGGTTGGGCCGGCCTAGGGTATGAGATGAGTCCTGTGACGTTGAGTTACCACCGCTCGAGTGTTTTGCAGCGGCGGCAGCGAGGGCCTCGTCACGGTCAATCTCGGCGTCAGTGGAAAGGGACGCGGCGTCGTCGTCATAGTCATCGTCTGAGCTGTCAGAGTCCCTCTTCGCAGTCGCCGCTGGGTTGCCGGTGAACAAACGTTGCCGACTGACAGAACGCGTGGGCGTCTGTGGTGCGGTGGGCACGATCTGCGTCTGCCGGAGACGGCGCTGTGTCGAGGACGGCGTCATTGCGGCGATTTGGGCCTCGGATTCTGCCTCGATGACGCGAGCATCATCGTCCCAGAGGAAGAAGCCACAGCTGGCCCGCCTGTCTTTGGAACATGTCCAAAACTTGCGGCCTTTGTTCTTGGTGTCCTTGCTCACGGTACGGATATCGGCTAGGGTGCGGGGTACGCAGTTGCCTTTAAGAGGTATAACGGTGATTATGTTAGAGGCCTAGTTCTAGATCGAGATGTAGTTGCTTGATCGGACTTGTGAACAAGGAAGACGTGAATAACTAACTTACAGTACCACCTCTTTTCATTCCTGTCGTAATAACCTGTAGGCTCTGCTGGAATAGTGCGCCTGCTCGATGAAGAGCCTCCCCCTTGTCCCTGGGCATATGAGGGAGCCTTGCGGGTCCTCGTAGTGAAGCGCGGCATGACGTAATTGGCGCTATTATTCATTCACTGAACGCGAATGGCTTTGGGCAGGCGATACGTTTGTTGCAGGCAAATAAAGAATGCCAAAGCCGAGTCAATTGGTCTCCAAGTACCCTCCAGAAGAGTTCAGATGAATTTCAAGCCATGGTGGCAGAAGAAAGAGAAGGAAATCAGGCATCCATCCTATCGATGCGAACGGAGCCCCGCAGCTGAAAGCTGAGCTGAAGTCTTGGAGTTTTCAGGTGGCTGGGAACAACAGTCAGGCACCCTGGAACGGCTGAGGTACTAACGTGGTTGAACAAAGATAGAACCCTGAATTCTACTGTATGTACTGTACCCTCTGCCCCGCTCTTACCCGTTGCAATTGGTCCACTTACCCTTTCGGTCACAATTCTTAATTATCACTAGGTCTAGAACTAGACAAAGCCCAAAACCCAGAACTTTCATTACACTCAACCTCACCCAGTTTCCACTCCGCCGTCTCTCTAGATACCGCCATTGGCCAGCTTGATCTTGCACATCAGCGGCTTCTTGTCCCAGAACGCAAAAGCCTTTTGCTGATTCCAAGGCACTGCCCCAGCGTCAGAAACCAGTTCCATGTCGAACCGGAAATACAGGCAGGCCAGCATTAGCCGCATCTCGTGCATCGCCATGCTTTTTCCAAGACAGTTGCGGGGCCCAACGGTGAACGGCTGCGTCGCCTCCAGCCTGTCCGACCCGTAACGCGCACTGTCAGTAGCGTTGGTGCCGTTGTCACCGTCAGCCGGTTCCCGAGCCAGCCATCGCTCAGGCGCAAACGTGTCTGGGTCCGTAAAGTTGCCCGGACTGTGGCTGCTTGCATAGTGGTGCACTGAAACCTGCGTGCCCCCGGGCACCCATCTACCCAGGATGGTAGCGCCGGGTGACGTGACCTCACGAGGGACTCCGACTGGCAGGGGTGGGTACATGCGGAGTGCTTCTTGGATGCCTGGGAAACGACCGGCGTTAGCATTCTGACTTTAGCCCGTGTCTGTCTGGAAGCTGTGTTCGATTGTGTTGATGTCTGCCTACGGATAGGTAGGGCCCCGAAGGTTGGCTGACTTACAGGCATTCAAGTACTTCAACGGGGACGTCGTTTCCATTGTGATATCTTCCTCACTCGAAAAACGACTGCGGATCTCATTCTTGAGTCTGGAAAATCTGCTTGGGCTTGTGGTGAGGAAGTATGTCAAGGCCGTCATTGCAGTTGCTTGACGAAAAACAAAGTACCATAAATGTCAGCAGTGGAATAGATGGCCAAAAAGTGAGCTGCAAAATCGGGAACGCCAGGGAAACCTAACCAGTTGTTTCCGACCCAGCAATCATGAAGCTCTCAGCGTTGGAGTGCATCTCTTCCACGGTGAGCCGCTGCTTTTCCTTTGTCGAGAGCACGTAGCTCCAGATGTCAGCCTGGGAGGACGACTCTCTTGCAAGCCTCGCGTTGACGCGGTCAACATTATACTGGTGATGCTCGTACTTCAGCTGCGTTACCCACTCCGGCTCCAAAAGGCTGAAGATCTTGGACACGAGAGGGTAGTGCTGGATGAACTGAAAGACGGGCATGATGCGGACACCAGAGGCAAGCGCTTTCATCCACTTGCTGTATTGCTGAGTCTGCAGCATCCCCAGGGGCTCGCCCAGCGCCAGGTCACCCATAATGTCGAACGTGGTAAACTCGAAGAGCTCAGTCAAGTTGGCCGGCCCCCCGGTCTCGGCGGCGTCGCTGGCCAGGATCGAAATCAAAAGATCAATCTGCCGTCGAAACAAGGGCTCTTGGCTCCGCAGTGCGCGCTCAGAAAAGGCCGGTGAGAAGGCTGCGCGGAACCTGCGATGGATTTCGTGTGCAGGGACGCTGGTGATTGGGTTGATTCCTGTGCAAAGATTAACGATTCAGAGGCCGTGGTGATATTAGATGGCAGAGGGCGAAAGATTGAGGCTGTGGGGGACTCTGGTACTAACCATTAAAAGGCTCTACATACCACGCCTTGAGGCGTGGGAATTCCTTGGCCCCTTTCTCCTGCCCGTATATGGCCTTCCACGCTGAGCCGCCCTGGTCTACGTAGCTGAGCTCATCCGGGCCGAAGCGCACCACTGGCCCGTACTTTAGGTGCATACTATGCATCCATTGAACCTGGTCACCCCTCATACGTGCGATACAGAATGGTAGACGGCTCAGCGCCGACAACCGCGGGCCTGGGAATCTAGCCAGGGGGTGAATGGTGAGGTCGTAGACTGCCTTGCTGACTAAATACAGCGACAGGAGTACGAGGAAGATGGTGGGCAGGCCCAGCTGCGAAGAGTGTCAACGGCGTTACTGATGTAGTCCATTTTGTGCCAATGGTGGTCCGGTTTTGTTGGTTGGAAAGACTTTGGAAGAGAAATGTTGATCTTGGGACAATTTTCTTTTCTTTTTGCAGCGTTGTCGTCCTTGGCCAGGACGATTTCGATTTCGATTTTTTTTTTTTTTTTTTTTTTTTTTTTTTTTTTTGCGTATTTCTTTTTATCGGCACCCTTGGACTGAGGAGATGGTTAAGTAACCCTCCGTCCCTGGCTTTTATATCTCAAGCTTTGTTCGCCTTTATTACCAATCATTCGGCTTTTCCCAAGGTGATGAATCCTTGTTTGTGAGCTTGCCCCGTTGACCTCGGCTTTATCGTTCATGGATATGGGCGTCACAGACGCCTCGACGGCCTCTTCGACGGCCTTGTCTCCGGTATATTCGGGAATAGAATCGGAGTAGTAGAATGGTTCGTCGGCTTCGGCTTCGGGGTCGGGATCTGTTGTCTCCAATGAAGCCAGCGAAAAAAAGGCAGGAAAAGTAAGATGGGAGGAATCCATATACCTGCTTAGGCAGGTGATGTACTCTGCAAAAGATATATTTGGGGACTATCACCACACCTGGGATCTAGATGCGGTCAGAATTTGTGTACCTTTGTAATTAAATGATCCAAGTCCCACTTTTGAGCGTATACAGTCGTACAAATTCAATGTGCCGGAGTAATCGCCCTGCATCTTCCTGGGCACACTAAATTGTTTCCCCTAATCAGGTAAGGTAGATACGCTCCGGGTGACAGCCATCAGTCAATTCCTATAGGATCGATCCCGCATGATCTTCCGGGTAGATGCCGTATGTATGGATATCAGTCACACAGGCTTGGCATGTACTCCATAATAGCAATCGTATGGGTATAACAGTACAGACACCACGCCTTTTAAGTCTAGTCTATGCAGCCATGCTGACCTTGTTGTAAGTTCCACACAATTTTGGCGTCAAGAGCAGTAGTCAGCTTCAAAACGAGGCTTGATCTATTATCGTATCGACAGTCGGTGTAGAATTCTATACTGCGATAGAAACAGGGGGTATATAAGCAAAAAGCCAAGAGAGGCCAAGGTATCCACAGAAAATACAGAAGAGAAAGAAACAGCATTAACAAGAAAGAATAGACAATCCCAGAAAAGATGGATCCTATCAAAGTGAAAGGGGCAGAACAAATAGAGGAGAAAAAAAGTCGCCGCAGTCTTGCTCACATATATTATCACATTTCACAGCGAAAAGAAAACAGCAGCACCTCGTCATCAGACCTCGTAGTAGTAATTCTCATCCAGCCCCTCGCGGCTCGGTACCTCACCCGCCCCCGGAGCGGGGCCCTGGTAGACCGCCTCGACTCTGACGTTTAGCAGCCTGATCTTGAGCCCGTAGTCGCTGACGAGGGTGACGAGCTTGTTTGTCTCGGACGTGATGGGCTGCTGGTTGAGCAGCATCAGCAGCCCGTCGAGCCACTCGGACGCCAGCGAGTGGTTGAGCGGGTACAGCGTCACGATCGCCTGCTCCTTGGCGTCGCCGCCACGCGCCGCCTCCTCCGCATTGACGTAGCTGTAGATTGTGATCTTGGTGGTCGCTTTGGGTGGCGTGATGTTGCTGTTGGTGGTGTTGGGGGCATTGGGCCCGTGGCGAAGCGTGGAGGAGCTCGAAACGCTGCGCGCGTCCTCGCTCGGCGCCGAGACGTTGGACACCACGGAGCTGATGGTGCCCAGGTCCACCTTCTCCGTCAGGTCTTCCAGGCCTGGGTCCTGAGGCGTTTGCATGGCAAAGTCGGCGTAGTGGAGGAAACGCCTGTTGTGTGAGAGCTTGGCGAACCTCCACGCTTTGGCCTCGTACAGCCGGCGCTTCGTCATGTTGCTGTCCTGCCGAGTGTGCTGCGGCTGCGGCTGGTCGCGCTTGGGGATTGGGCGGGTGAACCATGAACCGTGGAGCAGACACCGGATCCGCTGCTCCTTGACGAACTGTAGCGCCTCGTGCTTCAAATCCTCCCGTACCTGGTACATGTGCTGGCCCCACTGGTCCTCAAACGAGAGTTCAAGCAGGTTCATCTGAAGCTCTCGTAGCCGGGCACAGCTGAATTCCTGCAGCTCATCTTCAACCTCTAGCACGTCCTTGGTTCGCGGCGCCTGGCCTACCACCTGCTCAATCAAGATCCGCACCAACTCGGCCACTTTGTCAAAGTCGTCACGCTTTGCGCCAGTGGCCTTCCACAGGCGGAAGAATGCATGCAATCCGGCAGTGTGTAGTCGAGACCACTGCAGCAGCAATGGTCTGAAGAGCCTATCGTGGCTCTTGCTCCCGGGCTCTAGCGTCTGGTACGCCCTCAAATCCTCAGTATCCGCCTTGTCGACCTCAAAGTGCTCGTAAAGAACCATGCTGACGGCAAAGCTGGCGCGTGCGATGGGACAACGCTCCTCCAGGGGTCGGGTCGCCTGTTCCAAGAGTAATTTCTGGAAGCCCTCCTCATTCTTGCGCACATAGTCTGTCAAGTCCATCATGCCTAAAAATCCCGTCGACTCGAATTCGATGGCGGGACTCTCCGTCTCGAAGCCAAGGCGTCGCCACTTTTCGGGGTTGTGCCTCCTGCTCGTCTTTTCGGGGACTGCCGGTGGAGCGTCCGAACCGCTAGTATCGGGACCGCTGCCTGTGGCGGTGGCGTGCTGCCGATCGGGGGCGCTCGCCAGGTGCAGACCCTTGAGGGCCCTGCGGTGTTCGGGTCTTTCCAGGTCGACACGGACCTCCTTCCACCGGTGGAGCAGCGCCTTCGTAAGGGACTGAAACTCGAGCAGCGGATGTGCCAGGTCCTGCAGGGCAGAGCTCTGCATGAGGTTGAAGACGGCCTTGATCAAGCCGAGGTCCTGCAGGCGCTTGATCAGCTTGGACCACTCCTCACCTCCGGTGGTGGTGGATGAAGGCGACTTGGTCGAGCCCGAGTCGTTGGACACAGCGTCGCGTATCAGGGCGTTTATGAGCGCAAGGGCGTTGGCACAAAGGGCGTGATCGGCCGACTGAAGCTGCTGGATGACCAGCTCAAAGAACTGCGGGTAGACGGCGACGGCGGGCTTGAGGGCGCGGAAGCCAAAGGTACCTGGGGATCGAGCGGCGGCTCCGCGGGCGGTTGACTGGCTGTGGCCGACGAGGGCGACCAGGATGCTCATGGCGCCTCGGAGGATGTTGACGAGCGGGTTGGTAACGATGAGCTCGACCACGCGCTCAACGAGATCGCCGGCCGAAGGGCCCTCGAATATGTCCCAGCCCATGTCGACCTCGAGAAGCCTCGTCAAGCTTTGTAGCGAGTAGGCGAGGGTGTTGCCACCAGTGGTCATGATGAGCCGGCGCAGGATCACGAGGCCACCGGAAGATATGAAGACATCGGCGAATGCGGGGTCGTTAATGGATGACTGCAGCTTGAAGACGGCCATCTTGCGGGCGGCATCCTCGTCGCTGGCCAGGCGCGAGAGGAGCGCCGGTATGTCGGCCTGGTCCATGGCGACGGGATATGTGAGGGGGTTAAGAGGGAGGGGGCTTTCTTAATCGACTATTCGAGCGGTCTGGGACGACAAGGGGAGCTTCGCGATCCGTATCGGCGCCACCTGGAGTAGCCTAGAGCTTCGTTTTTTTTGGTGTTGGGAACCTGTTCGCCAGCGGGATGGATGCTCGATTCGATCGGATCCACATGCGTGTCGGCTACTTGGGAAGTTGGGCAGAGTCGCCGAGTCTTAGGATGATTGCGCCACCAGTTGGGCACTTTGGGTGTGAAAAGAGAAGAGGAAATAGATCCAACTAACTTATCATGGTCGTACGGAGTATACACAGCGTCATGAAAAGCAACTTGTCTGCAAATAAGTTTGCTGGTGTTGAGATTGCTGAAGATGAGTTGGCGGTTACTCCCGTCATACTTTTTTTCGCAATCCGTTATTTTCTTAGGTGGTCATGGACTTTTGCTGCAAGTGGAGATTACATGCTGTGACTACTGACTAGTTCTAGAACTAGGTCTCTTTCTAGATGAGGTTCCTTGTGGGCACCCAAGGCACCCTAGCCCACATAGACAAGGCCCTACCCCTGGTGATCAAGCCCCCCCACGCACGCTCAAATTGAGGCGTGCAACTGTTGTGCAATTCTGAAACGATTCCGACGCCAACCAATGAAACGGGCTAGCAAAGCCTGGGCCAACCAACATTCCGATGTGATGGCTTTTTTTCACCTAGATTGAAGCAGGCCTGTGCAGTAGTGGAATCCCCACTGTATGTATCGGGAATCTCAAGCTGTCAATGTATACTTTTACCATGTGCTCGGATCCCGTTGTGTTGGTTCAGGTCATGAATCCCATCTTATTCACTCGCTTCCATATGCAATCAGTCGGCGCAGACCCGTCCGCAGGGTTTCTCCAGTTTCCGGTCTTGACTTGGTCTGTGCAAAGACCCTTTGAGGAGCTATAAAGTACCTACATACCTACCTAGGTAGGCAGGTAACCAGCCTAATGTTATTCGACTACAGAACTATACATACCTTTACGGGGTACTTACCCGGGTAAGGGACACAAACATAGGTACAGTATATGCACGCAGTTAATAACTAGGTACCTAGTAATTTGGTTTCCCTAGACGAATCAGCCCTGGACCACACCCATGCGGTTACTGGTGCTCATCCCATACTGTCCAAGTAACCCTTTCAAAGAGCTGCCAACCATCAGATGGTCCAGCATTGTACC
Organism: Pyricularia oryzae 70-15; assembly: GCF_000002495.2. Lineage (NCBI taxonomy): Eukaryota > Fungi > Ascomycota > Sordariomycetes > Magnaporthales > Pyriculariaceae > Pyricularia > Pyricularia oryzae. The sequence continues at coordinate 4,435,042 of NC_017844.1, read as the reverse complement.
ACTTGCATTAACATCCGAGACTTCAGATAGCGTTACGTGCCATCCCCAACTCTGGTATCGCGTATAGTGCAAGGCGTCGGCTCCATTTTGATCTCATTTTGATCCCTAATGTATATGCCACTTTGTCAATGTCTGCGAAAAGAGTCACGTGGTTATCCAGCCAAACCTCACGTGGTGCATTACTAGGGGTCGTAGGCTGGACTAGGCCTTAGCTAAGGCAAACCGTCAGCTCTGACCAAGCTGTTCGATTCGAACATCAAACAAAAAAAGAAAAAAAAAGAAAAAAAAAGCCTTGATTTTCAATCAAGCTTACGTCCAATGCTCACCCATCAAAACGCATGCAACTCAAAAATGAAGGACAGGACCGAGTCAGCAAACGGCGAGAAAAATGGCATGGCTACGAAGAGAAAAGCCGTTGAAGAACCAGAGCCAGCTCAAGTGACAAAGAGGACCAGGCCCTCTGACGATGGGTCGCCAGAGCCTGTTGCTCCACCGGCAACCGAAGTTTGGAGGATTCCTTTCCCAGAGAAGGTACGGTACTGTACGCAGAGTGATTTGACACTTGTTGCCCACTGCACAGGACGCCCCCTCCCTCCCTATTTTTTGAGTACCCACTGCTACCTTGCACTGTACATTACCATTCCAATTGCCTACCTACCTTCTGGACATACCATACCATACCATACCACACAATGACGTTGTACAAACAAACGAATGCTCACTAAAACCTTCATCTACAATGACAACAGCCTGCAGTATTGGAAGAAAGAAACCGAGAAATCGAATTTCGAGTTGTCAACAACGATGGCGCCCCCCACAGCTCCATCATCTTGGCAGGCCTCAAATGCCTCTTTCAGAAACAGCTTCCAAATATGCCCAAAGACTACATTGCACGGCTAGTCTATGACCGCACCCATCTCTCCATTGCAATTGTCAAAATGCCCTTGGAGGTCATCGGAGGCATCACGATACGAGAGTTTCGCGCACGAGCCTTTGCCGAAATAGTCTTTTGTGCCATATCCTCTGATCAACAAGTGAAGGGATACGGAGCACATATAATGGCACATCTGAAGGACTACGTCCGAGCCACATCACCCGTAATGCACTTTTTGACCTATGCCGATAATTACGCCACTGGATACTTCCAAAAGCAGGGATTCACAAAGGAAATCAGCCTGGACAAATCCATATGGATGGGATATATTAAAGATTATGAAGGGGGAACGTTGATGCAATGTTCAATGCTCCCTAGGATCCGGTATCTCGAGGTCGGCCGGATGCTTTTAAAACAGAAAGAAACGGTAATGGCAAAGATTCGACTCTTGAGCAAAAGTCACTTGGTCCATCAACCACCTGAACAATGGGCCAGCGCCGGCAACGTTACCCCAATCGATCCGCTATCCGTTCCAGCCATCCGGGCGACAGGGTGGTCTCCAGACATGGACGAACTATCTCGAGAGCCACGCCACGGACCTCACTTCAACGAACTGCGGCGTTTTTTGTACCAGTTGCAGAACCACCAACAGGCCTGGCCGTTTCTCAAACCGGTCAATAAGGACGAGATTCCCGACTATTACAAGGTCATAACATCCCCGATGGATCTATCGACTATCGAGGAACGCCTGGAACAGGACTTATACGCCACCCCAAAAGACCTCGTGGAGGATGTAAAACTGATCGTCAGCAATTGTCGTCAGTATAACAACCCCACGACTATTTATCACAAGTGTGCAAACAAGCTGGAAAAGTACATGTGGACTCTGATCAAAGAGGTCCCCGAGTGGTATAGTCTGCTTGAAGATTAACTTGTAAGTCAGGTAATAATTGCCTGTAGGTAGGTGATACCTTAGGCTGGGGAGTGTTTTACGAGGTCTACAATGGCCCTATTTTCCTAGCAAAATCACGTGGACATGGTTTTGCTGTCTCATTGTGTCTGGGACTTAATGGATTCTTCTAGAATATGCATTGGCGTTGTCTTTTTGTTTCCCTTAGTTTAGGTGCTTTGCTAGTCACTGTGGCTTACTTAGGCTCACGGAGACTGGCACTCAGGGGCATCAGCTTTCGAGCACGCTTACGCGCCTCTCGTGTTAAACGGTTTACGGGGACCCCACGAATTAGGTAAAATGCGGATTTCACGGTAATTGAGCGTCTTCTATTTTGGTAATCTATTGATTTTACATACAAATCTATACATTTTGTGTTTTGTCTTCTCTCTCTCTCTGTCTTTTCGCTTTCGTTTTTTTTTTTTTTCTTCTTTTCTCTGGCCTTTAGGCTCTCAAACCAAAAGGACTGGACAACACTCAACATGAGCTCAACGGCCACAGAAACCACTAAAGTGCATGCATTGGCAGTAGTGACAGATGCTAGCCCGGGCAAGGGGCTTAACCCCATCGCCGACGATTCTTCTGGCCTCATGGTAACCATTGGTAAGAAGAGTGTTGGAAGAATTGACGACTCCGACTGTGTTGATGGGGCCCGCCCGGGACGAGGCAATGGGAAGTCCTTACTTCGCATTTGCCTAGCCATCGGTCAGCCCTCGCTCGTCAACTTTGCAGTTTCCTTCACCAACGGCATCATTACCGTTGGTCTTCCCGCCATATCTCGTTCTATAAACCTTCCCCGCGAGCTGTAAGTCTAATATTCTTATAGCGTCTGATCTGTCCACGGTCAGGGAGTATCCTAGTATGTTAACATGTAGCCCACGATTTTCCGCAGCTTCTTATGGCCACACTCGGTCTATGGTCTGACCTCTGGCGCGGCTCTCCTCCTTGCTGGCAGTATCGCAGATCTCGTTGGGGCCAAAAGCGTTGAGTTGGTCGGTGTTAGCATCATGGCCACCTTCGCATTAGCTAGTGGCCTTGCGCAAACCGGACAGCAGCTAGTAGCCTTCAGGGCTTTGATGGGTATAGGCATGGTAGGAAAATTCTCAACGTTTCCTCTCTTGTGTCTTGCTATGGCGCTGACGAGTGCTGCCTTCACTTTTAGGCTATGCACCTGCCATCCTCAGTCTCTCTGGTAGCTGCTGCTGTCCCTCGCGGAAGGGCTCGTAATGTGGGCTTTGCATGCCTCGGGCTCTCAACGACCTTTGGATTCTCTCTCGGACTTATCCTCGCAGGGGTGCTTCTGCAGAGCTCCGATGAGGGTTGGAGGAAAGCCTTCTTCGCATCTGGCAGCCTGACTGCGGTTGCTGCCATGGGTGGCTACTGGGTCCTGCCCACCGTGGAGGCTGCGGCGACCGGTGACAACATTTGGTTGAAGCTCAAAGCCGAAGTCGACTGGGTCGGACTGGGCCTTTCGTCTGCTGGCTTGTCACTATTTTCATACGTACTTGCGTTAGTATCGCCCTGTTTGTTCGTATCCAGACAGTTGTCTTTCTAGGGAGCTTGCTGACAGGTCTTTCCATGTTGTGCCCAACAGTATGCTGAGTGCCGATCTGAGCGCGATTCGCAACGGTACAACAGCAACGCTTCTCGCCTTGAGCTTGATGCTCCTTGTTTCATTTCCCTTCTGGATGTCATACAGGACGCGTCACGGCAAGGCGGCCCTAATCCCCAACTCCCTATGGCGAAATGTGAGTGGCATTTTGAAGCTCGACACGGAGAGCCCACCACCCATTTTCTGTCCTCGACTATCCAAGAAGATACTGACACAGAATGGCTACTGATTCAATGCCAGATCCCCTTTGCGAGCATATGCCTCCTGGTAACTCTGTCTTGGGGTGCCCTGAACTCAATCGAGCTCTTTTCCTCGCTCTACTTTCAGGAACTCCAACATCACTCTTCGCTGACTACTTCGCTACTCCTTCTACCCATGATCTTGGCCGGCAGCCTTGTAAACTTCTCCACGGGTGTTTTTGTCGATCGACTTCCCGCACGATGGTTGGTTGCGATGTCATCCATGTTGACCGCCGGCTCGCCTCTGATAATGGCCTTGGTTGATCCGAACCTGGGTTACTGGTATCTGCGTAAGTTGACCTCGATTGTCCTGTCACTGAACTGATCTGCTGACGCTCTTGACAATGGCTATCGCTGTAGAATTCTGGGCACAGGTTCTCGCACCACTGAGCGCAGACGTCCTGTTCACAATCGGCCTGATCGTCGTCAGCGAGTCGTTCCCGGAGCAGACGCAAGCCCTGGCCGGTGCTGTCTTCAACACCGTGGCTCAGCTCGGCCTATCCCTGGGCATGGGAGTCTGCCAGGTGGTTGCGCTGGGGGTGAGCGCCACGGGAGGCGGCGTGCGCCATGGCGGCAGCGGGAGCCAAGACGCGGTTGCCCCGACAGATGTGGCCAGTCTCCTCAGGGGATATCGCGCCAGTTTCTGGGCCATATTTGGCTACATGCTACTTTGCACGGCTGTAGCAGTCGTGGGGCTACGTAACGTCGGCAGAGTGGGCGTCAAGGTTGGCGTCAACCGGGACTAGTCCGACCCTAAGGGACATGCCAAGAGCGAGTGGCAGTCACGTACAAGCTTCCTGTCGTTGGCATGATGACATGGCACTGTCTCCGTCAGGAGTATAATCTGTCAAATGCTGGTGTATAATGTATGTCTATGGACTGCTCGCCCCGCTAATTTTAATGCTCCAAACTGATGAAAAGCCAAAAGGAGAGGGGAAAAATCATAATATGTCCATAATACGCCGCATCCCAAAAAAAAAAAAAAAGAAATCGAGAATTCTCAGGATCCCACCCGTCACCCATTGCGAAATTACGCAATAGACTCCTCCGCAGTGGGAAACTCGGCCCAGAAGGCATCCAGCTCCTCCAGCGTTTCCTCAGCGTGCGTCATGGGGAAGTCGTGGCTCGCGGCCGGGAAGACGCGCCACCTGACCTGGGAACGTCCGCCCAGGAGAGGAAGGGCGTCCTCCTCGTAGGCCTCGGGATCGATGATTTCGTCGTCCTGGCCCAGGATCACGCAGGTGGTGCCGGCGCGCCTGCTCGTCCCGACGCGGCTCCAGGCGTCGTCCTGGCCCATCAGCGGGGCCTCGCGGATCGTGCTCATGAAGGCCGGTACGAAGCCAGCGTGGTTGGTCAGCATCCAGCGCACGTAGCGCATGACGCGCCGCTCGAGCCGATCTGCGGACTCTTGGGCCTGAGGCGGCTGAATTTCAGAGGTCGCCATGCTGACCGGGTTCGATGCGCGGTGCTGATGCTGGTGCTGGTGCTTGGTGCCGTTGCTCTCCCGCTGGGCTTTTTCCGATCCCACGGCCCTCCCGTGGCTGCCTTCCTGACCCTCGGCCCCGTTCGCGGCCGTCAGGAGCGGCTTGGTCTCGCCTTCCTTCTGCTGCTGCTGCTGCTGGCGCGGCCTCTTGGCGGCAGCGCTAGCGATGGGCTTCTGCAGCTTCCACCTGGTGAGGGCGGCGAGGACGCGCTCAGGGACCAGGCCGGCGGTGAAGACGAACCTGGTGACGGCACCGAAGCTCTCCTTGCGGATCATGCCGGCGGGGGCGAGCAGGATCAGGCTCCGGACGGTGGCAGGGAACGAGGCGGCAAAGTGGACGGCGACGCCGCCGCCGAGCGAGTAGCCGGCCAGGTCGAAGCTGCCGGTGCTACCGTCCATCCACGACAGGGGGGAAGAAGCGAGGGCGCACAGAGCCTGAGAGACGTACAGCCTCGCATCGTGGGGCAGGTCGCCGACACCGTCGGAGAAGCCGCGGCCGAACAGGTCAAAGAGCATGACGCGGTGGCCACGGGCGGCCAGGCCGTAGGCGAGCTTGGTCAGCGTCTGGCACGAGGTGGAGATGCCGTGGATGAAGAGTATCTTGCGGCCGGTCGTGGGGCCGAACTCGTATACTCTCATGGATCCATACTTTTGTGAAGGAGATGTTAGTTTTGCGAAAGGAGAAATGTGCCGAGCCGAGACAAGTTTCAAGATGCTTGTCAACAACTTACCGGAGTCTGGACATCCCTGGCGCTGGGAAAGTAATCGGGCGTATAGTCGAGCTTTGCAACCTCATCCTTTGTGAGGTTCGGGATTACCGTCTTGAGTGGGCCTGGAATTATCCTCGGATGCCTCGGGTACAAGCATCGTCGCAGGGTGATAAATATCGCAAAGGTTGCAGCGACGGTCGTCAAGACGACAAATGAATGGCTTGGCCTTTCTGGCCACAAATTGGTAATTAAATCCATGGTTGTTTGCGTGTGGTTGGTTTAGTTATAGAGAGAGGTGCTCTGTTTCTCACTTTCACGATCCCCCAAGGGTAATGACGAAATAAGAAATGGGGCGAGTTTGAGAGAGTGAGTTTTGGATCCGGGAGATGACGCAAATGAACAAACAAGAAAAGAAAAAGAAGGGGAAAAAAGCACAATATAAATATTTATGCCCCAAAAACGAGTGGGATGCTTGTTTTGTAACTAGAAAAAAAAGTCAAGAGGATGAGAAAGAAGAAAATGAATGGTGTTGCTTTTTCGCGGCGTGCTGTTGTTGGTCAGCTCCTGCACAAAGAGGCCGTGTGTTGATTTGAGAAGTGATGGTGTGTAGGACAAAGGCGAAGGGGAAACTAGCCTGCTGACAAGGAGCCCCCAATCCGAATCGAGTCAGCCTTGGACGGCTCTCTAAAACAGGCTCCCAATTGCCAACCAGACGGACCGTGGCACCGGGGAACGTGGGTAGATGAAGCAAGTGTGAGTGGAACAAGCAAAATCCTCTAGAGCTTGTAAGCACAGGTACATAAGGCAAGAATCATATCATTCATGTGCAAGACATGAGCTGAATATACAATTAAAAACAAAAGTATCGTGGAGAAACGAATGTTGCACGCGTCCATCACACGTGGCTTGGCTTGGCTTTCCTCACAGCAGCATGCGTCATCATCAACTCTTGAATCGGGCTTTTCTATTCGGTTCTGTGGAGTCATTTTATGGGCGTCGTGGTCGGATCGACCCTGAATCTGTACCAGGTGATTGAAGCAGCTGGGGTTCGTTGCAAGTACCTGGATTAATTTAACCAAATTCCTTGTTTGATATTCAAGAGAGCTAACCAGCCTAACGAGAGAAAAAAAAAAAAAAAATCACCCAGATCAATCGAATGTCCAAAAACGGAAAGCAGCTGAGAAATTAGTATAAAGCTTCCAAACAGCCAAAGATACGAGAATACCGGTTCAGACCTGACTAGCTAGCTTATCGGGGCTACGAACAAAACTTCCGCTTAGACTAGGACTAGGTACCTGTCTATACAGTTCGGCCCAGTTCAAGCTTCGGATTTGCTTAGTGGTACCATCTCCACATCAGATAACATAAAACAGATCGCGGGCCGTGGCTGAGAAATAAAACAAGTCTCGTTTTTACCACGTAGTCATCTTTGACAAGACTAAAATAATTGACAAGGCAATAAAACAATTAATTAAAGATAGTCGCAGGGGGGGGGGGGTATCTGATATCGAATTTTTAAAAAGATGAAACTGCTACTAGATAGTGCAACTCTCTCTCCCCATCAGTCCCCCCTCTCCATCACCATAGCTGCCACCACTTCTTCTTCTTCCCGTCCTCCTCGACGTAGTTGTCCTTGACCACGGATATAAAGACGTTTTCGAGCGTCGGCTGCGCCAACCCATAAGTCAAGAGACCCAGCTCCTCCTTGTTGTCCTCGAGCGCCGTCATCATCTGCCCGATGGGGTCCTTGGCCGGCACCGTGAACTTGATCTGGCCTCCCAGGCTCTCGCCGGCGAGCTTGACGGCCGGAAACCGCGAGAGGACCCAGTCCTCGACGGCCTTTGCCTCGTGGATGTTGGTCTGCGGCGCCGACTTGAGCACGAGGTCGAGGTGGTAGATGTCGCTGTACTTGCTGCGCAGCTCCTGAGTGGTGCCGATGGCGAGCAGGTTCTTGGACAGGATTGCGGCGCGCGTGCAGAGGGCGTCTGCCTCCTCCATGCTGTGCGTCGTCAGCAGCAGCGACCGCCCGGGCCCGATCTCGGATAGAGTTCTCCACATGACGCGCTTGGACGCCGCGTCCATGCTGGACGAGGGCTCGTCCAGCACCAAGACGTCTGGGTTGCCGATGAGTGCGATGCCCAGCGAAAGCTTCCTCTTGTTGCCGCCCGACAGCTTGGAAGCCTTCTTCTCGGCGTGCGGCGACAGGCCCGTCTTGTCGAGCACCACCTGAACATTGTTCTTGACGTCCGGGACTCCCTTGATGCGCGCGTAGAACTCGAGGTGCTGCCGCGCCGTCATGAGGTCTAGGGCGTCGAACTGCTGGCACACGCCCAGTGAACGCTGCGCCAGCCGCGTTTGCTTGTGCACGTCAATGTCGCGCACGTGGATGTTGCCACTGTCCGGCCGGAGCTCGCCCATGATCATGTTGACAGTCGTAGTCTTGCCGCCGCCGTTGGGACCCAGGAGTGCCATGATCTCACCCTCGCCGAGACCGAACGACACGTCATTGACTGCCTGGTTGGACTTGTACGCCTTGGACACGTGCGACACCTGCAAAAGGTCCGTCGTCGACATGCCAACCCTGGCAACCTCCTTGGTCATCATGTCGCTACCCGTAGTGCTGGCCTCCTCGTCCACGGAGCCAATCGAGCGAGGTCCGGTGTCATTCTTGCGTTTTGTAACTCTCCTGATGAAAGCGGCCAGCGCCGAGAAGCTGTTGTTCGACTCGAGCCAGATGAGGAGCAACAGCAGGACGATGACCTGAATTAGGAGCAAAAGGATAGGACCACCGTAGGCGTTTATGTCTCCAGGGTACGAAATTCCATCATTGTTCCGGCAGACAATCTTAAACGTGTTCAGTCCTACCATGAAGGATTTGTAAACGTTGACGACGGGGAAGAAGACTCCCAGCCTATTGTGAATCCACAAGTTAGCCTACGATTTCCAGGAAACCCCATAATATTTTTTTTATTTTTTTTGAAGTGTACTTACGCCCATGCAAGCGTTTCAGTTGTAGACTGGACCTTGAGAGGTTCGATGTACACTCGCGGCAGCTATAGTGCATGCAATGATCAGCATCCGTTCAAGCATTACGGCACAAGGCACACCGCATATAACTTACCGTAAAGGAGAGGACAGCGCCAACGAACTGAAGCTCAAGGATCACAAGCGTGGCCATGAACGCCGAAAGTTGCGTCTTTGTGAGCTTGGAGGCGACAATGTACCCGATGAGGATACCCGACAGGCCGTAGAGGATCGAGACGAAGAACAGGAAGCCCGGGTTCCAAAACATGGGGATCTGCTCCGCGACCGTTGCTGTCAAGGCGATGGACACAAGCAGCACCACCACAAAGTCCGACAGCAGGTGGGCGATCCACATGGGCGCCGGCCGGATTCCGTTGGCATACTGCAGCGCTCGCACGTTGTGGCTCTTCTCGTAGGCCGGGTACAAGGCGAAGAAGATGGGGTATACCGTCATGATCAGCGTGGCAAACGTTGCATACATAACCGAGAGGCCACCTTCGTCGACGCTCTAAGAAAAATGTGGTTTGTAAAATGTTAGCTAAAACCCCATGGATTTGCTTTGTAGCAAAGCAGGCTACTCAGAGGGGCCAAAATAGATGGCGTTGGGAGTATCCAGGGGTAAATGTTCTGATCCACTAACCGTCAAGTAAGGCCTCGGGAGCTCGCCGGTGGATACGGAAATGTTCTGACCGCTTTGCATGACGGTCCACAGTGAAATCAGACCCATGGCCGGAGCAGAATATTCCAAGCTGTTGGCAATGATGGCAGACGACGAGGTCGTGGAGTTGTCGAGGATGAAAAGTCCACCATAGTTGGCACCCATAGGAGAGTCTCGAATCGACTTGAGCCACGACTCCTGCGTGTCCTCGACGCGGTAGACACGAAAGTCCCTTGTGTGGTTGTACCAATTTCCACCAGCCGGACTCGTACGCATAGCCCTTTCCAGCGCCGGGCCCACGGATGAGGGCCCTACGGGGACGAATGTCTGAGGTCGACCATCAAAGGATGGATAATACGACGTCCCCACATACTGTTCCCGGTACCAGTCATACCGTGGCAGCCAGTTCAACTCCTGGGCTGGGCTCGTGCAGTTGGGTCGCTCGTAATAAAGGGGTGGTCGGCTGTTCGGGTTGATGAGTAGAGGCTTGAGCGCAGCCGGGAGACCAGCCGCGAGACCGAGTGCCAGCAAGGGGGCCACCCAGTAGCGGGGAAGGATGGTGAGGCGCTTCCTCATGAGAATGAAGACCTGTTTGAATGACGAGATTGGTTTCCCAGAGACGAGCGTGGCGGATGTTGGCGCCGTGGTGCGTCCATTGCCTGCGTCTTCGCCAAGTTCCCTACGAAGAGTCTCGTCAACATCCTTGGTGAGCGAGAGGAATACCTGCTCGATCGTAGGACCCGCCATGGCAGCTCCAGAAATCCCCTGAGCCTCAAGCTTGGTGATGAGCGCTGCCGCCGCCTTGGTGTCTGCAACGTGGTATCGGACCCTGTCCTGGTGCACACTGGACGGCACACCCATGTCAGGGGCCGGTTTCTCGTCACTCTTGGGAACATGGACAATATATCCATCTCCGAAACGGTTCTTCAGCTCAGCACCCGAGCCTTGGCACATGATTTTACCCTGGTAGCATTTCATGTTAGGGATTTGGCCACCAAGTCCATGGGAAAGATATAGACTCACCTTGGACAGAAGCGTGATGTGATCGGCTAATATCTCAGCTTCATCCAAGAAATGTGTGGTGAAGATCATTGACCTCTTGGATCGCTCGCCTGTAGTAGTTGGTCAGTCCTGCGATCTATTTGAACATGAAGTCGACAGTCAACCTACCAAGAATTATGTTCCAGATAGCCCTGCGAGAAACTGGGTCGAGGCCGCTGGTAACTTCATCCAGAAGAAGTACTTCGCTACCGCCAGCAAACATACAAGCAAGTTGAAGCTGGAGATGATGACTCAATCGTCAGATTAGCTGCGTCAATTTTACATCACAAAATGACCTGAACACTGTACCTTTCTCTTTTGACCACCCGAAAGATCCCGTGCGTGACTGTTAATCTTTGGCTTAAGATCACAGTATTCCACAAGCTTGGTAAGCGTCTCGATGCTCTCGCTGCCATGCTTAATCTTGCTCCAGATCTTGACGTGCTCGAGGACAGTGAGGAAAGGGAAGAGCGTGTTCTTCTGGGGGCAGACGCCTAATCTTACTGTTGGTAAATTGATCATCGCTTCTACACGAACATAGATAGCCGGGGAAAAAAAGAGAAAGAGAAAAAAAAGAAAAAAAAAACATACCAAGCTTTGTATAGTTCGAGTTGATCTGCACGCTTCCGGCCGTCGACTTCTGCATGCCGCCAATGAGCTCAAGCGTCGTGGTCTTGCCCGAGCCGTTCACGCCGAGCAGGCACATGATTTGCTGCTTCTGCGCCGTCAGGTCGATTCCGTCCAAGGCCGTCACGACCGCACCCCTGCGGGCGCCGCAGCAGAACATCTTTGTCCAGATCGAAGGGCTGTAGACCTTCCTCAGCTCGCTCGTCTGGATCGAAGCCGACGCCGCCTTGGCCGTGTCGTCGTCGTGGAACTCCCTCCGCGCGTAGCTGATCCCGTGGACGAGGCGCTCCGCCAGCACGGCGAGCAAGGGATAGAGGATGATCTGCAGGATGGCAAAGATGAAATAGTGCCACATGGCTACGCCGTGTGTCGGTACGCTTTTCCTCATCCACTCGCTCTCCCACAAGTCCAAGTAGGCCTTTCCAAAGTCTACTCCCTCTTCGTTGAATGCCCTCCAGCTCATCAAGGCCATGCTGTACATGAAATTGCAGGCGGGGAAAACGGACGAGAGGCCGAGGTTCATCTGGTCGCTGGCTGTCCTCGAGTTATCGTCAAGGATGGCACCGGCTGCCAGAGCGATAAAGCCTGCGGCAACAAAGACGCTCGAGATCCGAGGACCCTGTGTTCAAAACAAAGTCAGCTTACGTGCTCTTTCCACTCCAAAGGGGGAAAAGACCACCCGTATCGGCTGTTACTGACCTGGAAGAAAGCTGATGCGAATATCGCAGAGTTGATGACAGCCATGGTCAACAGGATGTACCAGAATATAAGTATGGCGGCACTCACTCTAGGGAGCAAGAATTGATGGTAAACTGTGTTTGGTCGTTGTGATAGCTGTTAGGAATGCGGCTCATTTGTTGATACGGGATAGAAAGCACGAGTGAGCACTTACAAACTCCCGAGATGATGGCAGTAGGTAGATAGAGGGCATTGAAAACCAGGACATGGCTGTACACCCTGGCAGCAGCACCACCTCCCATGACATCCACCAGCTGCGACACGCCTTCCTTGCGCTCTGTCGTGATCCGAGCCACAACGTGGTACACGGGAATGATGAGGGTCAAGAAGTAAAGCAGGCTGTTCATTCCGCGTGTTTCCCTCGCGATGTCCTTCCATTTGTCACGATCGGCTTCCTCTTGGCTTTTGCTGGTATAGCTGAAGATCGAGGCATCGTATGTAGCGTTGGTTATTGCCGAGGCCACGCCGATCTGCAAAGGGACCCTGACGTTGGTGACGGGTGTTGCCTCGTTGACATTTACATTGTCTGACCAGAAGTATTCGCTCCCGGTGCGGCTGGGATCGGTTCGGATGGCATCTTGTCTATATGTTAGTGGACGCAAAAGCTGGAATTTCAATGGTAACAGGGAGAAATTCTGGCAGAGGACGAGAGCTTACAACTCCAGTTACCGACGCCAATGCTACCGTTGGGCCTGGGTGTCAAAGGAGCTTCAAGCAATGAAACAGAATTAGCAGCTGTCTTCCTTGACGCGTCAAACGATGGATATATAGGTAAGGAGGTAGACATTCACTTACAGTCCAAAAATATCAATGCAGCGTGGCAACCAGAGATTCCCTGAGAATTGGTCTTGCAGTGCTCAAAGACAGCATCGGGATCCTGCAAGTCTACCAATCTGCTCGACAAGTGAGCCAGCGGCTCCTTGATCCTGCGCACAACCTGTGGCACATCGGGGCCGAGAGTGTTGTTGTACACGAAAACAAGGTCCCCGGAGCCACTCTCGAAGCTCTGTGCTAACGTCTTGATCTTGAAGGTTTTCCCGAAACCGTTCGAGCTTTTCGGATTATTAAAGTTGTAGATGTTGAGGAAGATTCCCAATAGTGCCAGGGGCAGTATGAGCCCTTGGAATAGTGTCGAAATCCATCTCCTCCGCAGGTGGATGATGTTCTTCTCAACCAGAGCTCGCGTTTGTCTGATAAAGACAGGCACGCTGAGTGTGGCACCGCCGCCCTTGGTAAAAGCCATCGTGGAGAGGGCTTTTTTTTTTGCTGGGGGAATGAATGACAACGATGCTACAGAAAATAGCCTTCCCTCATCGTTAGAGGAGAGAAGAGATTATAACATTCTAAGTACGGTATGGTGCAGCATTAAGGGAACTCGACGAATGAACAAGGGGCCCCAGATGCACGCCAAGATTGTCAGCAACTCGACGCGATATTGGCCTTTGTCCACATGTTTGCTCTCAAGTCGCTGCGCCGCCTTGGCAAAGCTTTTCCTCTCGGTCCCGGCCCCATAGGGCATTCGCCAGATGTTATCAAGATATGATATCGCAGCAACCAAGACAGCTAATCAATCATTTCCTGCGGGCCGATGAATTTGCCTCTTTCAGACAGCAATAGACCCGTTGGGACAGGCTATACACGGCTACCACCAGCAGACGTACGTACAAAAGCATGCCAGAGGTGACGCGTCGAATCAGGCAGCGAGCATTCTGAATTGGCAAATGTTAAGTAATGGATTCATGGTGGATACGTGTTGAGGAAAGGCGCAGTATCTATTCAGCTTTATCCCCAGAAAAGCAGAAGAAGAAGAAATAAAACCCACAAGGACATTCATCAGGCAAGAGGATGTTGCGCCAAGCCGGTGTAACGAGAGGAACGGTCCAAGGGCGCCAATCCGCATCAAGCGAATTCTGCTGCCTGAAATCAAACCATGCAATTGGCCTTTTTTGCATTTGTGACGGAGGACCCTGACCTAAAGTGGGTTGACTTAGGCCAAAAGTACAATTTTGAAGGATCACAACTTGCAGTCGCCTCGTCGCCAGAAGGCCGTTAACTTAACTATGTGGATACAATGTTAGCACTTGGGCCGTCTTGAACCCCCAGAGCAGCAGAGACTTAGCCAGAGACCCATGCTGCATAGGGAACACACTTCGCAGGAAGGATGGAATTTTGATTTCGTACGGTTATTGATTGATTGACATCGATATCAATGTCAGCAAATTGTGTACGTCAAGAAGCCATAGGTAGTTTCCAGTGTCAATTCGACAAACCACCAAAGGTATTCTTCACGGTCAGATTGGAGAGGCAAGGCTTGAACTGACCGGCTTGTCATGTCAACTTTGTTGCGCACAACAAAATCACAACTGGCCACTCACCTACCTTGCCTAACCCCCCACAGGGCTGTCAGTCGACAACTCGCCGAAAGCGAAAGAGCCAACTTTGTCATGCACTTGTTTGAGCAATCAACTGTCGTCTCATAGTCATGACAATCGTTGCGGCCAAAGGAAAGCGAGTCCGAGTCGCCATGCTTACCGTAAAGGGTGGTTTCTCGAACAGCTAGTGGTATCGCCGAAATGGTGATGCGTGTAGCCAACTTTCATGTTGATAAACTCAATATACTAAAGACCGACTGTTGGTCACTACTTCGCCGCCCCCGCAGATCCCGCCCTGGGTAGCTGTTCCGGTCCAAACGATAGTGGCAATAGCTGGGTATGATGTAGTGTCAGCAAAGATGGCAAGTTTCTAAAGAAATTAAAAACCAAACATGCCGATGTTGGTGGCGGCGGGGTATCTTACAGCCTCAAGCTTCATAACCACAAAGTCATTGTCCTTATCGAACATGAATATAGGCATATGCAAGTCGGAAAACTCCCGGATGCTGGAGTGAGGGTGGCGAGGTCAGTTTTGTAACAATAAAAAAAAAACTAAAAACAGCAAGCCGATCTTCTGGACAATGGTGGGGTCCCATAAACAAATACTCCCAGCAAATTCCCGGAAAGGGCGCCGGGGCTCCAGACGGGGGTGTGGTATCCACCTAGATCCCATCACTGGTCCGGGATTGAATCCCCGATCGGATGCGGAGCACAAGCGGGGGGTAAGCAAAAAGAAATACTGACAATTGCCTGCACATGCCACACGGGCTCGCCGGCGGAGTGATGTCTGTGGACACCGCGAGGGCCCTGAATCGCCGGTGACCCTCGGTGACGGCCTTGCCAAGGGCCACGCGCTCGGCACACGTGCCGACTGGGTACGATGCGTTCTCGACGTTGGCGCCGCTTATGTACGAGTTCTTGTCGTCGATTGAAAGCAGGGTGGCGCCGACGCGGAAGTTGCTGTAGGGGCAGTAGGCCGTCGACTTTGCCGCCTCGCTGCGGCGTTGCAACTGCTGGAACTGCTCCCTGCTGATGCCGTACGTCTTGCAGACTTCATCCACCGCCGCGTCGTCGCTGCTGCTCAGCTTTTGGATCGAGGGCGGGAGCGACATTGTGCAAGGGCAGTGCAGGGCAGTATGGTGTGGTGTTAATGTGTCGTGTCGGTGCAGGACGGCTTGCAGCCTTTCAATTTCAGGCAAACTCTGGGGTTGGACTGCTTCTTGTGAGATGCACGCGGTGTCGTTGCAGTCGTGAGGGGCAGCGCGGGGCATGGGGGTGAGCCAAGGCCAGACGGGAGCAAATGCGACATTCAATTGGGAGATGCACGTCACTTCCAGCTCCTCAACTGTAACATACTCCGTACCTTGGGTACCTAGGCAGGTAGGTACCTACAGTACTTACCATGAAAGCTACCTGGTAGGATGCACGCAAAAACTAAAACAACCTTGACGCGCGCAAGATTCAAACTTGCCTGGCATGTAATGTGTCTCTTGTTCTACCCTATTTGAAGTACCTTAAGCAGAACGAAACATGCCCAACATGAGACAAGTTCAAGCCACTGCAACTGCCTAATGAAGACCATTTACAATTAGTCGCGTCACATGGCTACCGTACTTAACTACCTAGATTGGCAATGTCATAGGGTTCATCGTCCTGCGACATGACCAAGTTAGCAAAAAATCGCAGCAAGCATCGAACAACGCCGTCATATGCAGAGTTTCTCCAATGCAGTGCTCCCACGTTGAAAGCATAAACTCGGTGAATACTTACGAAGCTCCGCCATCAACCACTAGATTCGCACCAGTGATGTATGAAGAGAAGCCACTGGCAAGAAAACCTGCCACTCGAGCAACCTCTTGTGGATGGCCTGCTCTTTCCAATCCGACAGTAGCTTGTTGAACCTACAGAACATAGTTAGAGACATGAAAACAGATTGGGGATCAAATTGCACACTTGGTGTTAAGTACTCACTTCTTTGCTCTGAAGATTGGCTGGAGGAAATTGGACATTCATTCCTCGCATGTCGACCTGCATCAAAGATGATTGATACTTTTAGCTCCTCCAACATTTCGCCCAAGTACACAGAGCGGATCCGTTTGTGAATGAATCGGTAACATACCCCCTTGAGATCAACCCCAGTCTCGATCTGCCCTGCGGATATACAATTGATCCTCACCCCGGTGCCCTTGAGGACGCTCACGCCCGCGCGCACCACGCCGAGAGAGGCGTGCGCCATCATGGTATGGCACGGGCCCCAGCACCCCCCGTACGTCGAGGCCACCGATGCGATGACCACGATGGAGCCGTATGCCTGGGCCTTGGGCGCCGCGTTTGGGTACGACTGCTTCGCGCACAGCTTAGCCATGGCGGGCGGCGCATACTTGAGCGCGAAGAAGGGTGCCAGGGACTGGGACTCGAAGCACTTCTGAAGCACATCTGGGGTCGTGTCCGAGATGGACGGCGGGCCGAGGAACCCCGACGAGCAGACCCAAATGTCGAGCCGGCCAAAGGTGTTGAGAAGCTCGTCGATCAAGGCCAGGGTCTCGTCCTCCTTGGCAACGCTGAACGGGTATGGGATGACTTTGGTATTGGGATGCCGGCTGGCTACGCTGTCGACCAGATCCTTGTAGGCATCAGAGCTGGCAGCCTTGTCGCAGGCTATTCCCTCATGAAGCACAGACGCGCTAGTGGTTAGACAGGTACCGTTATGAGGCAGGCATGCAACCATGGGGGAAATCTGTAGGTCACTGACCATAGATGGATGCTGCACCGTGCGCTATTGACTCGATTCAAAGGGTTAGTTAGTAGCTGTTCGGATCCGAAGGAATCTGCCCAGGTTTGAGTCTTACCGGCCAGTTCGTGGATAACGGCCTGGCCTACAGCCTGGGACGCTCCCGTCACAACACAGACAAACCCATACTATCGTTCACGATTCCGAGTTCACAAGTCAGCGGATGAAGGGACTGTCACCAAAGTAAAAACAAGCACTTGCCAATTTTCCATCTGCACGATATGGGCTGAAGTCCTCGGTAGAGTCCATTGAGTCAAGGAAACAAGGCGATGGAAGTCAAAGGGTTGTCGTTTCTAAAGTCTGCTGGGAGCCAGACCGATTCGTTATCACTTTGTTGGCACTTGCCGGTGGACTTCAGTGCTGATCGTCCGGAATAATAAGTTTGAGCTTAAATACGGCGACAAGAGTTGGGTAGACTTGGGGCGGGGGAACCGACAGACGCCCAGGCGGCAACGACGCCAAGTACAGGCGCTCACGGCATCAAATATTAGAGCTGGCTTTTTGGCCCGAATACCTGAAAAATGCGTGACTTTCAGCGACAATCAGCCCGTGCCGCCCCTGCATTCACAGGTAAAGCCGCCTGCAAGATAAGAATCGTGACGGCTGCATCTCCGAGGCGCGTATGGTTAGATTGGCGCAGGCAGGTTGGGGTAAGTTGAGGTGTATTGAAGATAAGAAAAGCAGCTGCATGCATCATCGAGTTTGGATGGAAACCGTCGAAGCACCTCAAAATCTGGGGGGCCAAGGTACCTTGCAACCACCTGAGCAAGCTGAGGTAGGTCTGGTACTGCACTTGTCGTCACTTCGACAGCTCCAATTGCAGTTTAGCTGCTTTGAAGTTCGTTTAGACTCTTCGGTACAGCCACTCAGGGAAAGACGGCAGGTAAAGTAGACCGAGCACCTGCAGGCGGGAAGCTGTAAAAGGCAAACTTCCATGGCCAGTCAGTGCTCAAATGAAGGTTGGATGGGGCGTCGGACGTTGGAACGGCAATTCTATATCTAGAACCGCAAGCTAGCTTCCATGTTTCTTCATCGCTGCCAGACAAGCAACCCAGATCGATCGCCCCTTTTGCCAACCGTGTAGTTTCGCCTCAAACAAGACTCCGCCATAACGATCTTGTCAACAAATTCATGTGCATAGAGAAGGTGGTGACTCGTGAAGATTTGAATCGTCATCAAAGTCTCCACAGGCGGGGATCTGGCTTGGATCAGCTCTTGGGAATATTTTCATCCCATGCCTGAAGCTTCCAGGCAGAACCCCGTCACCTTCTCGCGACTTTTCACCACCGCGTATACTAATTACTACGGGTCTATTTGTCGGTAGCCAGTTAATTGACCGGACCAGTTGCATCATTAAACGGATGAAAGAGAAAGGGGCAATAATGCAATAATTTTTCCGAGGGCTGCCTTGTCGATGCGAATCTGCAAGCCCCTCCGTTTTCGTGTCGACTGAAACAAAGATAGTTCTGCCGTAGGTAGTCTAGGTCTCGCCGTGTATTAACCGAGCGTTGGAATGGACGGGTTGGGGGGAGCTTTCGGCGCGTCCCATTTGGCTACAGAAAAGGCTTGGTTGTTTTGTCTTCCCCTGTGCTAGCTAGTTCCTGTACTGTACCTTGGATTGCCAGTCTTTTAGGTAAGGCACGAAGTAATTACCGCGCAACGACCTGCAACGGGAGTCTATTTCATGACGTCCAGATAATCATTGATGTGAGAAGTTTACTGTCGGCATTACCTCAGTAAAATCCATAAAGCAATCTCGATGGGCGGCGGCATTTTAACAACCGTACTTCGTAAGCGTCTATACATTGACTCAGGATGCTGGTCTGCCTTTGAATGCTACCTTGACGCTAATTCCATCGAGACTGTACTTCGTACGAAGTACCTACGGCAGGTAGGTAGGTAGCTACCTTAGGTATGTTCAGTGGTAGCAACCAGTCGGATGACGGCAATGCATCGGCGAGCAAGCGAGCAAGTGGAAACCAATAAACAGGACATGGAAGCCGACGGGGTGTTGCCCTGCACCCCGGATCCGCATCGGTTTGTTGTGTTGCTTCCTTTAGCTTCTGCTACTTTTGGTATTCGTTCCCGAGGAAGGAAGGAAAAAGTGGGTGTAATCCTGGCTTGTAGCTGACTGTATTTAGTACTACTTGATACATACATAGGCAAGCAAACTAGAGAATAGAACAAGTGTAAGGGCACATGATTTTCAGGCTTTTTTTGTACGGTAGCTACAGCATTCATTCTGTCAGGTGCCAGCCTATAGATCCTGGAAAAACATGGATGTTGATGAAACGCCGACAATACTAAATCGAGTAGGTTGGCAGAACTGGGATCCAATAGCATAACATTTCATGCTGGCGGGGAGGGTACATTACTTGTCTAGGTAAGGTAATTGGGGACCAGGTGCTATAGAAATGCTACAGAGAAATAAGAAATCACGCCAAGGTGCACCGGTAAACAATACACTATTGAATGAATGACCATCGGATGTGCTTTGAGGTGGAAATGCGAAGAAAATGCACGCAGCTCGTGGTGCTCCACGCCTGCCAATCAAAAATCAGGCAGAGGCTTGAAAGTGATGCCAGGGTGGGTACAGGATTGACAGCCGCTAGGACAGGGACCAGGACCGACGCTCCAAACTGTACGCGGGGGACGCCCCTTATTTGCCCTTGTCCGCCTGCCTCATCAGCCATCCCGACCGATACCAACCCCCATCATCTCTTTTTCTCCCCCCTTCCCGAATCTCAGGGTCTCTATGGCCGAGACCGGTAGTTGAGCATAACAAATCACGGGGCTGTGTGTTTTGCTCATTTCCATGCCGCCATTTTGTTTTGGGCCCAGAGATGGACGACAGTGCAAATAACTGCTGCGGCAACTTTCAGAAGAACAGTAACAACCTCAGCAACCACGAGCCAACCCTGATGAGGTGATTAAAAAAAAGAAAACAACAAATCCCAACCCAATTACCGGCCGGTGCCTGCCTGTTTGCCCTGAGCCAGGAGGTGCACGTACCTTGAACCCCCTCGAACCGTTTCTACCGGCTGCACACCATTGCTCCCTCGCTCGAGTCTACAGCACAGCAGTTTGTTTTTGCTCGTAACAAACTTGGATCGTCGGTTGTACTTAACACGAACTGCAATTTCTCTTCGTTCTTTTTTTTTTCTTCTCTCTCTCTCTCTCTCTCTCTCTCTCTCTCTCTCTCTCTCTTGGGCTCACACTCACTTCACTCACTCGCTCTTTTTTATTCTCGCGTGTCTGTCAAACCTAGACCCGGTTTTTTTGTTGTGCACCGCCAAACCCCAAGCATCGGTCCAAAAGAGGCACCACCGTCCAAAAAAGCAACCCTTTCTCCATCACGACTTTCCTTTTTAGTGGCGTGCCAATCGATACATTTTCGTCTCCCTCCCACTTCGCATATTGGCCGAGGTCAGCCTTCTTCGAAGCCACGGTTATACGATCTAAGGACAAAACCGCAATCGTCCTTGCTTTTGGCCCCAATAACACGGTTGCTTCTGGCCCGACCCAGCCCCGCGCCGTCTTCCAGGCCCGTGGCAGAACGGCTAAATCGCGCCACGGCAAATCCGCCTCCCCAGCTACTACTCCTTGGCACTAGAACCTAGGATATTAGGATCTCGGACAAGCTCGACTTCTCGCCATTCCACACGATTTAGCTTCTCCCAACAGCGCCGCTTCATGCCTTCAATTGCGAGATAGCGACATTCGGCTCGCCTCAAGAGGATAGAGATAAAAAGAAGACAGCCGAGTGAAGAGAAACGGATAGCATTCAAAGATGGAGCCCGTTCCAGAGACAGAGAGAATGGAAGCCTTCAGGTCTTCGCCTTTGCCCATGCTCCGACTACATAGTCTTTCAGAGATTGCGGAGTTCGAGCTGCCCCAAAAGCCGCCCACCGTCCGTCGATGCACCGAGCCGGCATCACCAAGCTCGCCTTCCTGGACCATTCCCGCGAACCTCCCATACCGCCCAAGGACCACTTCACCACTCAGCGGCATCTCGCACCACACCCGTTCAAGATCAGCCGCTAGCACGCTCGCCCCTCCCATGATCCGCACTCAGTCGTTGCCTGGTGCCAACGGCGCCGGCCACATACTTTTTTCTCCTCAGCGCAGCTCCAGCCCGTCGCGGTCACCCATCAGGCCGCAGCAGGTGAGGCTTCCCAGGAAGCCAGCCGACGAGGCCTTTCCAACATCACCGACACGTATCTCGGTTTTTGACCAGGAACGCAGAGTTACCGAGCGGAATAGCGTCCCAAATCTTAGCTTTGCAGGATCATCGGTCCCCTTGGCCCGCGTACGGCGGCCGGCTTCACCGCTACGCCACGTCAACATCCTGGGCGGCGCTAGCGCCTCCGGAGCTTCCTCTCCTACCACACCTTCATCCTCTTACAGGTCTTATGACTCCATCTCCAGCTACACGTCGGCCACGTCTATGACTTCCTCGATTCCCTCCACGCCCACTTCGACGAGATCCCGCAGTCCTAGCATTTCTAGTTTGGAGACGATTCCAGATTCACCCGATGCTGAGGAGGCAGCTTTGGAGGCGGAGAGAATCGCGCAGTTGAAGGCTGCTGCCGATGCCGCCGACCGGGCCGAAGGTTCCGAAACCAAGGGCCGTTCGAGCCTAGATGTTCCATCTAGAGGCAGAACCTTGGGTGGCTTCGGTTCAAGAGACAAGCGCAAGCGGTGGAGTGTCTGCGGCGCTGAACGACGTGGGGATATTGACTTGGAGACTGTTTGGGAGGAGTGATCTACATAAATCACGCCATCCAAATAATGGACTCAACCCGACATGATTGCCACAGATTGTTATGAATTGACGGCACCCCGAGGTCTGGGCGCACAGAAGCCTTCCTCGTGATGATGGTATTTGTTTTGTTGTTCTTCCTTTTTTGGTCTTTCGATGCATATAATTTTTCACCTCCGTGTTTTGGGGGTGAGAATTTGGAGTTATGGAGCTTGCACCGGTCTGATACCCTTTACTGCATCTGCATTTCATTCAAAGGGGTTTACTTACACTTGGCATGAAATGTATCTTTACGGATTATATGATTCTTTTTCTCGTCTTTTTTTGTTCAGACCGTTGCTCATTGTCTTTTATGACGCTCTGGCTGTGCTTTTTTTTGTCACACTCTTCTTTTTCGTAAGGGCGAAACTTGAGAATTTGCGCCGCACGAAAATAGATAAATTGAGTTCTTGTCTCTTACGATTTGCTCCCTGGCACTGTCTTGTCGCTCCCACCACTGTCGTTGCTCCCTCGCTCAGGTTAGATATTGATTTCTCGAGGTCCATGATAGGGGGTCCCTTCGCAGACTAACTGTCTCATCAACACTTGAATATCCCTTTTACACACCGCGACCACCCACATTTCAGGCCTCCACATAATGCGCCCTCTGCACCAAGGCTCCCTCAACCTCTATCTTCGTGATAAAATTCCAATAGATTGAGTCTCGATCCAGTTCGCCGATTAGCGTCCTCTCCCTGTTGACGATTGCAAACCACGATGGATCCCGAGTATAAGATTCACAATTTTCGCGCCGTATCGGTGTGATGATTCTGCTTTCTGTATCCGCACAACAGCAGCCACTCCTTGATGACCTGTTCCGAAAAGGTCCCATCATTCATTATTCAGTGCCCTTACCACTCACTACTGTCACTCGTTCGAGAATCATCGCCCAGTGTGCCTGCAATATGCATTCTGCAAGTTACCTACAGGTAGCCGCTCTCCTGAGCGTCGGCACACTCGCCGCCCCGAAAGCAGCAGTCGAGGTGAGTAAAGTTCCTACTGCTACTGTAAATCAGGTCCAGGAGCCTGAGTCTAATGACAGACCATCACAGCAACCACAACACAACTGGGGCCTGCACCCTCGCGGAGGGAGATACTTCACCAACACAGTCCATGCGACGCAATCTAGCGGCGGCAACGCGACGACGCCCAGACCAACCGGTAGTCATCAACACCCGCACAACCAGACTACCAACGGCATCAGCACGAGCAGCACATCAATCTCGCCTACCATGGAGTCTTCGTCGACGTCAGGTTGCGCGCTCAGTCTCGTCACCGAGACCACGACCATCTACGTCATCACGACCGTGTACCTGCCCCTGAACGACACCACGACCACCAGCTGCGACTATTGCAACGCAACCACGGCTATGTCAGCCTGGCATAACAGCACCTCGGCGGCTGCGAATCCGACCGTCGGCACTACAGGGATTCCCCACTCGTACAACATCACCCGGGGCCACTGGGTTGTGACCGAGACCGAGTGCGACGGTTCGGTTACGACAAGTATGACCAGTCTCAGCTCCGACTCGGCTGAGCTGACCGCCACCGACGTGCCAGTGTTGACAACTAGTGAGTGTGAAGATGATACGACCATATTGACGCCAAGTTCCGAGGGGACCGCCCCAACCACGACCGCCTCAGTCGAGGATGCCATGGATTCATACACGGTCACCCTGACAACCACAACCTCGCCCACATCGACCATCGGCCTGGACACCGTACTCTCCTCGACCATGGCCACGACTGTACCCGAGACGGACGACCACAACGAGGTGACTACAGCGACAGCGACGACGACAGCCGGCTCCGGCGGTGACACCGCTGCCACGACCACCTACGTGATCGACACCACCGTCATGCCCGTCACCACCGCGTCGGTCACCCAGACGCTGGCGACGACCCTGACCCCTACCAGAACGGTTTGCGCTACCGACGCCCCGGCCGGTGAGACGCCCAGGCCGCGCAACGTCTACTGCGGCGTGCATGGCCTCGACGTGGGCAACTACTTCTTGGCGCAGTACGTCAACAACAAGGCCAACGAGCCCGTGACGCTCGAGGGCTGCTGGCAGTTCTGCAAGGTAAGCTGTCCCTCACGCCTTCTCTCCTTCTCTTGACTTGATTCCCCTTTTCTTTCCTGGATGTTTGCCTCGGCAGCACAATAAAAGGACCATCCATCACCAAGGCCACTAACAGGAAACCCCCACAAAAAAGGCGAGCAACAAGAGCACCGGCGGCTGCCGCTCCTACGACTTCTACCTCGAGCCGGGTCTCGACGTCCCGCGCTGCAACCTGTACGGCAGCTCCGTAGCATACGCGCTGCGGTCCATCGACAACCACCAGCCGCACTGGTGGTTCGATCTCGACTGCGGCAGCCCTACGCAGGAGAAGTGGCAGGCCGGTCACGACCATAGGCACGATGAAGAAAACATGTCGGCCCTGGGGCTGGCTGCCGATCTGAGGCGTAAGTTGGGGCTGTAACTTTTTGAATGGTTGTCGTTATCAGGGCTTCTGGGCCGGCGAGTATCCGAGGCGAAGCGGTGAAGGATTGGGAGCAAAGTTGGGCGCTTAGAACGAGGGGCTCAAATGAGCGGCATGGACAGGCTGATCTCCATCTTGGTGGGGGAGGGGCTGTTTTGCTTTTTCCAACTTGTTTTCTTCCTTGCCGGGAGTTTCATTTCTTCTTTTAATCTTGTGAAACATTAGACATGGTGATGTTTGGGTGGTGCAGAAAGACATGGACAACAATACTAATTGAACACACGGTAAATCCTTCGCGGACAAGAAGAAGAAAAAAAATCAAAAAAAAAATCACTTATGTAGTGTTGAATGAGCAATTCGCATGTGAACAGTGATATCACAAAGTGGACCAACAAAAGGGGGAGTAAATACTCTTTAAACTATGTAAATACCGGGAAGATCTACCCACATCCCATGCAATGGTTGATGTCTAGAAGACCTCTAAGAAAAAGGGAAACAAAACATTGTCCGGTGTAAAATGTGTCCATCACGACGACTCGTCAAGTGTTGGAATGATGCTCGCCCAAAATGCTGCAGAAAAGGTTCTTTATCATGAAGTATAAAAAAGGAAGTTGGTTTATCTCTTTTTGTTGTTTTGCGTAAATGAGATGCATATACGTCGAGAATGTAGACAGAAGATTACATGCCAAGGAGGCTCATCTGCCTCCGTAGCGGACTGGCCGCCATACTACCCTCCTCGCTGACGTAGCAGGCCGAGTCGGTGTCAATGTCCCAATCAGGATCCTCGCTGTCGTCGATGCCAGAGGCACCACCCTCCTTAGTGCCGGGCTCAAAAGCCTTCTGGGTGGCGGCGCGCGTGTTCCAGCGCAGGGTGCGCGACACTGAGTCGAACCACTCTGTGTCGGTCCGGACGACGGTCGGGAAGGGATACTGGGATGCCGTGATTGTGACACAGTCACCCTGCTTCAGCTCAACGCGGCCCTTGCCGTCAAAGGCGCAGTAGGCCGTCGCACGGCTGTTGCGCGGCACAGTCACCTTGAGCAGCATTGTGTCCGACAGCACCATAGGCCGGAAGGACAGAGTGTGGGGGCAGATAGGGGTGAGCAGGATTGCGGGGATATCCGGGTGGACAAGCGAGCCACCAGCCGACAGCGAGTAGGCGGTCGAGCCGGTGGGGGTTGAGAAGATGCAGCCGTCGGCCTGGATGACGGTGAGGAGGTCATCGTCACCGTACAGCTCCAGACTCGACACATAGGGTGATGGGCCGCGGTCGATGACGAGCTCGTTCAGGACCTCGAACTGCTCACCCTCCTCCATGATCTGCTCTTGGCCCATGGACGAGCCGTCGCGGTAGACCGTGCAGGTGAAGCGCATGCGCAGGTTGACACGCATACCCTCATTGCCGAGTATGCGGTCCAGGTGAGCCTTGTACTTTTCAAATTCGAAAGTGGTCAAGAAACCCAAGCTGCCAAGGCTGAAGGAGAGGACCGGGGGTACGACTCGCTGAAACAGCCAAGAGGTGAAGAGCACAGTGCCGTCGCCACCCAGAGTTAGGACCAGATCAAACTTCTCAGGATGGCTCCAGCACAGGTCGGGGGACCAGTAGCGCAGCATCGTCTCGAAGCGGGGGTTGTCTGCCAGAATGCTGGCCGCACCAAAACGCTTCGAGTTGCGCAGCTTGGCGTCGACGTAGACATTGACACCCAAGCTGGAGCCGTAACGCGGAGTCCTGAGAAGCCACTGAGTAAGTTCCCTGGTGAGGAGGACGAGCTCGTTGTCGCGAGCCTTGGTGACGATCATGATGTTGCGCACTGCGCGCTTGATGGGTCTCCTCTGCAACTGCTTGGCAACCTCTCGGACGCCGGTGGCAGTCTGCACCAGACGGGAATGCGACATGTACTCATCGCTCTTGATCTCCTCGAGGACCTTGTCGATGTTGACATTCTCCTCGAACCGCGAGTGGTAAAAGCAAGGTGACTGGAGACTGGGGTAGGCTGTGGTGGGAGTTGAAGTGCGTGCGGCCAAGTCGTTGAGGGCATCGCAGAGCTTCTGCGACGACGTGGCCGTATCAGGGCGGGGATCAGCCCCAGTCTGTTTGGAGAGCATGCCGTTCAAGGCAAGGGGATCGGGCTTGTTGTTGCGGGCAACTGATGCTAGAGCCTTCATCAAAGTCTGACGGGGGATTCCGTCAACCGAAGGCGTACTTCGGTGGTGGCCCAAGAGCTTAGAGGTAACAGGATCAGCGGCGACTGCTGCAGATGCAGATGCGGATGCGGA
This sequence comes from Pyricularia oryzae 70-15, assembly GCF_000002495.2. Lineage (NCBI taxonomy): Eukaryota > Fungi > Ascomycota > Sordariomycetes > Magnaporthales > Pyriculariaceae > Pyricularia > Pyricularia oryzae. The sequence continues at coordinate 4,408,365 of NC_017844.1, read as the reverse complement.
GGCGGCAGCGAGTGCAGGCGCTACTGTGGTCAGATCGGCTGCATTCTTGCGAATCTTAGATTTGGCGTCGTCCAGGCTGAGGACAGAGTTGAGGGATACAGGATCGTTAAATGCCACCGAAGACGTCTTGGGACGTTCCGAGGTTTTAAGACCCTCGGGGCGCGAGAGAGTGGGATGCAGCAGCGAAGTGGGCGAGCAGATTGCGGAGTCGGCGGCCATAGTGAGTGGCTTTGCTCTGATTACCGGGCGGTTATACGGTACTTGGGCCTTGCTTGGTACGTGTGATTAGGTATTTTCGGGGCGGGTCCCAGTGGACGCAGCACAACTGGCAGGGGTGCGGCTTCTTCGGAAACGGATACAACACAGTAAGCTAGCTTGGCTTAGCACGTAGCTGCAGGCTGACAGAGCAGCAAACGCAGGCAGCGATCGAATTCTCGGGATGCGAGGTACTTTAGCGACCGATGCTGGGTTCTTTGTTGGTGGCAACTCAATGCAACCAAGCAAAAATCTCCGTCCTGCTGGAACAGATCTCGTTACGCTAATTCAGATGTGTTCCTGTCGTGCTCCCCAGTACTGTCAGCTCCTGTCATGTTCATCACAATGGCCCCTTCGACGTTTTTGTTTTGTCTTCTCCCCCTTGGTGTTCCTTGCTCCAACCATTCCTTTGCTTATCTCCACGGTGCACCACCACAAAGCCCCTGTCCCCAGTTGCCCGCGATAGGAAATGAAATAATGGAGGGGCAAGGACATCAATCCCGTACGTAGCACCCACACCACCCAAACGACGATGAAGCGCACTGGAACGGGACTTGTCAAGATTCGTGGCCACTTACTGTTTGTTGTGCCACAATCGAGGCTAGCCACAAAATGCAAGCACGTCGCACTTGTGAATCCCAGCGATAAGCAGGGACTATGCAAGCGGGTAATAGAAGTGCCGAAATCTGAGCGACTTCGACTGTCCAATTAGTCCTGGTTGCTGTGCGATGTCTTGCGCCGACTGCAGGAGCTGAACGCACGTGGGATCGAATGCCAAGTGTTGAGCTGCAAGAATGCCAATTTGACTTTTGACAGTGGGTATAAGGTTGTGGTCCCCAAAGTCTGAATTTGGTCTTCGTCGATGTTGTTGAACTCGTCAAGGCTGAAAAGAAACGGGGAAACCGTACTGAGTATTAAAAGTCGAGTATTGATGCAGTTGTAAAGTGAAATATGAGGCCAGCCACGAGAAGAAGAAAAAGAACCAAACGAAAAGATGCAAAGAAAGAAACGATCAAGTGATGGTCGGGGTTGAGATGGACGATGATTTGATCGGAGTCGCAGAACAGGAAGAGCCCACGCCAAAAGAGGCAATTGCTAGAGAACTACCAGAGCTCTGCTGTCCGCTGAGAGGGAGGATGATGGTGGGGGGAAGAAAAGGAGGGGGAAGGAAAATGACAGAACAAAAACGACTAAATGACAAAGGTTTTGGGCCTACAACTGAGAAGACTGAAGACCAAAAGAACAGAACATCGCGACCGCTCGATACGAACCTACCGTCGAGACGTTTTAATATTCCGGACACTACAACACGCTCTCCCATGCTCCCCGTATGGCACCGGAGCTCTCCCTTGCAAGGCTAGGAGCTACTCTTGGCTTTGTCTTGGCTTTCCACTGCTCCTTTCGGGTCCTAAGTGGGGGCTGTTTACCACGCATTTCACACACGTAAAAAGGGATGTATTATTAGTGACTCCACCAAACACTAATCCTTGGTCGATCTCTTTTCGACAATGGGTTTTTGTCCGATGTGCAGTGGCACTGTGACACCCCCACCGTCCCGGTTGCCATCTGTATTTAGCGCTGTGGCTTTCATCGGTGCAGAGAAACGGGTCCTGCCGTCGTGGGCAACAACTGTCAGTTTCGCCGTTGATTTTAGGCTGATTGTGCTGCTCTGGCCTGATTTTTCAGCCTATGCGACCGCCTGGAGGCTACATATCATCATGTTTTGTGCTCCGTATTAAGGACAGGTTTGTGCAACGATCAGAATTCGAGAGCCCCATGGTCTACCCGTAGAGAGTGTTATAACTGAAGCGCATAGTTGCATATGGCACCGCCTTTGGTATGAATTCAGAAACTCTGCGCCACAGCAAAAGACGCATAAAAACGGCCTTTCGTAGCAGTGTCCACAACAGTAACGCCCCTCTTAGTTTGTGTGGCGGATCAAGTGCTCATTCGGAGACGTTTGTGAAGGCACGTACTGTAGCGCAGTGGTGCCGGTATACCCGTTTACTGTCATTTGCATTGTGAATCTGAGTGGCTTGCCAGGGTCGGGTCTCGAGCTCTTCAGGACCTGATACTCCTATCCCCCTGTACGGCACAACGAGAGGTTGAAGGGGCTAGGAAGGGGCGAGACGTGATTGTAAGGAGCTGGGCCGCGTTGCACAAACTGCCCAGCTTGCCTGACATAACACTCAACAAGGATATGCGCGGGCTCTATGTAGTACCGAGCTTGTTCATCGGCTTGTCTCGGATGGTTTTGGCATTACCCAGCGGTGAGGTATCGATTCAAATTCCGCTTTTGGTAGTATCGTCCAGTCTTCGTAATGGTCTTGAGTCTCACTGAACCTATCAAACCTGGTATACGTAGTAATCGTTTTAGCTCCGCTGATGCCACGTCTTATAAACGTATAATCTTTGCAAACCAAAAACATGAAAGAATATTAAAAGAAGGCTGCATAAATCAATTCGATAAAAAAAAAAAAAGAAAAAAAAAAAGATAAAAGGTCGTCCGAAGTCATCCCGATTTTGATGGCCTGCATTCTTGGCTTTAGCGGCCAATCAACGTCCTCTAGGGATGGCTGCAAAGGGGTTCATGCCAGTCTCCTCCTTGCGTCTGACCCACACCCGGAGATCACACATGGGGGTCTTCTTTTTCAGTAGCGCCCCGAGAAACAACATGCTCACTACCCTGTTCATCAACAACACCAGCCAGAAAATATTCACTGTAGGGTGGTCGTCAACTAGGTCAATCAATTCGAGATTTTTCAGGCATGACCTCCCTACAGCACAATTCATTCTTTGTGCTGTGCATACTGTCTGCTCGCTATGCTGAGCCTGCTGAGCGTTAGAGGGACGGGTCTGAGGTTACAACATGTTCAGACAAGACTGGGGCCCTGCCACGCAAAAATGGTTCTCAGGGATCCCAGGGACCTACCGTTGTTACCAACCCCGACAGTCTGCCAACAGGAACACGGGCTCTGGATCGATGCCCCGTCAACCGCTGGAGAAAGCCCTTTTCTGGCGCCTGGAACCAAGCCACTGAGGAAGCTGGAAAAGGGCTGAGATGAAACGTCGTCGTTTCCAAGCGCAAGCCCTGTAACGAAATCCACATAATGTTTGAGAACGTTGGAAGTAGCGGGTACAGGCCCCCACAAGCCTTTTTGCCGATATTTTTCAGCGATTGAGCATCAAAGACTTGAGCCGCCATGGACATGCCAATATATCGGAGAAAATGATTGAGCCAAGCTCCTAAGAAGGTCATTCGATTGCAGACCGCCAAATGCAGCCCTGTTTGTCACCCACGTCCCGCGGCTCTGAAGCAGCCCTTTCTGCTCTTGGCCCTTTTTTTTCCTTCTCCCATCGATAAACCGGTTGACTGTCCACACACCAGTTTTGCTTCTCCGGGGACAAATGGATCTACAATACACAATGTTGCGCCGAACCGGTCCAAACAATGGTTCGGAAATACTCGGCAGGTCTCAATCATTGATGAGCAAGCACGGTCGGTATATGTCCACCTTCCCATTCAGCCTTTCCAGTGAAGATCTGCGGAGACCTTGGCGGCCATTGTCTCTCGGATGAAGTGCCGCATGTTGGGGCCTTCCACGTCGGTGCTGTTATCGTCACCCATGTCCATGTCGTTGTTGCCGGGGTCCCGAACGGGTTCGCAACAGATCTTCAGTGCCTTGGCATGGACATCAGCCCATTCTTGCATCGTGAAATGGCCCTCGCTTTCTGCGAGAATCAACCTATCCCCTGAGGTGAAGGCCAGTGCATGTACCGACCGCGCGCCCTCCGCTTCCCGGGGCGATGGGTCCAGAATCAGGTTGCTTTCTGCCTCCCCATCCGAGCCTGCAACAACAGCTATCACGGTACAGGTGGCCGTTGCTCTGAGAGGGATCGCCGCCGAGAGAAGAGCCAAAACAGCGGCTTGCAGCAGAGCTGGTATAATCGGCAAGTTCTGGCGAAAATTGTAAGTCTGTTGCCCGGCTACACAAGGATGGCTGTCTGAAGGGCTGGGCGTCTGTGAATGGGATTGTATAGGGATACGAAATCCGGTAGTCCTTACCAGGTTTGCCTGAACCAGCTTCGTGCTGGCGTAATCATTTTCTGGTGATGACTTCACCTGCAGTACAACTTGAATCAAGCCGCGAGGAAAGTTTTTGACCAGAATTATCTGGCGCAGTGTAGCTTGCAAGAGAGACTCTAAATGACGTTCCCTCGTTCCTATTTATGCTCAAATTTATAGTGAGCTTTTAGATGGCTGAAGAAAAACGTGGTTCGATGTCTGAGACAAAATTTTCAAAAATCGTACCTCCAACCCCTGCTGCTGGTCGTACGATCACGTCGACGAGAGCCTCGTACGGGTCCTCGTCGCGCCTCTGTGCCTCAATAGGACCATTTGCCGACGCTGTTACCGTGTATCCGGCATGAGAATATATTGCAGAGCCGTCAGCCCGCGGTATGTGTGAAACGAGTGCTGCTGGCTCTCCTCTTGATGGCATGATGTCGTTTGTGCTGAGGCGTAGCGAAGCGAGTGAAGCTGTCTTGCTCCAACGATTTCATTCCATCAAACACAATTACCATTTTCTACGAGTCGAGGGCAGCTATTGGCAGGAATGCCTGTCTTCGGCCCACGTAAGGTGCCTATATGACCAATGAGGGGCAGTAAAATCTAGTCCAGCCCCCACCTTGTTTGTTTGTACCATCGTGACTAGCAAACCCACTCTAGGCGGGCTGCGAATGCTATCATTGACAGTCTGCACGAGGTGGAATTGGGCTGTCATGAACAAAGGGCCTGCTGCAACGATTGATCAATTACCGGCTGTCTGGTCCTGTCTTGCCTGGGACTGAATGGCATATGGGATCAGCAGCCTTGAGACAAAGACCAAGTAACCAATCATACTTTGACTCGCGATCTAATGACAGCTGAATGTAACAGCCAGCCAGCATCTTGACTCCTGTTGTCTGAGTACCCTTACCCTTCTTAATAAGGTAGGTAGGTATTCAAATAGGCAAAATGGAAATGATCTTGACCACAATTTGAAAGTTCGAGACAATATTATACTGTTACTTCTGCTTGCGTGTCAAACAAGTTATATAACAACCTAGCTATATAGCAACAATCAAACCATTTTTTGACGTTACTAGGGAAACTCGGAGGTGTTGCAAGTGCAGAGCTGAAGCTGATCCTAGGTACCGTAGCCGTAACCCCAAACCGCTGCTTACTATTCGAAGGGCGTGACAGATACCCTACAAATGCCAAGATACAAAGAATACAAAGTAACTGCGAGCCTGGTTGTCCTCCTTAGTATCGTGCGTGGTATTAGAAACCAGACATGAAATCTTTCTTTCGCGGGACTTTAATGGCACTGATGTCACATCGGCCCATTTTTCTGGGAGCTGTAGCTGCTCCACCACAAAGGTACCCTGAATGCAGCACCGACTGTTTTGATGCGGGGCATTTGGAGTCGCAGAGAACTTGCTTTAACCACCACATCGTGCAACATCCTACCTATGTGAGCTTTGATCGTACATTAACCGCCAAGTCTCTTGGATTCCTCACACATATTTGATACAGAAGGCACTTCCTTGAAAAAGAGACAAACGCATAACCCCCGGTAGAACGAACAAAATCTACATTCCAATCATGACATCAAGTGTTGCCTCCGGGCTTCCGTTGTCCACGTCAACGAATCCCCAAGCCAAGCCACCAACAGATGCCACTACCACAGCTGCGTCTATACCGAACCTCAAAGATCGCCTCCCAAAGCTCGAGCCACGACGGCGGCGGCCTGCTCCCTCAAATCCTGTCCCGGTACCAGAGACGCCTAATCTTCCGCCGCCGACTGGCACATCTCCAGAGACACAGTTCAGAGTACCTACGAGGCGCATCCTTTCAAAGAAAGACCACGATTTATTCGTTGCTGCACCCGCATACAAGCTTATTCTTGCCTTCGTCTTTGGACTTTCCGACGCAGTCGTTGACAAGCCCATATCCGCCATCAAAGACTCGGATCTGAGTCCTGCGGTGCAGACCATCAATGCATTATTGGACGAGGCCTCGGAGCTTGTGAAGCAGTCTCCACCGGACGAGCAGGGCGGCTCGCGGTTTGGCAACAAACGGTTTAGAGACTTTCTTGACAATGTCAAGGAGAGGGCTCCGTCGTGGCACAAGAAACTTGGGATCAAGGACGAGGGAGACGCAATAGCCGAAGCTGTCACGTACCTCGGCCAGTCTTTTGGTAATAGGATGCGCATCGACTACGGCTCAGGCCATGAGCTCAACTTCCTCATGTGGCTTCTCTGTCTATACCAGCTTGGCGTTGTTACCAAGTCCGACTTTGCCGCGCTTGTGCTGCGCGTCTTTGTCAAATACCTGCAGGTCATGCGCCTCGTGCAGTCTACATACTACCTCGAACCGGCAGGATCCCACGGAGTGTGGGGATTGGACGATTACCAGTTTTTACCCTTCCTCTTTGGTGCCTCGCAGCTGCTTCACCACCCTTTCATCACACCTCTGGCCATCCACCAGCAGTTGACTATCGAGGAGTTCGGCCACGACTACCTCTACCTCGACCAGGTCAACTTCGTCAATAGCACCAAGACTGTGCAGGGCCTACGCTGGCACAGCCCTATGCTTGACGACATTTCGGCTGCCAAGTCGTGGTCCAAGGTGGAAGGAGGCATGCGGAGGATGTTTGTTGCAGAAGTCCTCAACAAGCTCCCTGTCATGCAGCATTTCCTCTTCGGCAGCTTGATCCCTGCTGCAGAGGGCATGACGGAGCAGGACCTGGCTGGACTGCAGCCTGAGGACGAGGAGACTGAGGGTGGGCAGGTAGAGGTGTTCAACGACGAGGGCGGCGTCAGGCACATGCACCAACAGAATGGCTGGGGCGAGTGCTGTGGCATCAAGGTGCCTAGCAGCGTGGCGGCAGCCGCAGAGATGCGGAAGCGAGGCATCGGTGGCGATAGTCTCAGAAGGATTCCTTTTGATTAAGATTAGAGCCCCACAGCAAATAAACTGATGAGCCATGATGTGCAGTCTTTCTCTTGCGAAGCTCTCACAAGCCACTATATGAGCTCTCATTCGCGCTCTAACCCTACAGCCGAGCTTTCCTGACTGTAGCGAGAGTGCCCAGAACATGATGCGCCGTCAAGCGTGACATACTGGTCTTCCCCGCCAATGGTATATCGTATCAAGAGACAGGACCAAAGATCCAACCATAGAATGCAATCCGATATGTTAGTTTCGGTGGGTCTCTCGCTCCTATCATCGCAAGGCCCTTCGCAGTATTGGACAGTGCTTGCGAAAAGCATTCCGTAGTCCGTTTACTACGCATTTCCTGTCCCACCGCATCCAACACTACTTGTCGAAAACTGGTAGATTCCATTGTATCCCTCCACTGATTCCCTCCTCTCCTCCAAGACAATCTGCGCAAGCTTGGCTCTTTGGTAAAGCATAACTCCATTCAGATTCTTCACTTCCCTCAAAGCATGGTACCGCTGTATCCAGCATCAAACCACGCCGGCACTGATACCCACACCAAACCGCCACGGCTGGACCAATTCGTTGAAATCCACCACGTGGGCGCCTGGCGGTATCTTGATGGCATGGGTGGTGTTGTCAAAAGGCAGGCTGGAGGTCTTGGCGGCCTGACGTTTGGAGTTCTCAAAGTCAATCGTAGCCGTCGACGTCCTTTCCAAAACCTGACCCAGGGTGAGGTCGACGCCACAGGGCTGCTGCTGCTGCTGCTGGTGGTGGTGGTGGCCGACGTCGAGTAGGTTGCGCACTGACTGGCGCGTGACGATCTCGCGGCCGCCGAGGATCATGGCGCACCCTGAAAATGGGGAAGCTGTTTCTCTCGCAACGACGACGGATCGGTGACAGCAAGGTGTATTTCAACAACGGAGCACAGAGGTGGGTTGCATCGGCCAGTGTTGTGTGCCCAGCCTGGCTCCCACTTGCTCCCTTAGAACTGGTACTTATTCGTAGTACCGATTCTGCCCTCACTCGACCTCAACACCGCAAGGATAGTGCTCACTGGTGCGTGAGCCTTTGGCAATTTGCATAATTGTGGTCCACAAATTCGTGCAAACTGGAAGCGAAAAGAAACCAGGTGTTTGCACCCCTCTCGCGAACATCAGCTGGTCGACAGCCCCTTGACTGTCGTCCATGGTTATGTTGTAACCATTTCGGTTGCCGTTGTTTAGATAGCCGCTGTATGAGCTGATGACTATGTCGTCCAGGGTGATGCCACCCCAGTGCGTGCCATTAAGTACGTCGTGGGTGCCGCCTGAGAGTCTTTGAAATGGCCGGTCTGAGTGGGGAAGAAGGGGAAGACCAGGAGTATTAGTTTTGACATGAACATTGTGTGATCCGACTCTCAGCACATAGAACTGGTTTCCAAGCCAGCAGACGCCCGTTTTCTCATGTGTTTCTTGGTCCATGTAGGGGTCCAATGTCTTGGGCATAGTGTCTGAGCATGCCTCGCCGGTTTTACTACAGACCGAACAACGTCAGCTGACTTGAAGAAGAGGCACAAAACACATCGCGACCTGGATGAAGCATAAAGAGAGTTTAGTAAACCTCTACTTACAGCACAAAAGGCGTAAATCCAGCTGGCGCATCTGCCCATGCTATTTGGATCATTTGCCCAAACGTGATGCTCTGGATAATGTCCGTCACCTCCGATAGGTTGACATCGGAAGGCACCATGTTCATCATGCCGTCTCTTATCAAAGATTCCAACATGTCGATAGTCGTCTGGTTTGACCCGGAGAATATTTCCGATAAATAGTCAGACTGAGTTTTCTTCCAATAGTCAAACAAGGTACCCATGGCAGAAGTGAGGTTATTCTGCACACTGGCGGCGTCTTTGGCACTACGTTTCTCATGATTAGTATCTTGGCTTGGGTCGCGACCGTCAGATTTGGCAGCGCGATGCGACTCACGGTTTGAGGTTGTCCTTGGTGAGAGCGAGAGAAGACGAAATTACGCTGTTGAAGCTATCTTTGGCGAAACTAAGATAGGCGGCAGTGGCGAATATCTGGGCGTTTTTTATGACTTTTTTTCCCAAGTCAGCATATCTATTCCACCGCTATCTTTGTAGCGTCAAGACTGACCGATGTTCCACGTACCAGCCGACGCAACACCCATGCACAGTTGTAATACATCCAGCAGGGTCTTCACGAGGGCTGTGTCGTCTCTCTCTTTTATCTGGGGGGCAAAGACATCGACGAAGCTTGCCATTGACGTTTGAATGTTGATTTGCGCATCTTGTAGTGCTTCGTGGTATTTTTGGTAGACCTATGCAACCCATACGTATCAGCTGCAGTGGCGTTGAGATTGATGTTTTGTCTGCTTACCCACATTGTGTAGCCGAGAAAAAGAGTTGAGAAGGAGAAAGCTGAGACAGTTAGACGTCATTCCCAAAAGAGCAAGTACGTAGGTACCTAGGTATGCATGCGCGTAACCTACCCAGCTGGATGCTTGGTGTCTTCGCATTTGACCGTCGTGGAACATGGAGTGTTCACGGGATCCTGGCAATTCCATCCTTCTGGTCCGCCATAGAAGTCGCTTATGAAGGCCGGAAATTTGAGTCTCACCTCACCATCTCCAGGCGTGTAGTTTCTCCATGCGACCAAAGCCTCCTTCCAAGAGATGTTGGTGTCCGCTGCTTTCCATCTCAGGTTGGCTGTGACTTTGGCATCGGTGATGTAGGGGTCGGAACAAGCTATATCATTCCAACCCTTGTCCCGGCGAACCCAAGGTGTGGTTGGGGACGCATAAACGCCGGTGACGAGTAACAACCATACAAGACGCATCGCTTTCGAGGAGGTGAACGTGTGGCTGGAGTTGACCAGCGTTGATGGTTTGCTGATTGAATCATCAGATTCAGAATACCGGATGAAATAATGATTGAGACATCTGAACTGCTAGTTAACAAGAGATTTGTCGCTTTTTCTTTTTAGCCATGATGAAGACCATTTACAACCAGTTCCCCAGCTTTTACACACGTACAGTTTACCTAGCTACCTGCCCATGCTTATGGATCGTGAGTGTCAGGAATTGACTGACTAGGTAGGTACCTAGGTATCTCAACGACAGTCAAGCACCACGTGTGTCGCGTATGCAATGACATTGGCGTCGGTAGGACCGCACAGACCAGAATACTTGATTGAGATCAGCAAATGTAACCCGGCCACCTTTAATATGAGTCGGTATTGATATTAATTTTAGTGACAGCAAGAAAATTCTGCATACACGTGTTTATGTCAGTGGCCAGAACTGAGTGGCCTTAAGCAGGCAGTATGTTGGCTTCGGATTACATATATTGAACGTGATGGAAGTAGGTAGGGATGATGATGAAAGTCAACAGCTGTGATGCCTGAGATCACCAACACAGCTACTCGCGCATCCTTGTCGCTTCTAGATCGTCACCACGTGGCGTCAGGTTGATCGAGACAACTTTCCAGCAAGAGCAAACAGCTAACCCCCTAGGTTCCTACCTAGGCTGTATACAGGTTTACGTCGCTGCAGAAATCTAGAACTTTTTCTCATTCTTTTGTTACATAGAAACCTTCCTTCACGCACCAGAAACGTGTGGCGAACTCAGGGGCTCGATGACCAGCTATTCCCAGAGGCCCATACTCCGCTTCACGTCGACTACGATACGGCATGGCTTCAGAAATAGGTGCCTATAGAGGGTAGGGAATCGACCTCTCCAACCCACCGTCTTTTTGAGATCCAAGCTCACTATGGGCCAAGGTTTGCACTCATCGTTCTAGTATTACTCCAGTGCCAGAGAGCGCTTGCATCAGGCTGTACCCAAGTATACTGCCAACTCGCTGTCTGCGCTCCAAACGCCGACGAAGCTTACAATGTCGCGAGCCTTGGGCTGGTGGGCATAATGGGGCCCGACTGCGCAGGCTGGGAGAGCAACTCGCCAACCGATGGAGGCCGAGGAAACTGCACCGAGGGCTTATCAACATTCAGCGGCGGCTTTTATGTATGGCGAGCGTGGAGCGCGTTGGGGGACGACTATTCCGCCACGTTTGCGCAATGGGGCAATTTCCTGGGTGCTACTTGTACAGGCCGGAAGACTGTAAAGTGCAAGGGCAAGTCTGGAGAGTATCCTAGTCCAGTGACCGGAAGGTGCCAGCCTAAGAAGGGGTAAGTCAATGTGGCGGGCGAGAGTTGAGGGGCAGATGGCTAATGTTTTTGGCATTCCTGTAGAAAATAACTGGTTTCAATTTTGAATTTAATCTTTTTTTTTTATTGGGAAAAAAAAAAAAAAAAAAAAAAAAAAAAACAGGTGCCAGCGACACCCCTGGACAACGAATGCTTGAAAGCCGCAATTAAATCGGTACGACGAGAAAAGTCGATGGATTTGGGGATCCAATGCGTCCAAAAACGGATGGTTTCGCTTTCCAGAAGCGCAATTTTTCCAGCCAACCCCCCCCTCTCTCTCTCTCTCTCTCTCTCTCTCCTCACTCTCTGGTACCTGAGGCACCAGGAAAGAAAGGGATACGGCTTACAATACGGAACGCGAAATTTATTAAATCTACGAGTCGCGTACGGATCCCTACATCCACGAGCGACCAAGGCGTCTCACTTACAAGAATTCAGCTGCCAAACATTATAGGAATTTGATCTTAATACTTGTAAATTCTGTCCCAAAATGTCAACCATGCCACGCCCACATTATTGTCGCTATTGCTAGAGGATTGTATATGTTCGCGATCGCAATGGCAATCGCCTAAAAGTAGACATGAGTTACCAGCAGGTATTGAGGGCATCGAAGCTTGGTTGCCCTCTCTTCCAGGGCCGCATACATAGGCTACGGCGCTCTCGTTATCGCTGAAAATACAAAAACCTTCGCTCGGCGGACATGTCCACCAGGATGATGAAGATCCCGGCATACTGACGTTCACATGGAAGACGGGCTCCCAGAGTACAGTTTATATGGACGAGGAAGATGAACTGAATGTATTCGCGCCAAAGTGTACGTCTATCTAACGTTTTTATCCCTTCATCCGATTGAATGGGAATGGAGACTAACCGGGTTTAATCTACAGGCAGCCCCGCCGGACGCTATATCCCAAATCATCCACTAAATCCATATCCAGCGGATATGTTCCCCTGGATGAAGTGGCTTCTCAATAACTGCAGGGAGAATCACAAAATGTGTAAAAGAAATTTGGAATCGCGCGCTTTGTCTGGCATGCCACTTCGGCTTCTTGAAGTCGGCGCAGTTGGTACTCCCGTTGCATATATAAGGGTCACAAAGCCGGAAATGGAGAACTATGCCGCTGCAAGTTTTGTTTGGGGTAATGAGGACCTGGCTATTCATGCGACCAAAACTAGCCGTGAAAACTTGCATGAAAGGCTGGAACATGGAATCAGGCTTTCAACACTGCCCCAAACTCTCTGGGATTTGATCAAAGTAACGGGCAAGCTTGGCCTGAAGTACATTTGGATCGATGCTCTTTGTACTGTTCAGGATGACGAGGATGAATGTCGCCGGGAAGTGGGGAGAATGGAAATGATATACCAGCGATCTGAGGCCCTCATTTCTGCAGCGATGGCTGAAAACAGTAGCCAAGGGTTCCTTCAAGCTCGGAATCTCAATCAGGCTTATGGAGCTGTATATGAGATCCCATACTGGCAGGAAATCGATAGAGAAAAAAGGAATTCTGTCTTCCTCTGTGAAGAACCCTTAGTTAATTTGGACGAACCTGTCCATAGGCGAGTTTGGACAAATCAGGAGCACCTGGTTCCGCTGCGGACGCTGACTTTTGGTTCAAAGCAAGTTAGTCGGGATTGCGAGGAAACTCATGCTGTCGACGGGGGTTCCGAGTCAATGGAAAATAGACCTTCGTACTTCGAAAGAGGAAAACCCGAGGCTTCTACGGTCCCTGACCTTGAGAGCCACGCGCTCGATGGAAGGTTCAGGGACTGGATGGCTGAAGTTGAGAAATATAGCACCAGAGGCCGCTCCAGACCGTCCTACTTACTCCCCGCATTTGAAGCAAATATGCATAAATTCTCTGCCGGGACCAGATTGCCAGTTGCAGAATATCATTATGGCATATGAAATCTGACGCTCCTCGCCAGCTACTATGGACCAAACCCGAACCATATAATCGAGAGGAACGATTTGCACCTTCATGGTCCTGGGCAACGTTACCAGCACCGGTGAAATACCCCTGTAGATTGGACTGGCGGGATTGCTCGCTCGGAAACATGTTCTTCACAGGGTCATGTCTCGATATCAAGGGATTCTTTCGAAAAGCACACTGGAACGGCCGCTCGGTTAGAGAGCTTTGTGAAAAGGAGGTATTTTACTTCTCTAGAGGCACATTGCCTATCAGAATTACATGGGATTTTGCACTTTCGCCCCAGCCTGTCTGACTCCTCCAGGTAACGTCGAAGTATAAAATCTCTAAGAGTCGCGGGCTTGTCCTGGCTTGAGATGCAAGATGTGGAGAAGCTTTCGAAAGATGCGGTTACTTTGAACTAGAAAATCTCGAGCTAGACCCGTAAGTTCAGCCAGAAAGTCGGCAACAACTAATGAATTTATTGGGAATACCCCCAACTGGATTCAGGAGGGGTACCACGCTTATTTTTCCGTTATATAGCCCTTGATGTTGGCGTACAACCTGTTCCACTATCGAAGGTCGTTAAACGATTGTACCGACTGTTGGCAAATTCTGTGGGATTTTGTCATGTTCCCAAACATTCCTAGGAATTGCTTCTATAACCTTTGACAAGTTTCTGTATCTCTGTTGGGTAACCACATTCCAGATGTTTATTTATTTATTTATTGAATTTTCTTTCGAACCAAAAGAGGAAAAAAAATGGCTGTCCATTCATTCGTAGAGAGGTTCCATTTCTGGCAAAATATGTCCCACAAGGTGACACTATAGTGACGGGTCACAGCACCTCGATCCCTTTTATAATCATTGTAATCATGGCCTGCAGGTGAGGGACTTTCTTACGTCGCATCCCCAAATGTTATTCAGAGCTGGGTAGGCTCCTGGGCAAGTTTTCAAAACTCCGAACAACGGGCAATAATTCAACAAGCAAGCCCACAAGTGGGCAAGTGGGCGTGAGGTCTTTTAACAAGTCCTGAAAAGAGTTCCGTAAAATGGAACTTTACATACCTGTACAGTTGACGACTGCTTTCGGAATCCGTATAGTTCACTACTTGCTACTACCATAAATAGAACTATCATATTCGTTGAATGTCCACTGAGCTGCAGGCAGTGGGTGACGGTCGCATGTAATAAGGTGCACTCGTGATCTTGGCTAAATTTGGATTCCACACAAGCAAGACATAATCATTGTTATATTACTGCATAGGTTTATTTCAACTCAGCCGCTCTCCACTATCGGGCAGCATAATAAAGCATTCAGTGGGTCGTTGACCAAACTGGGGGTATTGCAGTAGCCACGTGGTGTATAAATGGGTTCCTTTTTCTATTTGCAGTACTTGCCTCACTGCCATCGTTTGCCTGGGAGGGTTCTGTATTACAAGGAAAGGGACCCCCAGCTTCTGACACCTCAGCCACCAAGCCAGGTTAAGGGACGCAGCTTTCCGTTAAGGATATGCAAAATTCCCCGAAACCAGAGGACCAAGCATGGCAGTCCCAAAAATATATAAAATTGAACCCGTTCATGGTCAATAAATTGAGTAACGGCTCTGATCCGGGTTGGTGTGAGCATTGAGCGCTTTCGGTCTCCCCATCCGGCTGAGATCAAATATGGCATAACTCCAGCGAATTAGGCTGAGAGAGCTCGCATTACTTCCCAATTTCAAGAAGGTATTGGACAGGTACAATGCAACACTCCGCAGACTGGGAACATGGATTATAAACAGCCGGAATCAGTCGCTGTTTTCACAGGATGATTAGGTCAATCTTGTAAGTATGTAGGTATCTTTGTCAAATATAAGGATGCAATTCCGGGCCGTTGAATATGGCAATACAGTGGGAGTGACGGTGGTTGCATGTAAATACCTATACCCATGATATATTAGGGAGTAGAGTACGTACAAAGACTTACCTACTCGATTCGGCAGTTACAATACCTTCAATATGATGTACTTGGCCACAATGAAGTATGCGGATAGAAAGCTGAGATGTTTATAAGATGCCTAATACAGTACTTAGGGGCTGTTTATCTGGGGGCCCACAAGAACAGCCCCCAAGCATGACATGCTGCGACGGAAACCTCTCAGTCAGTAATCCATGAGTGGTGGAGGCTGAGTGGACGCCATGACGGAAACGGTGGGGCAAGTCCTGGACCATTAGCGTCGCATGTCCGCCCCTCCACTTGGCCTAGCCTCACCTCCCTCAAATGTGTCGCATGGCCGAGCCTAAACACCATTGGGCACATCACCCCGTTGATCAATTACCTATCAGATTCGATCCGTATTATCAGGTCAATAGGCTATCCTTATCGAGATCAAACCTCTCATCCGGCTTGTGCTTTGTAAGGAGCGAGAAAGAGTGTCTTTCGCCCCAAGGTGAAACTGAGGATACCCAGAACGTAAGGTAGCCACTGTGAGTTTCATGATTTCACTATGGGTCGATAGCCGGGTTCGACTTGCATTGCGTGCTGATGACTGGCGTAACGTGACCAGTCTAGACTTAGTACTCATCCCACACACACCGATATCATCCCGTTGCGACATTTCTGGAATCATCTGTCTTGACTGCCAGCTTGGAGTCATTGTGCTTGCCTGGTTATTTGGATATTCTTGAACTACCCTGGTACCTACCTACCTGCCAAAAGGCGATCACCTTAACCGAAGCAATGCCAGCTGCATGACAAGACTACTTGCTTTTCCCTGGCTGCACAACCCAACCTAGCCCGCCGCAGAATCCCACAACCTAGCTGAACCTTCCGGAAACACGACTTCGAAACCGACTCAGCAAGAACAAAACCACTCAAGTACCTACCTACTTACCTACCTAGTCGCCCACCTACTCACCCACCTGCCTACCTTGTCCAAAAGCCTAGAGTCCAGCTTTGGCCATCCGCCTCGGCTGCCGTTCCATTTCGCATCGTCGACCCCAACGACCGAAGACCTCGCTCGAAACAGATAATAATACATCGTCGGCGCTTGCATGCCTTGAAATATGGCAACCATCGTCGAAAGTGGCCCGAGTGCAAGACCAGAGACCCGCGAGAATGACGGTGACGCTTCTTCAATATCTAGTAGTTCCTACATGGGCAGCGATTCACCCGACCGCGACCCAACTACACGTCAGCGGGAGACCGGCGGTGATGGGGACCAAGAGCAAGTTGGCGAGCGCTCCGCCGAGCCAATAAGTACAACAGAGCGAGTTGCCGGCGACACTGGCAACAATCTGGACGCGGATGCGGATACACAGGATCCACCGACAGAAGAGCCATCGACAGAGGAGCCCCCGACAGAGGAGCCACAGGCAGAGGAGCCACAGGCAGAGGAGCCACATGCAGTCTCGCAAGAGATCGTTACAGATGCGTTGCAAGCCGTACCGGCAAGTTCGGAGGCTTTGGACATCAACACCACAGAAGAAACTTCCAGCCCAGTGCCGGATGAATCTGCCTCAACACGCACTGCACCTCCGGTGCTCGAAGATCCAGGTGCAGTTGTGCATGGCGCTTTGGAAACCGGAGTAGTTAGGGGTGAGGGTGATTCCTCCTTGTCGACCACGCCGCAGGTAGAAGAAGCTGCTCGCGAACCAGCTTCGAGACAGCCAGAAGCCCCTCAGGACACGGAGACACACCCTACTACCCCAAGTGCAGTTTCTCCACAGCAAGATGCCCTTGTAGCAGCACACGCCGCTGCTCAACCAGAAGGACCGTCAGGGCAGGACGCCACGCGCGCCCGAGCAGGGGCTTCACCTCGGCCGGAATCTCGATCATTACTGGACGCACTAGATTCATCTATACCCGCTAATTCTCAACGGTCTTCGCATCGGACCTCAGGGACAGGACGACGAGGGCCAGTCATAGTGTATGGTGGCTACAGATCGAGGCCCAGTGCTCGCGGCTCGCCACAACCACCAGCACAGGCCGTGCGTTCTATGCTGCTCCCATCACAAGAACCGCCATTACCAGCCCGACCACCCACGCCACCTCCTTTGCCCCGGGACCCCGTTCCGACAACGTCAGCTAATCAGCCAAGGATCGAGATAAGTAGCCCCGAAGGCGAAGTAGATGGCGATGCGGCGGAGAGAAGCCCATCTGGCACTGGTGTTGTCCTGCCCCGATGGCAACCAGATGCCGAGGTCACCATATGTCCGATATGTCGCACACAATTCGGCTGGCTCAATAGGAAGCACCACTGTCGGTAAGTAGACTCGGGTTGCCCATATTGGAAAGAGTCTTGATAATCCTTACTTGGAATGAGAGTGCTGACGCTCCCCAAGAAAATGCGGCAGGGTGGTTTGTAACTCTTGCTCGCCCCACCGCATAACGATCCCCTATCAGTTTATCGTCCAGCCTCCTGGCACGCCACAAAGATCGCCATCCACTCTCCCTGTGGACAGCCCAGGAGGCTATACAGACTTCAACAGCCTCGGCGGTGGCGAGCGCGTGAGGCTCTGCAATCCTTGCGTTCCCGATCCTAATACGTCGCCACCCCAACCTCACCCGTCTGTCCATCGGGCTAGGCACTCGAGGTCACAGAGCGGCTTTACCAGTGCTGTAGGGATTGACCTACGCAGAGGCCCTATGCATGTTTCTACTTCTGGTCCTATCGAGAATGGGGGCAGGAGCGCGCCAGTAGTAAGCATCGAACCCATCAAAGTTCACCTGCCAAAGTGCTGCGACACTAACATCAGCTCCAGAATCGAGGTCTTAGTCCGACTGGGGGCATACAAAGCAGAACGATTTCGGCCACATCACCGGCTTTGGGGCTTCCCGCAAGGCAGCGATCGATATTTGACATCCCGCCCTCGGAAGACCCAGCAGACTCCTCACCTTCATCTTCTCGAACACGCCATCATAACCGTCGCAGCCTGCCCCCTGTTCCTCGACAGCCCTCACCGGCGCGGCGGCGACAGCCAATTCCGGAGGAGGACGAGTGTCCCGTGTGTCACAACGAGTTGCCCAGTCGAACTCTTGCTAATTTCGAGGCACTGCGCGAAAGTCACATTACCAATTGCATCATGTCGCATAGTACGTACGGCGGATCACCGGCTGCGGTTGTCTCGCCGACGAGCGTCGGGTCGACGGGCGAGGGTCCCTCGTCACCGCCGGGAGTGTTCAGACCAACCGTTAGACGCACGGGTATGTTTCCGTACGTTGCTACGGAGAAGGACTGCGTCGACTCGGCTGAGTGCACCATTTGTCTCGAAGAGTTTGAGGTCGGGGTGATGATGGCGAGACTGGAGTGTCTCTGTCGATTCCATCATAGGTGTATCACGGCTTGGTTTGTTGGACACCCTGGACGATGCCCTGTGCATCAGCATGATAGTTTTGGCTTTTAAGTGTCGAATTTGGGCTCGGTATTCAGGAGTTTGTGGCTTGTTTTGTCAGCGTTGTCCTGAATTATCCATGTCTGGCAACTCGCAGTTGATCTCCCCTCTTACTATGTATGGGAAGGGAAGCCTTGACCCGCCCCTTTTGGGCGTAGCGAAGATGATACAGTTATCTTGTTTGTTATGCTTCGATGTTGTCTTTTGTGTATTCTTTAACAATGCTTCACTTATTATCAGTCCAGATTTGAATGCGAGGCATCCCAGCTACTGCGTATCGAGAATAGGGATTATTAGTGCAGAAGTCGTTACATTCTAACAACTTGCAAGTATCTTGACTGGACCTGGTGATTCCGAGATATACAATTCTCTCGTATGCCATGGGCACCATTGTGGTAGAGTGCCGTGCGTGTCATCTAATCAGACAGTGTAAATGTATGTGATAATCGACATGATTCACACTTGGCCAGGTAGCAATGCAAGCAAATGAATACAAATTGACTGGGATCCTGAGTCAGTTTCATTGCACGAGTTTTCGCTGGTAGAGGCTGAACGCTCAGATAGTATGTGGACGACGGCATACTCTTAAGAAAACGTATGCGGTATTATTTCAACCGATACCTACCTAGGCTAGGTAAACCCATGTGCGGAGGAGGACACCTCAGTCCCAAGGTTCTTGGCGGATAAAACTCGACCTTTGTGGCGAGCAGCAGGCGCGGCGGCTCGTTTTCGTCTAGTTCTAGTCCCATGATATGCTTATGACAGCAGACAATCAAGTCGAAATCGTGGAGATAGGGTAGACAAATATAGAAATAAGTTTTGACTGACGTAGCCAGGAATTGCCTGTTATGATTTTCATCCACCAACGAACTACTATGTACTGACTTGACTCGGTACGTAGTAAGTACTGTAATGTGGAGCTCTTCATCATACCAAGCAGGTAAGCTTAAGTCAGGTCATTTGTTCTCAACTTCTCATCCCTTTGATCTGTTTTTGCTTTTAATTTAAACGAGCCGAACCAAGACCCATGTGAGTCACTTCTTTTTTTATGCTATTCCTTACCAAGCTCTAGTCGGGGTCTTGGTCCTAGCGGCCGGGTACCTTTTGCCTAGGACTGTGTGGTTCGAAGGAATTGAGGCTGACAAGGAAACGCGCAGGAGAGTCACCCTGTTTCCCAGTAGCCCTAGCGGTCCCCCGGGGTCCCGGAAGAAACCGAAATGCCGTGCTGACTTGTCCTAGCGCGGGGTCCTGCTTCAGGCCGACAATTTTTACACTTGCTGACCAGCTCGCTCCAATTTACGGTATACGGATTACGGTGTAGGGCACGCGAAGAACTTACGACCTGGGCCCTAGGGCTGGTTTTCCGGTTTTCTTTGGCATAGAACGGGTTGGTTCGTTTCGAGACAGAACGGCTTGCCAAGAAATGCTCGAGCATCGCTTGTAATTTTTCTTTTGTCCCTCTTTGAGGGTGCAACGAGTTAGTTGCCTATAACAGTAACCGTCGTCGCCAACGTTGACGTTCGGATGAGAGCATGCAGCGAAAACCCAATTGATTGCTGGGCTTTCTTAGGCTTTTTTCGTCTTTAGTTCTCACTTGAACTATGTGCCTGTGAGAGCCGTTAATAAATGCCTTTTCCTACTTTATATTAAGATCATTGATCTCTTTTTTTTTTCTTCGAGAAAATATTACGGTAATTAGGTTCATCCAGTCGCTTGTCCCCCTCGGCGATAATACCCCTTGCCTCCTACCAAGTCGGGAAAGACAAGGACCCTGGCCAGCTGCAAACATCCTTCGCTACTGGTAATACTCTGCCACCTAACAATTTCCCCAAAAACTCGCCAAGCCTGACCCAGAAAGCCATTAAAATTACTTGATGGTCGTTTTTCCCACTTCGCATCGTTTAGCCGACACACGTCCTACCTTTCGTGATCTGGTTAGCATATGCGACCCTCGACAAACAAAATGAGAGGGATTCCGTCAAGACATGTCCGCTTTTTTTCCTAGCTGCTGTCCTGTAACATTCTCAAAATGAGCAGCAGTCAGCCCGACCCAGAAAAAGTGACGCCTTCCGAGGCTGGCGGTGGCCAAGTTCAACAAGATGCGCCGGCCCCGTCCACAACCGCGGCGGTGACTGCCGAGTCCCCAATACCGGAGGGCACTGCACCAGGCTCCGAAGATGGCTCCAAGGGAAACCCGGAAAAGGGTGGCGAAAAGGCCGATGACAAGGCCGACGATAAGGTTACGCCTACTGTCAGCGCTCGGCCTGAGCGCGAGGCAACCTTCAAGGACTACGTCCGCGTCTTTTCCTACGCCAAGAAGTTCGACTACGTCTTGATGGTCGCTGCCGCGATCGCCTCTATCGGAGCTGGAACCGTAAGTGATTGGGGTTTCGAGTTGTCTTTTTTTCTTTCTTTTTTTTTTCCCTCTTAACATTTTACCTATCGAGTATTGTTGTTAGCGCTCAAATATGGCTGACTCTGCCGTTATGAAATGTGCATCTAGACTTTACCTCTGATGAACGTCCTTTTTGGAAGACTCGTAAACAACTTTACGTCGTTTGACATCTTCAATCGTGAGTATCGCCTGTACTCGGGCGGCCTACCTAGTACAGTATACCTGGTCGCATCACGCAACTGACTGAGGTTTTGCTGCTCAGCCAATGCCTTGAGCCAGTTCGAGTCCACTTTGAACCAACTGTCTCTGTACATCTTCATTTTGTTTCTTGTTCGATTTACTCTGAACTACATAAACAAGGTACATCCTCCACCTTTTCTTTTTTTGTTGGGACAGGGACCCCATATTGCCCATGAATATCAGCATGTACTGACAGCAACTTTCAAAGTTCTGCTTCCGACTGATTGGAATCCGAATGTCTGCCGCGATCCGTCTAGATTTCTTGGAAGCCTTGTTCGCTCAGTCTATCCACGTGCTGGACTCGATGCCCTCGGGATCCGCCGCTGGAACAATCACGAGCACGGCCAACACGCTGCAGCTAGGCATTTCGGAGAAGCTTGGAACCTTTTTGGAATTCACGTCATTGATAGTCACCGCGTTGATCGTGGCAATGACCTGGTCCTGGGAACTAACCCTGATCACTTCTACAGTGATCTTTTTCCTAGGTTTAGTCATCGGTGTCATTCTCCCATTCATTATCAAGGGGACCTCTAAGCAGACGAAGGTACGCGACTCCTGAACTACTCCCGCAAGTCCAATATTGACCTGGCGTCGGAATTCCACTAACACGACTCATTCAGGCCGAGGCAAAGGCAACATCTGTGGCCAGCGAGGCCTTCAACAGCATCAGAATGGTAACAGCCTGTGGTGCCCAGGAACGCATTGGGCTGCGATATTCTGAATGGGTGCACAAGGCCAAACAGTTTGGACAGTCCACGACCCCCTTATTGGCAGTTCAATTCGGTCTCATCTTTTTTGGCATATATGCAGCTTTCGCCCTCTCGTTCTGGTACGGTACGACAAAGATGGCAGCAGAGGGACGCGTTAATGACGCGGGCACTATCATCATCGTGCTTATGTCCGTTATGATGATGATTTTCTCGATCGAGCGCGTGTCAGCCCCTTTAATTGCTGCCTCAAAGGCTATGGTAGCTGCGGCCGAGTTTTTCGTCATTATCGATGCGCCCCGCCCGAACCCCGGGACGCTCAGGGAGCCCCAGGTGTCGGCCACTGAGGATATTTCTTTCTCGGGCGTTACGTTTGCCTACCCATCCCGGCCTCACGTTAAAGTGTTGGACGATCTAAGTCTTACATTTCCGGCAGGCAAAGTGACAGCTATTGTGGGCCCCTCTGGATCTGGCAAATCTACGATCGTGGGTTTGATCGAGAGGTGGTATAACCTGAAGCAGGGGCATGTCTTAGCAAAGACGGTCGCTCAGGACAAGACCAAGGAGAACGATAAGAAGAAGAAGAAGGATGGAAAAGATGGTAAACCCAAGAAGAAATCATCCGACGGCTTAGAGGATGACGACAACGAGGAAACCAGCCCGGCTCCAGAGGAAACCGGAGATCCCATACAGCTCCAAGGAGAGGTGTCAACGTGCGGTCACAACCTGGACGACATCAACATCAAATGGTGGAGGTCCCAGATTGGCTTGGTGCAGCAAGAGCCATTTCTCTTCAACGACACTATCGAAAAGAATGTCATGTACGGACTTATTGGTTCCGAATTTGAGAACGA
This sequence comes from Pyricularia oryzae 70-15, assembly GCF_000002495.2. NCBI lineage: Eukaryota > Fungi > Ascomycota > Sordariomycetes > Magnaporthales > Pyriculariaceae > Pyricularia > Pyricularia oryzae. The sequence goes on along the minus strand of NC_017844.1, from coordinate 4,385,440 downwards.
ATCGGAGGAGCGCAAAAAGGAGCTGTGCCGTGAGGCATGCGCCGAGGCTTTTGCGGACGAGTTCATTGACCGGCTACCTGACGTAAGAAGCCCCTGAGATGAAAGGGCTAGCCCCCATTGGATTGCATTTTTGCTAACAGTCCTCTTTCCTGGTAGGGCTACCAAACGCAAGTGGGAGACTCGGGTACCAAGTTATCCGGCGGACAAAGGCAACGAATTGCCATTGCTCGTAGCATCGTCAAGCGGCCCAAGATTCTTATATTGGATGAGGCGACCAGCGCCATTGATGTTCGAGGAGAACGTATCGTTCAGGCGGCTTTGGAAAAGGCATCGCAGAACCGTACTACGATCACGATTGCCCACAGGCTGTGAGTCCTCATTGCACCATTTGTTTTGGTCGTTTTCGACTTTGCCGTGTCTGGTGTCCACGGCACCATTCAAGCAATTGCTGACATGGCCGCTGTAGCTCTACAATCAAGTCGGCCGACAAGATCATAGTCATGAGAAACGGAAAGGCAGTTGAACAAGGCACGCATGAGTCCCTGCTCAAGGATGACAAGGGCGTCTACTACGGCCTTGTGAATGCGCAACAGCTGTCCCTGGGCGAGGAGAACGACGACAGCGATGTGGCCGAGGACAGTCTCGAGGAAAGACTTGCCAGGGAAAAGTCTGCAGCCCTGTCCGAGAATGAGCAGGCAACCATGGCTCCGGGATGGAAGAAACGTGGTCTTTTCAACAGTTTCGGCAGGCTGTTAGGAGAGCAAAAGTCTCGATGGCCTGTCTACGGCATATCGGTTGTTGCAGCAATGATTGCCGGCGCGGTTGTGCCGCTTCAGGCGTTCCTGTTTGCCAAGTTGATCGCCATCTTCCAGAACCCGACCGTAGACAGATATAGGTCGGATGGTTCCTTCTATTCGCTGATGTGGTTGGTGCTGGCTGTGGCTAACGGCTTTGGCTACTTTTTCCTTGCTTATTCTGCCATGTAAGAAACCCCGGCTTTTCATCATGTCCCCGTTTTGATGTTCCATTGCCGTTTGTGCTGACTAAAGTTTCTCGATAAAGCCACCTTCAACACTTTATATGTGCCGTCTACAGGCAACAATACTTTCAGTCGCTGCTCTATCAAAAGATTGGCTTTTTCGACGAGGAGCCCAACTCGACGGGATCCTTGACGGCAAGGGTGGCAGGCGACCCTAAACAGCTCGAAGAGCTTCTCGGCGTCAACATGGCAATGGTATATACCGCGGTCTTTGGCCTCCTCGGTGCCCTTGCCATTGCTTTTGCCCACAGCTGGAAGCTCGCTCTTGTTGCTCTTTGCGTGACAGTCCCTCTTGGATTAGGTGCAGGCTATGTGAGTGAAACTGAAGATTAGCGCTGGATCATAAGAGTATGAGGAGCTACTGACTAGATATTCTCACAATCAGTTCCGTTTCAAATACGAGCTCGATTTCGAAAAGATGTATGCCGAGGTGAGATTCTATCACATCAGTTCCGTAGACTCTTTTCTGTTTTATGGACATCATGGCTTACATACTGTCGTTGCGTATCTGTCCAGGTATTTGCAGAATCGAGCAAATGGGCTTCAGAAAGTATCGGAGCCTTCAGAACGGTTTCCGCATTGACTTTGGAGGATGTTATAACCTCGCGCTACTCGACCCTACTTTCGCACCACGTCACCAAGGCCTACCTAAAAGCCAGGTTTACCACATTGATCTTTGCTCTAAGCGACTCGATCAGTCTTGCTTGCCAGGCTCTTGTCTTCTGGTACGGCGGCCAGTTAATCCTCAGGGGTGAGATTGACATTGTTCAGTTCTTTGTCTGTTACTTGGCTGTCATCAACGGAGCCGAAGCGGCCGGCAACGGCTTGAGTTTCGGTCCCAACGCCGCTCAGGCTGCCGCTGCGTCCAACAGGATCCTTAGCATTAGGGACTCGGTGGAGAAGGATTTGAGCAACACGAAAAACGCCAAGTCAGTGCCTGATGCCGAGAACGGCGTCGAAATAGAGTTCCGGAACGTGTCTTTCAAGTATCCCACCAGGAATGTAAACGTTTTGAAGGAGTTGAATCTAACTATCGGCAAGGGAAAATTTGTGAGTATTTGAGACCCCATTCTTCTGTCAAAAGTTCCATCATCATCTTTGATACTAATTCGTTTTGAACTTTTTCAGGTGGCTTTGGTCGGTGCATCTGGTTCGGGCAAGACCTCCATCATTTCACTTTTGGAACGCTTTTACGACGTGGCCAAGGGCGAGATCGTCTTCAACGGTGTACCCGTCACCGACGTTAATGTGTTCGAATACCGCAAGCTCATGTCCCTGGTCGCCCAGGAGGCAACCCTTTTCCAGGGATCCATCAAGGATAACATCTTGATCGGCGTTGATCCGACGACCGTGACCGAAGCCGAGTTGCACGAGGTCTGCCGCGATGCCTCTATTCACGACTTTATCGTCTCGCTCCCAGACGGCTACGACACCGACATTGGTTCCAAAGGCGTTTCACTTTCGGGCGGCCAAAAACAACGGGTTGCCATTGCGCGCGCCTTGATTCGCAACCCTCGCGTGCTTCTCCTCGACGAAGCCACATCGTCTCTCGATTCGGATACGGAGAAGCTCATCCAGGCTACCTTTGACCGCGTTTCCAAGGGCCGCACAACCGTAGCCGTTGCCCACCGCCTCGCTACCATCCAAAACGCCGACCTCATCTACGTCCTAGGCGAGGGCAAAGTGCTGGAGCAGGGCAGCCATGCCGAGTTGCTCAAGAAGCGCGGCGTTTATTGGCACATGTGCCAGAGCCAAGCTCTGGACAGGTGATTTCTCTTCCTCGGCCTTTTTTTTCTTTTTTTCCCTACAAATCCTTACTGCCATGGTGGCCCGAGTCTTGAACATGATGCTCTCCCCTCCACTACCCTCGTCCTATTTCGCAAATACATACCCAAAAGTTCGGTGAAACAGCCACCAAGAAAATCCATCAAATCCCCCTTTTTCCTTGTTTAGGAGACGAAAAGAAAGATCGATCTGTGATCATTTGGTGTTTGTGGATGATGCAGGAAATAATGATGTATAGCAACACTGTGTTTAATAGTATGAAACCCTCCTCGGTTCTTTTGTTTTCTTTCGCATAGCCGTCTGGCAAAATCAAAATATACAACTTGCCTTCAGGAAGGCTTGCAACTATATGTAACCTCGGAATAGACATGTTGACCACGCGGAACAGATGTAGAATTTGATCTGCTTGCTCCAGATAGGCCAGGCCCGGTCGTCACCATGCGTAGCAGCGTCCCGTCAAGTGGCTCGGTGTAGCAAGTCAGATCTATTCAAGAGCAAAGATACCCACGAAAAAGTGAAGTGATGCAATGAATTCCGAGTTTCTACTCTATTAAAACCTCCTTCTTTCTATTTCTCCAAAGGCCGGCCAAAGACACCAACAATGAATGCCCTTCAATGCCTCCCAACATACAAAATCCAATTTGCTTTATTCCATCAAGTCATCTGTCTTCACCTCGTAGAGATTTCGCCAGGCTGACACCAAGGTCAGCAGGTCTCCAACATGTTAAAGAAACCCAGTTTCAAATGCTGCGCAATAAAATAAAAGTCATCGCAAGGGCACCAGGAAGAGAAAACCAGAGAATCCCTCTGTCCAGCGCCGCCAATATCATCATCATTCATCACTGTTGTCTGCTTTGCTCTCCTCAGACAACATCATCTGCCGCACCTCCGCCTCGACATCAACTTCCGAAGCAACAGGGAGCTCCGTGCCCGTGACACGATTGGCAAGCTCGAGCTTCTTCTGACAGGCCTTGTAGACGAGCTCTTCGATTGAATCACGGCTGATGAGCCGGATCACCTCAACCGGTCGTGTTTGTCCAAAGCGGTGTGCCCGGTTTTCGGCCTGCACGTCGTCCTGGGGGTTGTCACTTTGGTCGAAGATGATAACCTTGTTGGCAGAAGCTAGGTTGATGCCCGTACCTCCCGCGCCCGTCGTGAGAAGGAAAGCTGTCAAATCCTTGTTTTCATTGAACTCGTCAATCAGATCCTGCCGCATATCCACCGCCGTCGATCCCTGAAAGGTAAGGTGTGGTACTTCGGCTGTCGATAGGCATTCGGTAAGGATCTCGATCACCTTTGCGAACCGCGTAAAGATGAGCGCCCTGTCACCGTTTTTGCGGAATTGACGGAGAAGCTCCAGGAGCTTTTGGACCTTGCCGCTCTCCATCCACGAGTCTTTTTCCACATCAAATTTTTTGATACATGGCTCATCAACACACCAGACGTGGAGCTCAAAGTCTGACAAGTCCATCAGCTCAGCAATCAAATGCTGCTTGTTGTCTTGTTTGAGTCTAGACTGTGGTACTTTGCGCATAAGCATGTCACCCATCTCGGCGACCTTCTTGTCGGTAAAATGCCTTCTGAATAATTGTGAATGAATAGCTGCTTTTCGCAACTGGATCCACACGTTATTTTGATCGTTGGAGGTCCGCGAGGCAATTGCAGCACCTCCCGCTGCTCGTGATCCATCTTTGCCGGTCCGGAATCGATCGCGGTACTCGTTGTATATCTTAAGCTGCGCAGCATCCATATCGCAGTACAGCACCCTGCTGGTCTTGGGAGGGAAACCACCCAGGACGTGCTCCTTCTGGCGTTGCAGGATGAATGGTTCCAGGATGCTTCTTGCTCGGCGGACACGATCGCTAAAAAGCATAGCTCCATTGCTGACTTCTTGCAGGGTTACCTTCTGGTCAAAAAGATCCTTGAGGGTTTCCACGCGACCGTCAAAGAGCTCTGGCTGAATGAAGTTCAAAAGGTTGATCATCTCCATCAAGTTGTTCTGCACAGGGGTTCCGGTGAGCATCACCCTCCAGTTCGCCGTGATTCTGCAGAGGTCCTTGTACAGCTTTGTTTTCGAGTTTTTCAGGTTGTGACCTTCGTCGAAGATGGCGACATTAGGTCGAATCTTGGATATGATCTTGGTATGATCCCTTTCTCCAGTGCGGCCAAGCTGGGTATAAGTGGTTAGGACCACATGGTGCTCAGCAGGGTCCGATTTGATCTCGTCGGCAAGCCATTCACGATCTTTTCCGTGATACATGGTCACCTTCACTCCGGGCGCAAACTTCTCGAACTCGACCTGCCAGTTGTCGAGGGTCGATGGTGGTACCACGATCAAGTTGGGCCAGGGTCGAACCTCGTCAACCTTTGGGTTGTAAGATTCGACGATGTGAGCAATAAATGATATAATCTGACATGTTTTGCCAAGACCCATGTCGTCTGCCAATATACAACCAAATTTGTGTTGGTACAGTTGATTCAGCCAATTGAGGCCGTAAATCTGGTACGACTTCATGGTGCAGCGGCCCTGGAGGAGCTTGGGCTCGCGAGGAATAGGCAAAGGCTGCTTCCCAGTACGACTGCTGCCTCTTGAATCCATGCACCAGTGATCGGTGATAGACTTCATTCGTACGCCCTCTTCCTCGCACGTGGCAACCACCTCATCAATCGCATCAAGGCTTTTGATGAACTTGGAGACGTCATAAACGATATCCTCGCCAACCTCTTGCAATTCTGCCTTGGATTTGCGCCCTTTTGTTTGAGCCGTCACGCTAACCTTTTTCGCGGCGGCCAAGCTTCGGAAAGGACGGTTCTCAATCATGGCCCTCGCGGCGTCCTTTTTGGCCTTTGAGCTGCCGCAAATAGCCAGGAGACCGTTGAGCTCACATTCGTTCAAGTACTTCAAGGCGCGGGCGGCTTTGTCCACGGGATCGATATGATTTTCAGAGCTAGAATAGCCCTCTTCGTCGGTGTCATCGTCGTCTGTAATAGCGATTGGCTCCTCCTCTTCCTCCGACCGGGCCTTGACCGGCGACGAAACCGGAGAAGCCTGCGGCCTTCGGCCCTGCTGAAGTCGTCGCCGTGGCTGCGCAGGTTTCGGCTTGGGTGTAACCTCAACAATACAATCAGAATCGGAGTCGCCAGAGCCGGGAGGAGACGGCGCTTCGGGTGACGGGCCGTATGCGAAAGATCTAATAAATCCTTGCACGTCCTTTTGGCGCTGTTTCTTTGGAGTGGGGTTGTCCATGAGCCAGTTTGCGGCATCAGCCTTGTTCTCGTTGCACTTGAGAAGCGCAGTCTGGTACTCCTTGAGAGTCCGACCTGGGACCAGCTTGCTCAGCGCCGGGGCCCTTGAACCGTCAAAATAAATTAGATTCGACAGCCGCTTTTCCAATACTCCACCCCTCACAATCTCGTCTGGGCTGGCGGTATCCTGGTCCTTGGGACTTGTATTTGACGAAGTCTGAAGCGACTTTTTGCTAAAAGAAGTTGGTTTCAAATCTGCACGTTCGTCGCTGGAACTATCGCTAATATCAATCGTGATGCGCTTGGGCTGAGAAGCATCTGACGAAAAATGGTTTTCGATCGGGGACGGTCGTTTACCGAGAACAGTTTTTGTTTGATTCGGGGCGCAATAAGCTGTGCCCCTGGGAGCCATGGCGGAAGCCAGCCGTCCACTGCCTATCTTGCTTTGTTGACGAAAAGGTGAGGAAGCCGGTATTTCGATAGTAGAGGAGACTGATCTGGCGGGCGAAGAGATCGAGGGAGCTGGGGACGAGACGGGAGCCCGTCGGAGACTAGTTCGAGGTTCGACAATTTGTGTGGCTTGGGTGGAGTGCCGAGGGAGCATTTTGCGAGGATCTACAAGTTCATCGTCGCTGCTGTTTTCAGAATCGAGGTCGATGAGCGATGATAATGTTGTTTGCTTTAATTTTGGGCGCCTAGCCAATGGCGATGCTGGCTGGATTGGGGGTGGCATCTTTTGTGCGATATTCGTCTTTTTTCTCAATTTCGAGTGTCGATCTTGAGTGGACGACAACGCAGGAGGTTAGTGACGTGATGGAAGCAACGAAAGGGAGTGGGAAAGTGAAAAATAAACAATCCAACCTTCAAAAAAGATGAAGTCAGATCAAATCAGATAAATGCACCACGTCTACAGATCGGATTTAACTGATCTTTTTTCGTAAAGAGAGACAATTGCGAAAGTTATTGCAAGCAGCTCAAAAGGAATGTTGACCGCAGGGCTAGCGGATTCGTTGTTGGAGGGAAGGGTGGGTGGACTGCGGTGAACTTTTTTGGGTGGGTGGTGTCGCGTAATTAAAGTCGAATTTCCGCGACCGCGTTTGAGGGGCTGGTTTCCCAGGACACGCTAACACGTGCCCACTTTTGTCCGCAATTTATCTTGCAAACTTGGTATGGAAAATAGCAAGTGCCACAGTGTGCGGCTTGGACTCTTTATGAGGGCAAAATGGACCACCGTGATGATGAGTGGGCGGAAATTCTAAATGAGAATTGGCTCCATCCGGGCTTTCAAATCATTCGAAAGCCACTGCTAGAATGATCAAAAGATGACTTTGGAATAATTCGAAAAGCGATAATACATCCCTTACTTTGAATATGCCGACCTTAGTGGAGTGAGTGAAAGGCTGTGCACTGTGAGAATTGAATGCAGTGGAGGTCGCTCAGTTTCCGGGTCTCTAGGGAACAGCAAAGCTCAAATCTCCGAGCGCAGTTGCAGGTTTTAGTAGGCCAGCTATTAACCAACGCCGCCCTGCATGAAACATAAACGTCATTAGGTGCTTCATCATAATCGATTGAGCTTATTAGCAGGGCTTTGAAATCCCGCCTCTTAAAAAAATAAAATAAAATAAAAACAACAACACAATACAGTCCCCCATCATTTAAAAAAAAGGCAGCCATGGCTACTAGGAGAATCGTCGCCACAGAAAAGTCCATCCTGGAAAAGGATGATCACATCGGATCCAGCCCTGCCGCAGGCGAAAAGTCCAACATCACGCCCGCAGTGCCCCTGTAAGAGAAACATATAAAAACCTACCGTCGGGAGGGCCTCAGTTTTGCTTGTGAAATGGCACGTATTGAACAATGCTAATCCTTTCCGCGCAGAGATGTCATCCTCAAGCTGTTGGCATTCACGCTTGCCATGGTCGTCATCCCGATCGGCTCCTACTTTGTCACTGTGAACTCGATATTCAAAGGTATGTAAAGTCTTCAAAGAAAAGAAGGAAAATCAACAAGAGGAGAAATCCCCAATATTTTTTACCTCCCATCATCAACACTAACCTAACCCCTCCTCTTCCGCCTCAAAAAAGGAAACTCAACCTACGCCGGCGCTCTGGCCGCCATCATGGCCAACGTTGTCTTGGTTGCGTACGTCGTCGTGGCCATGAACGAGGACCAGACCGAGCAGGAAAAGGCAAAGGAAGGCAAGAAGGATCGTTGATTTAGGTTCCTCTACAAGGCAGGAAATCCATACATTGCCTACCTAGACACCCCAAGGTACCTACTCGTGCAAAGAAATGGACACGTGCTGCTTACTCGACGGGACCAAGGCTTGATCTTTTTGCTTCCCCCCAGCTTAGGTACTCCATGATCGGTGTCTTGCAATCTTATTCGACTGAATAATATTTCTTATCTTGACTGCTCATGCGTCAGGGAACTGCAGCTCAGGAGGTTGTTTCGAACTGTTCAACCCTTGTCGTCCACGCCAGGGAAACAAAACGAAACAAACAAACCCGATAACTGGGCATGCAAGGAGGCACTTGTGACTGGTATGCCGAGTATGTTGACAGCACTACCTGGCCATCTGACGGCATAGCAAGGGAGAGCTAGACATGGGACATATTTTCAATCAAGATAATTTCTCTATTTTAAGCACCAATATATAAAAGCATCATTCATGTACGCTTTGCCTCCCGGCCAGCCAAATTCCTTGTCCCACGCCAGTATCCGTACCAATAGCCACAGGTGGGCGCCAACGTGCTGCGAAACCGCTCGGCCCAGACCTTCCAGGCTCAATGTCCTAATCAATCTAACGCCTAGCTCACCCATCCATCCCATAAATATCAGTGACGCCCCGTAGTGCCTTACCCACAATTAACATTGAGTGAGAAACCGAGCCATCTAAGAATCTTGTCTCCTCTTATCAAATGGAAGAAAGCGTGGGACTGGTAAATATCCGATGACAAGACGAATACGTATACCCTCACGGTCTTAGGACCAGGTCAAGGTTTCGAGGGGAGAAAAAAAAAAGCTTTTTGTAGAGAATAGTGGGTATCAGGAAGGCGAGCAAGGTCAAGAAAATTTCGACGAATAAATAAAACAAAAGGGATCGTATCAGCCCGTGGGTTTCCAGAGACCGGGCCCTTAGCTGTTCTTGCTGAAGCGGCGAGAAAACCAGCTCTTGCGCTTCTCGCCCATTGCTGGCCTCTCTGGAGCGTTGGTAGTCGCAGATTGCTGTGTGGGCTTCCTCGTAATCGTGTTTGGCTTTTGTGGTACCACCGGTGGGACATCACGCCCACTGGGGCTGATGGAGGCGTTGTTGGTCAGGGACCCGTTTTGGGGCGTAACGCCCCCCACCGTGAACGACTGCGTCGCATATGACGGGCTTTGGCTAAAGCCAATCCCGTAGTCATTAAGTGCTTCTGCTTGACGCTTGGGCGGAGACTGCATGCGCTCGATTGAGCTGTTGTCGCTGCTGGTCGGATCAGTAGTATAACCATTGGGTTCGCCTGACATGCCACTGCCGGAGCCCGATGCAACCGTCTCGTAAGAACGGTGGTGAGACTGAATCGGATACACCGGTTCAGCGTGTCTCGGCGTGCTGTACTGGGGTTCAGAAGCCATCCTGGAGTATCTCTGCTGCGGCCCGTGATTATACCCGTTGTATCCTCGGGGTGCGGACATGTCTCCCTCGTTGCCATAACCATATTCTGATTGATTTGGTCGTAGGCTAAAGTAGCTGTCGCGTGACTGATAACGGTTGGCCCGCGAGCTGCCTGGCGTGCTACCTGGAAAAGTGTAGAAGCAAAGTGTCAGTAGTGATGTTCGTAATGACAATAGCGGAAAGGCCTCAGCGCACTATAATTATTGTTACCATAGTAGCTATTCCTACGGTTCCAATTTGCCACAGACTCCGAGTCCGAGCGCATCATTACCGATTGTCTGTTGCTGTAATTACCATCGATCGCAGCCTCAAAACTTCGAATGGTATCCAGAGGTCGTTCCCAGCGACTCCGCGTGGGGTTTGACCTATCAGGGTCATCTGCATAAGTAGGAGATACGTCAGCATGTGGTTCTATCGCCAACGTTTCCACATATGAATCATGGCCTGAGAATGCGTGCTACTGACCTATGACGTTTCCCTGGTAATCTTTATGCTGCATGTTGCGTAGCGGTGCCAACGATGACTTGACCGTGGCAGCTACGACTGTTGGCTCCGCCTCGTTCATTGCCAAAGTAGGATCTGCTTTGCTGTGGAGTCTCCTGGCTTCCTTCTCGGCGTGAGTTTCGTGGAGGTCAACGCTATTGCTGTGAGATTTGTCGGAACGTAAACTGAAAGTTCGGGGTCTGGAGCGTGGGCGGTCGTCTTCAAGACCTTGATGACCTCTTGATGATCCAGAATGGTGAGACTGATGAGCGGGTGGCAGCGGGCCTTGCTGCTGACGGTGATGCTGTGGCTGTTGCTGTGGCGGTTGGTAGGGGTATGAACTCAAGCGCGGAAAACCTTGGGTTTCGGGAGAATAACTCTGCTCCTGGTGCGGCGGCGGCAAAGGCTGACTGTCTGATGACTGCGATTGGTAGTAGTGATTATGCTGGTCGTCGTAGAAGCCGTCGTGCTGCGGGACCGGGGGAGGTCGCGGAAGTGGGTGGTTCTGGGGAGTTGACATCTTAAAGAACGGGGTCGCGGATGCGGCGCCAGGGTTCTATTTACGTTTTTGGTGTTACTATCTGTTGACCCTGGGGCTGTCTCTGGGTCCTTGACTAGGGTTCAATTCGCGAATATGGGTCCAATTTTCGATGGAAAGCTGGGGGCGACAGAGTGTATCAGGACGCTGACATGGGTGCGCAGAAGCTCTGAGGCATTCGCAATCAAAAGAGGGTCGGGCTTTTTTGTCGCGCCGCAGGAAACACGCCAAACTAGGGTGCCAATGAGTGGAGGTGGTTGGGTCTGCGCCGTTTGTCGAGTCGAGACAAATGACTACCACCACTGTGAGTAAACAGTGAGAACTTGAGAACGTACGGGAAAAACTTAGTTGAATCGGGGGTTGCGTGGACCTGTGGATCCTCCTGGCTTGTCGCAGATGGCGGGAATTCAAATCAAAACAGGGCAAGTCTGTCTCGCGTGGCTGGGATCGAGATGTACCGAGCCAATGTTGTTGCTAAATAGCTCCTCCTCGCTGCTTCTTTTTTGGAGTCTGGACTTTACTCCGTAAACTGTTGTATCTTTCTTCTTATTTTGTATCCTCGCAAGGCCAGTAGACGCCACTGTGTGGGTGTTTTCTTTTTTATCCCCCTTTTCCCCGTTTTATCGTCGTGATTAGTCGTGCTACTGACAGGACTAGAACCTGACGACGTCAGGAAAAATTGTAAATAGACCCAAGCGGATTGTTGGGGTCGCGGCCAAGTCGCTCGGATTTGTCGTGTACTTCTTGGCTATGCCGGACTTGTGGGAGCCGGGGAGGGGTTTCAAGCGTGCAACCTCGTCCTCAGTAGCCAAGGAAAAGAAAGGAACAAATTGAAAAAAAAAAAAAAAAAAAGATAGGTGAACTTGACAAAGTTTAAGAGAGGACTGGCAAAAATGGATCAGGATCCAGATAAAAATATAAAGATCGTCTGTCAATCGTATATGTATATCCGTTTTCCTTGGACAGGCTCTGGTTTCTTGGGACAGCAACTCATGTGAGTAGGCTCAGTGATGTGTGCCCTCTTTCTCCGTAAAAGGTATCAGCCCAGGATTTGGGCTAGACCACAGACACGACAACAGACGCGCACAATGTGTCGACAAAAACGGTATGCACCCGTAATACCGTGCAAAAGCCAAGTACAACTAGCTATGCCAGACTGACGCACGCACACATGTTGGGATTGGGCTATACGAGGTAGGCACCGCGATACGGGGTTTATCGAGCCGTCGGTTCGGTTTGATTGGTTCGCCTTCGAGAATTAGAGACTAAAAATGACTGAAGCCTATTCCGTATGTGCTTGGATCGAGGAACGGTGCCGTGGTCGCTCCCTTGCGGGGAAGTGGTCCGAATAGAGAGCGGCGTGCAAAAGTTCAATTTTCGTCTGTTTGCAGACACTTCCACGTTGGCTAGATGTGTTACTCCGTAGTAAGGTGTGTGGTGATTGGTGTTTCTTTGATATCTCTATCTCTCGTCCTTCTAAAGAACGATGGGAGGAAACTGTTACAATCACAATCGGGCGACTCGAGGTTGATATAAATGAGTCAGCCTACAGTGGCTGATGTACTTTGTAAATGCAAAGTCCGAAGCTCATGGGTACCTAGACTACACCATAGTAGGTAGGTGAGCTGTTTCTGTAATTCGTGTGGCCGTCATGGATTGAAGACGCGGTGGTTGGCAAAAGACGGGCCAATTGGCTTCGCGGCACTGTATAGTTAGGCCCCCTAGGTTGCACCTTTTGCATCAATATTTTAAGTGCATGCATTTTTCACAGCCCGGCTTAGTGGGGCCCTGAACAGGTTTCGCGACTGATTCTCAACAGTCGCCGCGACAAGTCATCCAATCTTTTTGCAACCAGCGCAGCTCATGCTACGCAACCATTGCCCAATCATGCAGGTAATTGTGGATGCGTGGCAACATACCTGTTGCCTGGTAGAGTTCAGGAATGAGAGGTCGGCCTGCCAGCCGAACTACGGAGGAATTGGGTTGCAAAGTTGCTTCCGCAACTGCTAGCAGACCAGAGAGGCTGCATAACGTTGGATTTCTGCTGGTGACGGATCTTCAGTCACAGGTTGATTTGATCCCCTTTTCCGGCTGTGATGCGAATTATTGCCTACTAGAGTAACCCGATTATTATATGACATGGTCAAGTCGCCAGTTTATACCAACTTTGCCAACTATTTGTTCGTTAGTACTGATGAATGATCAAAGGGATGAAAGCACCCTTAGCACCACGAGATGGTTTTCCTTGTCTGCCTCTATTTTGGTTCCGCCAAACCATTTATTGGATCACACAATTGTGGTGTACATCTTGTTTTAACAGCCTCCCAACTAAATTTAACCCAATATCGGCTCGAAAAGACAGATTGTTATTTATTCATCAGATCGTCTCGAAGAAGGGAATAGAAAAAAAATGCCGCGTGGTGTACCAATTTCGAACATGTGCTGGAGAAGGGTGGAATTCGGGATATTCCGTGGTTGGCAATGATGATAAGTTACTGTGCATTAACTTACTGTATGGCTCATACGTGGTGTTCCAGAAGTATCGTTCGAGCACCAAACTCTTCTTATACTCTAATACCACAGATCCAACTTTTCCATGACTTGTCAAACAAGACATGTTCTGGAAATATGGAAAAGGAAAGCAAAGTGTTCTATATATTTGTGAACAGGAACACCAGTTGATCTCATATCACCCAATACACATACAGTAATCACTCGAACCGGTAGGGCGTGGCATAGTGGGCGTGACTCGGGCATTTTTCCGGTCATCACGTTTCGTCCATGTTTGTTTATGCCCAAACAGAGTAAGGCAAACCCCGTGGAAAAAAACTCACAAAAAAAACGGATCGATTTCCCAGCTCGACCCACTGCCTACGAAGTTCAACTTTTTGACGTTCAAAGCCACCTTTAACAGCTGGCCACAACTCGAGAAGCTCTACCGACGCTAGATTATGGTGTTTCGTCTCTTTTCCAAACAGCCTTGCCACAAGCTTCTCTCTTGGCACCTCGACGTTACGTAGTAGGGGCCTTTGCCCCACTGATCGGCCGATTGTTCTGGTTGTGGGGAATCACCCCACGGGATGAACGTGGTACCGACGGTCCTAATAATATCACCCTGCCCTACCCCCCGATTGCTGTCTGATCTCTTCTTGGTTCTGGCCTAGCATCGTCTTGGGTGTACAATGACTATATGCTAACTGGAACGATCACGATTGTCATCATATGCATGTGATGTTTACTCATAGGTACAGAACGGCTTGATCAGAAATCACCCAGGCAACGCAACTCAATTACCATTAGTCGCCTTATCCACGTCATGTTTGGTCTGCAGCGAGTCGACTTGTCGGAAACGTTTGCGCCTGGACTTAGCAAGTCAGTCCACTGGTCTAGATATCTTTTCCGTGGTATGCTATCAAACCATGAGTAGCAGCAGCAACTAACCTTGAAATGTTCACCGGTCCGTTGACAATGACAAGTACACTATACCATTGTGTACCCACTACCAATGTTTGCCGTGATAAGAACGGAAGCGGGTTGATAACTTTTCCCGCATGATTGTCTAGACACAGTGTCGGTAAAACCAAGACTGCCTACACCGTAATTACTTACCGGTGCAGTATGTAGATAACGTCGGGTATTTTCTCTAGCACGCCGACTTTCGTACAATGATCGGGACATATGATTCAGGTATACCGCCCGCACACCGATGGCGGGCGTTGCAGACATCGTAGACGCCTAATACTAAACAAGCCTACCCCCTTCCTCATCATCCACCCTAAACTATATTTTTACCGTGCATATGAGTACCGGTGGACTCCTGAGTTGCTCAAAGCCACTACAATCCAGTGTAGATAAGGCTACATAAATCTCACAGATACTACCAGCATCATGATTCGCTCGAGGTGAGCATCACCACGCCCAACAGCTGATACTCTGGTGAACCAGGTGATCAGGAAAAGAAAGCTGAGCTGTTAAACCTTGGCATAGTCCTTGACAGCCGAGTCAAAGCCTCGGAAGTACAACGGGGCGGCTGTGAAGTAGCACGATCCTGGCTTTCCGCAAAAAGAAAATAAAAAAATATGAAGGCCAGTTGTCAGTGATAGGAGTGCCATTCACCAGCTGCAGCATAGCCAGTCCTCAACCGATCCAAATATGTCCATCAAGACATGCTCAAGAGACCTACAGCTATGCTGCGAAGCCGATCGGCGCAAAAATGGTAATTCCTGTGCCCTGCGAATGCAGCCTAACGTGAACATTTTGAGTAAGTGAACGAAGACTTGAGATGCAACCACAAAGTAGTGGGCGTGGTCATTAACGACTTGGATTCATTGCCCTGTCCCGCAAAACACCATCATCATGAATTTGTTGATGCCGCCGGCTCGAGTGGTGTGAGCCTCCTTGGTGAAGATCCGCCATCTTGATTGCTGCGTATCACCATTTTCCCCCACTGAATCTATGCCCCAAAGCAAATCGCACCTGCCACCAGGGGCCCATCTCTCAATCTCTTTCGAACGGCATAAGGCAAATCACCGCTGTGTTGCAAGTCGTGAAATGTCGTAACAGCCGTTCGATCGATTGCTTTGATGAGCAAGCGCCAAAATAGCAGAATACGAGAATAGAAGCGCCTCAAATCCATGACCTAAACCACAATGCAACCATTGATATCCGTTCCGTTCAACTCCGAAGGAAAATGACTTATATCGACGAGGGGTAAAGCATGATGCGGACGGAAGCACCGAAAGATCGTGTAGGGAGAGGGGTGGTGAACTTGGCGCGGACGACGCCCGAGTTGCCTATTAAGCCAGTCAGTATACCAATCCGCTGCCCTTGCCGGATAAGGGGGATATGTACCGTGAGGCCTGGTGACCTTGCCCCAGATGACCCGGATCTTGGTACCGCGGACCTCCTTCTGCGCCCGGTAAACGTATGCGACCTTCTTGCCGAGGTAGAAGCTGTAGTAAAGAGCGGTTAGGTGCTGTTCTCACGGATCCTCGCGCGATTCCTCATGTTCAACATACTTGGCGGCGTTGGTGTCGTCAACACCCTCGATCTTGATCAAGCTGGTCTCGGGACGGTTGGTGTGACGGCTACGCTGGTAGCTCAGGTGGCGTCCCCTACAGACTCGATGGTTAGCGAGAGTTCGTTGTGATGGATCTGAGCCTCTTCTGGAGCAAGCGGTTCGTTCGAGCGTGATTCGGTCGCGGCGCTGAGCTTTTCAGTCGTTGTGCCTGGCAAACAGAGATGCAACTCACTTGACGTATACTATAGCGGAAGCAGGTCAGTACAAGAATCCAAAACGCTTGACGCTGTTCATGTTTGTTCGTGATATCCCGCCCTGGCGTTGCGGTGCGGCTCATGGCTGTAGGAATTGGCAACTTACATCTGTGGCCGGCTTCGGTAGGCATCTTGATGGTGATTGACGTCTTCCCACTTGTCAAAGTCTCCTTGGGAGGTTGAAGGAAGTAATCGTCGGCGATGGTGGACGATCGTTTGCTGCTGGTTAGTATGTCGCTCCCAAAGGTCGAGTTTCCACTGGGCGTAAGGGCGGGCCGTTTTGGTGTCGATGCCGACTGCCAAACAAAAGACTAGCTAGGGCTTGTCATGTGACCGCGCAGAGGGGAAACAAAATTTACCGCGAGTGCTGACTTGGGTGGGGCGGGGTTATGTGCAAAGCCGCAGCACCAGCCACTACCAAGCGCACGTGACCCTTCTGCATATGAAAGCCAGATCTTTCTACCCTGCACATCCGACTGGCTACCCTATGTGAACTGCCAAGTTCCAACCAAGTGCAAATTCCCTCCTTGTCTTGACTCTTGTCTGCTTGCCATGCTTTTGAAATGAACCTTCGACCTAGGTATACTAGGCCGGTATTCACTCCCCATGATCCATGTGGCTGAACCAGAATTATTAACACATTTTCACAAAAGCGTTCATTTGTTTCTTTTGACTTTCCTTTTTCTATCAGCGTACAATTGCATTTAAGTACGCAGTATATCTTTACACTTGATTGCGGCACTGCGATTATGCTGAAGGTACGGTACACTCTAATACCCCATGAATCAATGTGGAAGTGGACCAACGGTCGGTACTGAGAACCTGCCCTGTACCCAAGCTAAATTGCTTCTTTTGTTCGTATTCCCCGTGTTATGAATGTTAATCCATTTGACGCGAGATAGATATCGTTGATTCGGCCAAGCCCAGGCCACCAAGGCAAAGATTTCCCCACTTGCACAATTATTCAAGGGGTAGAGAGTAGGTAACTTACATGGTAGACAGGTAGATGAGGTACCTACGTCGAGGTATCTTACCTAGGTATTTAATTGGATTTTGAACCGAACCATTAAAGCCACCTACTTAGTGAGGCGCTAACGAGGCCGACTGTCCAGCCGGACCCCAATCAACCTGGCATCATCCGCCCACGAGGGACCCTCTTTGCACCCCGCACCAAGTCTTCTAGGCGTGCAAAATTTCGTCATACAGCGATCATGGCTCGCTACTCGACTCAGGAATGCAAATGAATTTCTGGTACCCTTCAATTAATTGGTAGTAGCTCTAGGTGAGGTTCACTTAGTGATGACGCGCATTGATATACCGGTATGTATTCTTCTAATCTGAACACCTAGGTATGTCACTGTTTGCATTAGATCAGATGACCCGATGAGCATGATGAAGCAATGCCGTAAATAAGGGTGTTGCAAATACACGGGACAAGTCAACTGCAGGGAACAGCCCGCATCCTTGAACCCTTGAACCTCGGGCTTCGTCACAACACGTCTGTTCGTATGCGGATGTCCGCGTCGCAAAGGTGGCTGCGAGCATGGTACCTAGCATAGGACTTAGCAATTCTCCGGCATCGCCGGATCGGACAGTGCTGCGAAAAGCTCCCCCTCACATGCAGTATTACAAATTCCCATGCTATGGTGCCGACCCCGGAGTTGATTCCGCACCGCAACCAGGGCCGAGAAGCAATTTGTTGACAAAGACCATATTAACAGAAAAAAAAAAAAAACTGCCCCACTCTGTTTAACTGCGTCACTCGATGATGCACTTTGAGTTGACCTCACTCCAAAGCAAATTTCGGTCTTTCTTCAATCAATACCTACTTCTAGTACGATTTGTCTAAGTGGTGAAACTACTGTAGGGAGAAACATGCACTGTAAGATGTGCAGGCTTAAGTAGCTGCGTTAGGTTGACGTTGGGAACCCTTTCCAAGTCCGGGCAACCAGGCACATACCTAGGTAGACATTAGGGTTAGCATCTTGGCTCAATTAGGATGGAGCCTTCCATAGAAAGTATCTTTGCTTTTAACCGCACTATCTATCTGTAGGGGAGCTGCGTAGCTTAGCTATGCGTACCTAGCCTTACGCACCTACCTAGGTAGCCTATCAATTCTTGCACCTCGGAAATTGTATGTAGTCTTGGTGTAGCCTACGCAAAGAAAAAAAAACCACACACAAGGCGAATATTAATCCCTCAGCTTTTCCTGATCTTCTGCTGGATTACGAAAACGGCGGCTTGTTGAGGCAAGCAGGCAAGTACCTAAGCTCCCGGCTGCCTCGGTATTTATTAGCTTTACTTCTGGAAAGGGGTCTAGCGGGAGATAGAAAATGCTACACTGGAGCTAGATCTAGTCACAGCTAAAGCTCCATCTTCAGCGAGCTTGACAGTGAACAAAGCTTTGATATGGGTAATCGCATTAGTAAAGACCGACCGCTTGGTTTTGACCATGGAATAGAGGGGTGTGTTGAAGCTGTGAAGTTGGGTTGGGTGCTCGGGAAGGTGGGTGAGCCTGCACCGACCTGCACCTACCTCTCTAGTGGAGCACCCCGCCAGTCCATGCTTGTGAGTAAGCTCCGCCCGCCCGCCGTGGCGATGTGACTTTGGCCCTTGTCCCTTGTTCTCATCCAAGCACGGTACGGCCTATCAGTCCCTGGTAGGCAAGGTAGCTTGGTCCCATTGCTTCATCAGGTATCCACGACCGTTTTCCGCGCGACCTCTGTCCAGTTCACTCCAATTCTCTAGACCTACCTTGCGAGATAATTCTCTCGCATATCCCCTTCACCACTGAACTTCCTGTTTTCTCCCAAACATAACTCAACACAAACCGCCAAACTACCTATCCTCTACTTCTCGAGTCCCGCGAATACGTGGATTTTGTCAACACAATGGCCGCAGAATCCCATGCCGCTGCGTAAGTGCATTCACCCCGCCAGTTATTGCCCGCCGCCAGTTGACCGCAAACAACACGGGCAATACTGTCGATGAAGCCATCGCCTAAAGCACATTTTTTACCGACATCTACTGAGCTCTGAGGGCATCGTGGCTTGCTTTTCGAATCTTGTTCGGATGCTGCGGATAGCTGGTTTTGTTGAGACTGGGCGGCCACACACATGGCACCCTTGCTAATGCGTGTGAGATGGATAGTGAGCTGGAGCTCAAGGACAACACGGTCATTGTGGTCCTTGGTGCCTCCGGCGATTTGGCCAAGAAGAAGACTGTAAGATATTCGTTATTCTGCAGATTAATGAGCTATGCTAACAGTCGTTTCCCCAGTATCCCGCACTTTTCGGACTCGTAAGTCTAAGTAAACCGCTATCGCGAATTCCTCAGCGCTGACCTTCCCGGAAGTACCGGAACCAATTTCTCCCCAAGGACATCAAGATTGTTGGATATGCCAGGACAAAGATGGACCACGAAGAGTACATTAGGAGAATCAGGTCGTACATTAAGACGCCCACCAAGGACATGGAGCAGCAGCTCGATGATTTCTGCTCGCTCTGCACCTACGTCGCGGGCCAGTATGACAAGGACGAGTCTTTCTACAACCTGAACGACCACCTCGAGGACCTCGAGAAGAACCAGAGCGAGGCTCACAGGCTTTTCTACATGGCGCTCCCGCCCAGCGTCTTCACAATTGTGTCACAGCATCTGAAGAGGTGCTGCTACCCCACCAGGGGGATTGCTCGCGTCATTGTGAGTGTTAATGGCATATTAAGGACACTGGAGCCGTCCACCCTGACTAATGGTTTCCCATCGTTCTTGTAGGTCGAGAAGCCTTTTGGCAAGGACCTGGCCAGCTCCCGCGAGCTCCAGAAGTCTCTGGAGCCAGACTGGAAGGAGGATGAGTTGTTCCGCATCGATCATTACCTGGGCAAGGAGATGGTCAAGAACATCCTCATCCTTCGCTTTGGAAACTCCTTCTTGGGCGCGACATGGAATCGTCACCACATCGACAACGTACAGATCACGTTCAAGGAGCCATTCGGCACCGAAGGTCGCGGTGGCTACTTTGACGAGTTTGGCATCATTCGTGACGTAATGCAGAACCACTTGCTGCAGGTTCTGACACTGTTGGCCATGGAGCGGCCAATTTCATTCTCCTCTGAGGACATTCGTGACGAGAAGGTCCGCGTTCTCCGTGCCATTCCTGCCATCGAGCCCAAGAATGTCATCATCGGCCAGTACGGAAGGTCGCTTGACGGAAGCAAGCCGTCGTATAAGGAGGACGACACAGTGCCCAAGGAGTCGAGGTGCCCGACCTTCTGCGCATTGGTAGCTTACATCAAGAACGAGCGCTGGGATGGCGTCCCCTTCATTATGAAGGCAGGAAAGGCCTTGAACGAGCAGAAGACGGAGATTCGTATACAGTTCAAGGATGTCACATCCGGTATTTTCAAGGATATCCCCCGCAACGAGCTCGTCATGCGTATCCAGCCCAACGAGAGTGTCTACATCAAGATGAACTCGAAGCTGCCCGGACTCAGCATGCAGACGGTGGTTACGGAGCTCGATCTGACTTACCGCCGACGCTTCTCTGATCTGAAGATCCCTGAGGCTTACGAATCATTGATTTTGGACTGCTTGAAGGGTGATCACTCCAACTTCGTTCGAGACGACGAGCTCGACGCCAGCTGGAGAATCTTCACACCCCTGCTGCACTATCTTGATGATAACAAGGAGATTGTGCCCATGGAGTACCCCTACGGTAAGCACTGGCCGGGAACTTGAATGCCGGGACATACTGAAAACATCGCTAACCAGTCGTTAGGCTCACGAGGACCTGCCGTTCTCGACGATTTTACCGCATCATATGGCTACAAATTCAGCGACGCGGCTGGCTACCAGTTCGTAAAACCTTGCCATTGATTCAACCCATCGACGTGAACTGACCGAATATATAACTACCTAGGTGGCCTACCACTAGCGCCGCGCTGCACGCTAACAAGTTGTAAGTGGCTGATTTGTCTTTTCGGAGCCACTATATTGCAGGTATTTTCGGAGGCATAGAACGTTTTAACTGAATTATCACTGACAAATGCGAAACAATGCAGCTGAGCTGGGAATTCTGCAAATATGAGGCACCTCCCATGACATCGAAGACGAACCCAACATCAGGATGAATAATTATGGTATTTATCGACGCATGGGAGTGACTAGATCTAGGCGGCGCAGGAGACTGTGGAATGCTCCTCGCACCAGCTTGCCCTTCCAGGCTTGCAATCTGTGCACGAACGGGGAATCATTTCGATACGACTGTTTGCGAAGTTATTTGGGAACTGGTTGATTCAGGAGGATAGAAATACAAGAAACGGACGGACAAGGGGAGCCAAATTTTTCGAATTTTAGCACAGAGTTTACGTATCTAGATGTCTAACGAAAGAGTTATACCACCGTGCATGGGGCATTTGAATATCGTGAGAAATGTCTTGAATAAACTGTAGTGACAAGCAGGTTATGTTATAAACAGGTTATGCTGCAGCATTGCATGAAGAGGGATAAAAAAAGAAAAGAAAAAACAGGACCTCGCCTGATAGCTGAACCCTCAATCCAAAGTATGTATAAGCAAAGGATGCACAGTGGACAGTGGACCTCTTGGAGGAGGCGGATGACCTCACATACTATCCAATGTACACAGTCCAATATGAACATGTAGGTACCTACGTTTGTGCGAGTGTAAAGTGGCTGGCCGGACCGTGGTAGAGTACGCTAGAGCTGGACTAAGTTTAAAGGGTGATTAGATGCTTATAGATTGTGGGGTGTTGAGGTTTCTTTCTTTGAACGCTCTGGATTTTCAAAACGTACAAAACCCCCACTCGGCTGTATCTACATGTGAGTGAGTAATTGGATGTCGTGAAGGTTATGTCATAAAACAGTGTTATTAATCGGAATGAAGTCTTGATGAACAGTGGGAGAAAAGCAACAAGATAAGTACAAAATTCACGCAAAGAAAAGAAGGGAGCGGTAGAATCGTACCTAATTAATTGTTTAGTGCCAAACCAACCAGATCCAAGGCGCACATTAGGCCGTGGCTCTAGCAATCGTCCGTCCAGTCTAATCCCGGTTGGGTCGTGCCAAAAGAGATGAGCGAAGAATAAGGTGGGGCGATCCACCACATAATACTGTATGGCCATTGGTTGCACGGCTACACGTCCTTTCATTGTCACACTTCCTGACCTGTTCCCGACTGGGGGAGGAAATCGTCGCTCATGGAATCTGACCTGCTTTCTATTCATCGCCGACGTCTTCACTCCGCGCCAGAGCCCACCACGTCGACCGCCGCGCTCCAAAAAACACCCCCGACTAATTGGTAGACTCCGAAACCATCGAATATTGCAGTCGACATAAATTAGACGGTGTCGCCTTTGCTCGAACTGGGTCGGCAAACCCGCGCGCGTCGCGACCGGAAATTTCTTGTCGCCCAATTCATACCCGCCCAACCCTTTGTCCCGACGAACGCGCCGATCGCGATCCGACAACGCTGCAGGGCCCTTTGCACCGCCAGCATCGGCATTGCGGCCTGTATGCAGCCTCGATCGCCTAATCAGTGATGAGAGAGGTCGATAGCCCGTGCCGTTAGTCGAGCTCGAGAAGGAAGGCGTTCTGGTTACGTCGACGGGACCTGCGTGAGCGGAATCGACGCCTCCTCTTGTCGCTGGAGGAAGTGTCGCCAAACACGAAAAAGCATTCTCCGCCCACGATGGCTGCCGTTATGATGAATGGCGTTGGCCCGGACGGTGCCATGAAGCCGAATCTAGACCAGAAGCTCAACAACCATGGAGGCGATACCAAGGCCATATCGAGCTCAGAGATAGTACAACAACAGACACCTGCGCGGTCATTACAGTCCGATAATCCTTTGAGGATGAACGACTTGCCAGACGAAGTATGAGCTTTCTACGGACTGACTATTTCTCTTTGGTAATGATGGCTAATGTCGATGCGACTGTTTTTGCGATAACTAGATTGTGCACATCACCGAGAACTTCTTATCGCTCAATCAACTACTTTCCCGTCTGGCACAAAGATCCCACAATGAACTGGAAGACACCATCAGGTCTCTGGCAAAGAAGCCGCTGCCTATGCCGCCGATGCTCAACGGCAATGCTGACCATAACACGATTGAGGACTTGAGCAATGAGAACCTGGATAAAAAGGTCACTCTGCTCAAGTTTGCCCAAGAGCAGCACGCAAAATGGGTCAAAGCACTAGTAATCACCGACTGGAGCAAGAAGGCGAGCACACTGAGCAAATTGATCGATCTAAAGGTGCACATGCACACGCAGATGGAAAAGTACGACTTTGTTCTTGACCGGATGATGCACAACAAACGAAATCTTGCCTATGCCAGGCTCCCGAGCCCGGACCTAAAGACGGCATTAGAGGTCCTGGCAAACGGCGATGCCCCGTGGATGCCGGATCTTGGCTACATCCCACCACCCGAGATGAGCCCAGAGGATCAACTGAAGTGGTTGGAGGATCTCGATACGCTTTTGTCGCTCAGGTTGACAATCGATGACCACGACAAGATTCCGTACCACTTCAGGAATTACAGGATTGGGTCAGGCAGGGTCACCTTTATCGTCAAGGGGGAATTCGAGGTGGACTTGACGATCGCAGACGACGACCCCGAGAAACAGTACTGGTTCATTGACTTTCGGTTTCTCTTCCGACCAGCGCCGCCCGGACTTTCCGAAAACCTGCGGATGTATCTAGAGCTGAAGGTGAACGAAGTTCTAGGCGCGGAAGGACTTGCTGGATGTTACAAGTACTTGCATGAGCTTGTTTTGACGCACAAGATCAACGAGCTGCGGAGACAGGCTATGGAGCTCAGTGTCGGTAGATGGGTCGACGCACTTAATGTCGAGCGTCTCAACCGTTCATTGGCGGTGCAGTACTGGACTTCTCGATATCCAGCCAAGGCCCCCAATGCGCCCAAGAGCTGGATAATCATTGGGGTACACAGTGCTGCCCCGTCGGGTGGTCTACGAGCTACAGCTCCTACGAGTCGCCTGGCCTTGAGATGGTTTCGGGATAACCAGGAGGTCAAGGACATCGAGATACCCCTGGACGAGGCAGATCTGTCGATGGAGCGGATTTTGAAGGATGTGATCGGGCGCCATACCCAACAAATTCTTACATTGATGCACACAGGCTTGCGAAACAAGCCACGGTTCGTGAACAAGGAGGACCATCTTGTCCTGGAACTTTCGAGGAAACAACCGTCCGAGTCCTTGTTGACGATGCAACTCACAAAACTCGACTCTATGGTTGTGCGGGTCGACCAGATTGGTGGCACCTTTGCCGTACAACCTCGAACCCGACCCATGCCCATGGCCGAGTCCAATCTCAACACCCCAGGCCGGGACCCTGTGGCGGTGATTGGATGGGTACGCAACACCTTTGCCATGGAAGAGTTGGTCCGCCGCGGCAAGAGCCAGGGATGGGTTGTAGGAAAACCGCCAGTCAAACCGGATGACCTGCGTAATATACTTAGCAATCGCGAACAGACCGACGCGATGGCCTGGTTTAGGAAGCAGGGCTGGAGGCCTCAGTTTTACGTATTGGCCCATCTGAGTATGAGTGGTGACCAGTGGTGGCTCATAGAGCTGTAAGTATCATGGTCCGCCCAGACAGTATTAGTGAAATATTGTGCGACTGAGGCTGACATGATGTACAGGACTACGCCAAACTCCAACTCGGCCGCGTCGACCGCGGGAGGCATACGTATCAGGACTCACGTACAGCTGCAATTTGCATCTAAACAAGCAATAATGGAATCCCCGTCCTTCTTCTCGGATCTCAACTACTTCACCTCAGCTATGATATCCAAGATGAGAGACCTCAGGGAACTTCATTCCAGGAGAATCAATCACATCGACCAGCCATGCATCAGACCTGGCTTAAGTTCAAATATCAGGATGCCCACAATTTTCATACGCACTTCCGAGGTTTTGCCGTCGCTGAGCGGCAAAGGTTCTTTGGGGCGATGGGCTGCAGACGAGGTTCGGCTGTCGGTTGCCAATGTCCAGTCTTCTTCCTCGACCGAGGTTGACAGAAGGGGCGAAAACCGGTCTGCCTTGTCGACGCGGATGGATTCGCGCATCGTTATAGCATCAGAGGCACGTCTTAGGGTGTTGGATAAAAGCAAGTTCCGGCAACTGAGCTCAAGGGTGGACCGCGATGTTGCGTTTAACCACAAGACTGGAGAGTTTGTGCTGCAACTGAGGTCAGAGCTGGGAGAAACCATGATAGACAAGTTGATTTCCCGGCTGCAGACCATAGAGCGCCTCTACGAATTCCTGGGATCTATTAGTCGCGCTCCCAGGGGTGTGCAATGCGAGACGGTAACGCTACGAAGGGTGGTTTTCACTTACAGCGATCTTCCGCAGCCAGTGAGTGAAGAGTTGGCTGCATTACAACCGCCGACGAAACGATGGAAGGTCGTGCTTGACTTTGCAGACCCGAGGACAGTCAAGCTTGTTTTGGAGAAGAACAACCCGCACATACGTGCCGTCGACATGCTGCAAACACTGGCCAACTCACCTCGCGGACTGGAGAGGCTGCCGTTCTACCTGCCAACCACACTTGCAGTGTATCGGGCTCTAGATTCAATCAGCGATGCGTGGCTGCAGCTACAGGTTTCGAGGAAGGGTACTTTTGAGATTTTCACCAAGAACATCGACCTGGCCACCATCAGGTACGATCTTCCAGGGCCGCAGGCGCGCCGCCTAACACTTGACGTCAAGCTAGTATCACGTAGGGGAGAGCTATCTTGGCACGTCAAGAGGACCGACGCGGAGCCCAACAAGTCCAACGATGAGTTTAGCAGGGTACTCAAGGAGGTATGGAATACCAAGAGCCCCAACTGGAAGAGCCTTTCGACCAGCGCGTGCGGGCCAGCGTCGGCGGGCGTTGAGGAGCTGCTCAAAGGCATAGACAAGGCTGTGCGGACCTTGCTGGAGTCGCCACCGCTTGTGTTGCAGCAGCAGCAGCAACGTCAGCCGGTGGTGCAGCCGGGTCAGCAACCCCAGGTCCAAAACCAAGCGAATGGGGTCATGAACAGGGGGCCACAGCGACCGGGCCTACCGGGAGCGGGGGGACTGGGGGCTCAGATGCGGCAGAAGCAGGTACCGCAAGCCCCGATGGGCAACCACGTCGTCGACTTGACCTAGCCGGTGCATCCTGGGCATTGAAGGTGCCCTTTCTTTTTGGGAGACCGGGGCGGCGCGTGGGGTTGGAGGGGCATTTGGCCATGGCTATGCTGCCATGGCAAGCACGGGCGAGATTGAATCGCTCACAATGTTTTTACTTTGTAACGAATCGGTGCTGATCAAAGGTACAGCTACAGCCTGATCACTTTGAGTGATGAAAAAGGGGATTCCCGATGGCCTCAATTGCAGCCTCATTACACAGGACCAGGTAGCGTTGGGTAGCGAAAATAAAAACAAAGTATGGCAAAATATATATATTGATTCTGCTTTGATTCTTGTTCGGGATTGTTACATTGTTTGAATACATGAGCCCAGTTGGATACATGGAACGGATGACCTTGAAAGCCACCCAATAGATTCCCGCGCGTATACATACATGATCTTGAACATGGTTGTCGATAGCACCAAGGCTTCAAAATTGACCTATACAATCCTGCGTCGTTTGTACGCACATCCAGTGCCATCTATC
This sequence comes from Pyricularia oryzae 70-15, assembly GCF_000002495.2. Classification (NCBI taxonomy): domain Eukaryota; kingdom Fungi; phylum Ascomycota; class Sordariomycetes; order Magnaporthales; family Pyriculariaceae; genus Pyricularia; species Pyricularia oryzae. The sequence goes on along the minus strand of NC_017844.1, from coordinate 4,358,731 downwards.
CGTAATGGTCCCCGGCTACGAGGACTTGGAAAAGCTACCAAACTGCAGCCGGGGCACGATTACGCGCTGCAGAGACTCCTTCTTCAGGCCCACAAAGTCCGCCTTGACCGCGCCATCGACTATTGCGAGGTCATCCCACATGGACCTCCTGCCGTCGGCGAAGCGGCCCAGTCCCGTGGCACCCACGGTCGGGTCGGAAACGAGGGAAAACTCGGCCGGCGCGTGGTCGGCAGCAGACGGGGCCAGGCCGCGGTAGGCGGCATCGAGTCCGGTGCAGCTGGCGGCGACGTCAAAGGCGGCGCGGATGGAGGGCAGGATGCCCGGTGCGGTGTACGAGGGGCCCGCGACAGCGAGGCGGCCCCCAAAGGCGGACTCGAGCTGGGCGTGCGCGGCTGCCAGGCTCTCCTGGTGGCCGACCTCGTGCTGCGGGATGCAGTCGCGCGCAGTGCTAACCTGGGTGTGGACGGGTTCGTCGGCAGCGATGCCGAACTGCCGCCGGACGTGGGCGAGGGCGATGACTTCGGCCTGTTCGGGAGTCCGTGATGGCTCGTCCTCCGAGGGCACGCGCAGGAGAACCGTCAGCTTGGTGCCGGTTGGGGGTTGCTGGCGGGCGACCAAGGATGAGACCTTTTCGCCCTGTTCCCGTTGTTCTGATTCCCGCCAGATGGCTCCTTCGCGGTCAGAGTCGAAGAGGACACCAAGCAGACCCCGTTCGACGTCGGCTTGGGATGATATAAGGTAGCCAAAGCCGTGGTGCGGATGGTTCAGGCCGGATCTCGGGAACCAGATGTTGACTACATGCATGGACGCACCCTTTTTCTCGCCGAGGGCGGGAACGCGTCCGCCTGTAATAGAAGCCAGCTGCCGGCTGAACAAGGTCGATATGACCTTGTCAAAAGTTGCCGTTGACTTGGCTGTTTTGACCTGCGATATTGTTAGCCTCTAGATCTGCAGATCTCGAACGAAAAGAAGCAGCAGCAGCAACAGCACGACTCACCTCTACAAGTTTATTTGACGACGGCGCTACATCAGCCACCAAGCTGCCCGTCTCTATCGTAACATTGCTCCGCTTGCGCAAAGCCTGCACTAACGCCTCTGTGAGCGCCTCCATGCCGCCGTAGAAGCCCGTGTAGCCGCCCAGGAGCCTCTGACCAGTCACCACAGAGTCCTTGGACGAGGCCTTGGTGACAAATGTCATCATGTTCAGGTCGCTGAGCCTCTCCACGGAAAAGCTAGAAGCTCTCGACGCCTTGGGCACGTCGAGGCGGTAGGGAAACATCTGCGCCCTCGCAAACAGCGTCGACTGGATGCTCAGCTTCCAAATATCGCCGCCGTAGATGCCGTGCGTCATGGCCGAGGCCAGGTTGTCGGCCACGCTGCTGCGTCCGCCAAATATCCGCGTCAGGCAGCTGCCTATCGACTCGTCCTCGCTGTCGACGAGGCACCGGCAGTACTCCTCGGCCCCCAGCGGCTTTCTGTTGGAGAGCATGTGGGCGAGGGCTGGCAGCAGGCCCTTGAGCGCTGGTTCCGTCAGTGCGTTTTTAAGCATCCTACCGGCGAAGCGAGCCAATGAAACAGCTTTGATGAGGCGGTTGTCACTGTTCGAAGGGCCGGTGAGATCGATAAGATGGTCTGGGTGGTAGATGTAGCGGCGCGCCAGTTCCGAATCTTGGCCCAAAGCCCACGCCTGGTCTGCTATGCCCAGTTGATGAAGCTGATGGTTGTTTGTCAGATCAGCATCTGTTCGCACACAGCTACGGGCAATACAGCGGCAGCGCTGAAATTCCCTTTTCAGCAACTTACCAACAACACATAGAGGCGAGAGTTTGCATCGCCCTCCTTGAGCTGCACCACCCTCGGCCCTCGTTCGAACCGTACGCTATGCGGCCTCCCCTGTGAGTCCTCGGCCTCGGAGTCGACCGTGTGCACCCAGCCGCCCAGGCGCTCGTTGGCCTCGTACAGCGTGATGCTGGCCCTGGGTGCAAAGACGGAGAGGAACAGGGCCGTGGATAGCCCCGTCAGCCCACCGCCGAGCACCGCGATCTTTGAGTCGGGCTTGTCCTTTGTGATGACGCTTCTGCTGCTGGCGTAGCCCCGCCGTGCGGTCCAGACAACGAACCCATTGCTTCTGTGGCCGATATGATGGCTTTTCGGCCCCCTTCGTGATGATGATGATGATGATGCGAGGCACGGCGGCGCGGCGCGGAGACACAGCTCCACCTTCGCAGGCGCGTGGGCCGCTGTCGCGCCGATCCTGGACAGCATGAGGCCGGTATTGTTTTGCCGTCCGCCTTGGTGACGCACGAATGGAAAGGATCGGGTGAGAGGTCTGCTCAAACAGCCGCTCCAAACAACGGGAGTTGTTTTGTTGCCCGTCCCTTTTCGATGGCTTCCTAAGATTTTGCAGCGACACGGACCATCTCACAAGACTACACGCAAGAAGTTGAATTATAATATGCAATTGTCAGCCATTGGACAGATGGACAGAAGGCAAAGTCCAAAGTCCAAATTCTATAGCTAGATAATCCGTTGAAGCGGCGATTTTATCTCAAAGTTTGACGTGATGGACTGATCGGGAGGGACTCTGTGTTCTTGGGTGGCGTGAGTCGGACGAACCGGATGCTTGCACTAAATCCCAATTTTAGTGGGTACCTACCACCTAGAAATCGCATGGTTCGGCAAGACCACTGGCCCCATCCCTGCGAAAGCCGGGACCACTCCACTGTCTTGGACCTGACCTTGGTGAGCATCATCAATCCTGCTGAGTTTTAGTTAATATCAAACATGCCCGCCCGTCCAGTCGACGAGACAAGAGTATATACTTCGCACTGAACTTGCACCACTGTTATATTCACAAATGTAATCAGGACATTTCCACAGATTCAAAACCCCGAGATTGTAATGCCGATAGTTCTCTCCAAATCGGAGATTCACGTTGTATATGTTCGTAACCCCAAGACAAAAATACTGAACAAACGCCACTCCTTCCTTCCACCGAAAACAACTCGGTGATGGAACCATATGCCATTCTTTTAGATAATACATGAAGACCGACTCAAAACACTGACCTTGCCCCCAGCTGCAAAGAAACAACAACCGAGCAAGACAGAGAGAGAGACATGAAAAATAAGCATAAAAGAGCCGCCCATTCCGACTAAAGCCCCTCCCATCATGGTCTATATCATTTCCCTTTTCATCATCAAACTTTAGCTAGCAACAGCCTCGGCCTCTGTAGCCCCCATCTCCGAGTCACCACCGGAGCCCTGGAGTATATCTTCCACCGGACCCGACTCGTCCACAAACTTTCTCTCGCTGACGTGTTCTCCGCCAGCGACCCAGACCTTGTCCTGGAACGTGCCGCGCTGGCCCTCCTCGTGCTTGAAGGCGCAATACCGGTTCGTGCATGGGCGGAACTTACACATAGTCTTTACGTGTGTAAACTTGCAACCCTCGACTGAGCAGTCGCCACCGTTTCGACAGGGTGGCATGTTGGGATGCCTAAAGGTGCAGTGCGGGTTTGTGCAGTTGGGGTAGAACTTGCAGTCCTGCTGTTGGTTGTGCGCCGTCCTGGTAGCGGGCGACGGGTGTGAGCCGACACACTTGTGGTTTTTGCAGGCCGCTCCGTACGTGCACACGTCCGTCACATCGACTGTAATCCCTGGCGGTGCCGCTGGTGACTGGTGTGCGAACTTGCAATCCTTGTTAGAGCAGTTGCGGTTGAACTTGCACACCGTCTCCTTGGGGTCCCGCTTGGCCTGGCCCATCTCGGTATCTTCGCCTCCGACGCTGCCATTTTGCGAATTTTCCGAGGCTTTTTGCTCGCCGCCGTTCTGGTCCGTTTGGCCTTGGCGGAAATTGTTGTTGTTGTTCTGCCTGTTTTGATGTTGGACCCGCTCCGACAGAGGCTTGCCGCCACGCCCACCGCGCTGGTTGTAGCCTCCACGTGACTGCATCATGTTTTGCTGGTTCAGTTGTTGTTGCAAGTGAGCCATCATCTGATTTTGCTGCTCCAGCATCTGGAAAAGACCCATCTGGAGATCTTGGCCTTGCGGGGGCATCCATCCATTGTTCATGCCTGCCATGCCACCGTTCATACCAGGTCCCCCTTGGGGCATGCCTCCACCCATTGCTGTAGCCATTCCGTGCGCAATGCTCGCCGCCCTGGGGTTCATTCCACCGCGCTGTTGTCGCATACCGCCGGCCATGGTACCGCGCGGCCCGCTGGGTGGCCCGCGAGCATGGCTGTTGATCCTGTCATTGCCGCGTGTGCGGTGGAGCACGTTTTCTGGTGTCCTGTCCATGGCGCGGTTTATCTGGCCCATCATCCTCCTGTCTCGATTGGCGTTTCCCCGAATGTTCATGTTGCCATTTCGCATCGCCTTGGGACCAGTAGGACTAAGAATTTGTCAGTATTGGGCTTTTCGCCTTGTTGAAGGAGCAAGGGTTTCAGTGAATAGACATACGCAGAGACTTGAGCGGCCCCTTCCGAGGCCATGGCCATGTCCATATCTTGATCATCTCCTGGTGATGTTGATGACATCGCGTCGGCATCGCCGCTTTGTGCGCCCTGCCCATTGAGGATAGCAATCTGTTCAAACAGCCATTTCGCAAAATCGAGCGCGTTGGGGTCGTCGGGGCCCAAGCTTAGTAGATCGCCCGCCAGCTCTGCTGCAATTTCCTCTTGAGTCTTGCCGTTGACCAACATCAAAATAATGTACTCTGCGAGCGCGGAATCATCGGCGCCACCCGTTCCCCAGCCGACCTCAACAAGCTTGGGCTGGATTGCGCTTGTCAGGGCATCCGCCAGCGGCGTGTTGAGTGCTATTTCGACGGGCATGGTTTCACGTGCGCTGTGGGAGAATTTCGACGAAAACAGGGTGTCGGGACGAAGCCTTCGACAAGATGTAAATGGTTGGGCGGAGAAGCTCGCGATGCGAAATTAAGGGTGCGCGGGCGAGCAAATGCTGGTATTTATTTTTTTATTGACACAAAAAGTCTGATCGCCAGCGAACGAGCACGCGACGCCTAGTGGTCGAGGTTTGCTCAATGGCTTGACGCAAAAAAAGAAAGAAAAAAAACTGAAAGAAGAAAAACAAATCGCCTCTTTCGAAGAGCCTGGAAAAGGCGAGGTTGGGTGGGTGGTCGCAAAGAATTGGACAGACTTTTTGGGTGCTAAATCGTCAAAGGACGTGACGTTGAACGAGAGTACTTTGGCAGTGATGCGTGGAGATTTGCATCTGATACCAAGTCGCGACGGGAGCAAGGAAAGTTATTGTTGTCCCAGCCTTGTCGCCCGCCATCTGCAGAAATGCTTGCGCAAGCCACTCCAAAAGCTACCTCTGCTGACCAATAAGCACGTGCATCAGGCTCGTCGAGTGGCGCATACTGGAGAGCTTAGCAATCACGTAAGCAGGGAGATGGTTGGACAGATTTCCACCAGGTTCGTTCTGGTGCTGAATTCACGTGACCATAGATGTGCTCCCCATAATGGGTACCTACTGCGCGTGTAGTGCTTTACAGTAAGTAGCTCAGACACCACCATGAGTATCTATCTGGTCAATTATCAGTGCATAATTCACTTTCAAAGTCAATGTTATGTTGAAGTTGTGCTGCAATCAACTGTACATGATCCCTACAGCGAATTGCAGCTTTTGATTGTTTGGCCGCCTCGCTATCAGTCGGGAGACTATGACTTTCTAGTCGTACATGTATTTTCTCCACAAACCACACTCACCTGTCACATCCTACGTAGTATAGATACCTACCTATTTACCTATCTACCTATCGGCTTTCCGGTTGTAGTTGAATTACTCACAAACCCTGGGAAATGAGTGCAAGATTCTGTCTTTATACTGCAGTGCTCCGCAATCGCCTGCTTTTTTTTTTTTTTTTTTTTTTTTTGCTCGTCATACACGCACGCATCTATCTGGACAAGGTAAACATCCCATCTGGATGACAGCGTCACAATTAAACTGCCGTCAGCCAGCCAACGAGCAGACAAACTTGCAATATTACGTGACTGCCCTGATCATTTACCATGCTTACCAAGCTACCTACGCGAGCGGATGTAAACTCGACAGTCGATTGATATTTTTCTGGGCCGATAGTTAGGTTGTAGCAAAGCATGCGGTCGATATCGCCCCGAAAATAAATGTCTCGGCTGGGGAGGGATCAACCGCGAAATTGCTTCTGCCCGCCCTCGAGCTTTACCCCCGGCGCCGATCCTCATCAAAACCTGAATCCGTCAGGTCCTTGACTTGCTTTTGGCTCAGTGGCTCCCCGCGTTTTTGCCGTCATTTTGTCATTTTGTCCTCGCTGACAGGTCCCTTTTTTTTTTTTTTTTTTTTTTCTTCAGTTAACGTTAGTAGACTGCGTCTTGTGATCAATCAAGGGGACGGTCTTTGGCAAACACAAACGAGGCCGGTCGGCTATGAATTGGTTTCCCTGGACCGTCTCCAAGCAGAAGAAAAAAAACAGGTTGTTAAATCTGCTCCAAAAAGGTATATATGCAGTCAATCCTAGTCTTTTGTTGCTAGCACTCTCGTAGACTCGGAGAAAAAGGTAACGTTGCAAGGATTGGACCGGCTTGTGTATGTAGATCCATGTACTTGGCGCGCAGGACCTGGGAGGCAGGTGCCCTCAAAATGGGTGACAAGACAAGCTTTAATCATCAGGCGGTCGAGGATATCCAGTCAAGCCAGTCAAGCCAGTGTTCTTTTTTGAATCTGACCGTCTTTTTGGACTGCAGTCTCATTAGCAATATGCCGTTGAAATCCCAGCTTGTTGGTTAGCTCCTTTTTCTGCTGCGTGGCGGCTCCAAAATTGATGAGATCGATGCCGGGTTCGTTCGGATTGCTTGCCATATGCATTGATGCCTTGATTGGCTTATGTACCTTGCATTTCACATTTCTTTCTTCACCCATATTTGAAAACCACGGCAGCAGGCACCTGCCGTACAGTATCCAGAGTAACCTTTGTGCCGGTGACATTACAGTATATTACCGGTAAGTCCAAGTAAGTTAGGCGGGGGGCTTGGTGTGCCAGTCGCCAGCTTGTGCAAGCTCCTCGTCTACATCAACGTCACCCCATGCGGGCAGCTGCAGGTCTTCTTGGGTATCGCCACGCGACCAAAGCAAAGCAAAGCATCACAAGCACAAACACATTTACCGTACAGCAATTACAGTGAGGCGTCGGGAGGGGGACAAGTGAATGTCCCATCGCCCCGCGGCCCTTTTTTGTTTTTGTTTCATTACCTACGGTAGAACTAGCAAGCAAGTTCAACCCGCAGCTTGGCTTTTAGTAACCTTCGATTAATGTTTAGGCGCAGTAGCTGCAGCGCCTCTAATCCCAAATCGATTTTGTGCCACCATCCCAAAGAAAAACAGCCCCCACCTGACTTGGACCTAGACTCACTCACTCATTCCCGATTAATTCTGGGGCCTTTTGGAGGCGTATCCATGGTTCGTGATCGTCTGTCGTTCCCTCTTTTGCCGCCCTGCCGCCTGCCCTGGCCAATTTATTTAATTAACTGGACTTATAAAAAAAAAGACCTCGCCCTATCCCCGTGTTTTCTTGCTTGTTTGTTTGTAAACATCCGTTTCGCCCTTTTTCACTTAATGGGCCGGATGCACGTCGTGAATATTTTCCTCTCGCTCACCTTCGCTCGTTGAGCTCTGCTTGCTGTTTCTTGGGTTTGCATGTATTGCTGCCCCATTGGTATTGTTTAATTTTTTTTGTTATTTTTTTTGGCAGGTCCCCGACAGAGACGCGGGCATCACCACAATAAACCACAACAATGTTGTTCAAGACTTGGTTGTCGTTCCTACTCTTGGCATCGTCCGAGCCGGTGTCGGCCTTGTGGCCTGCGCCCAGGAGTTATAGCAAGGGCAAAACGGCGCTGTTTATCAATCAACAGATCCAAGTTACATACAATGGACAGCCTGTAAGCTAGGATTCTCCCTTTTTTTTTTTTTTTTTTTTTTTTTTTTTTTTTTTTGCTTTCAACCTGTAACCCTGCAGTTTCTAGAGATGATGACCTGAATACTCGTGTTTCTTTCTTTTATTTCCCCCCGAAATCACCGCACGAGACTTGGTAAAATTGACAATGTTCTAGATGCCATACATGTTCGGGTACGAGCCCACAAGCATAGACAGCAAAGAAATTGTGAAGGGGGGTGTATCTCGGTCTTTGGGCTCCATATTCCGGAGAAACCTTATACCATGGAAGCTCGTACCCAAGAACAAGATTGACGAGTTCGAACCGCCACTGGGCGGCAAGTCGACATCTGTCACATCCCTAGTCATTACTCAAACGAGCCAGGACCAGCCAAAGACCTTCAAGGCGCTTGCGGGTGAGGTCGACGAGTCCTACTCTTTGACTATCGACAAGGAAGGACGTGCGAAGCTCTCGGCCAAGTCGTCCATTGGTATCTTGCGGGGTCTCGAGACTTTCTCACAGCTGTTCTACCAGCACTCGACAGGCACGTGTTGGTACACGCCATATGCGCCCGTCTCGATCGATGATGCGCCCTTGTATCCTCACCGCGGCATCTTGTTCGATACGGCCCGTCAGTGGTATCCAGTCGTGAACCTGCTGCGCACCATCGACGCCATGGCCTGGAACAAGATGAACCGGCTGCATGTGCACGTAACCGACTCTCAATCCTGGCCTCTTGACCTCCCGTCTATGCCCGAGGTGGCACGTGAGGGTGCCCACAGGCGCGACCTGATCTACACGGCCGACGATATTCGTCGCGTACAGGAGTACGGGGTGCACCGGGGAGTCCAGGTCTATTTCGAGATCGACATGCCAGGCCACATCGGGTCGCTGTACCACTCGCACCCGGAGCTCATCGTCGCATACAACGAGCAGCCGTACTACCACTACTGTGCTCAGCCCCCCTGCGGCGCCTTCAAGCTCAACGACAGCCGTGTCGACGCCTTCCTTGAGAAGCTGTTTGACGACGTCCTCCCGCGCGTGCACCCATATGCGGCTTATTTTCACACCGGTGGCGACGAGCTCAACGCCAACGACTCGATGCTAGACGAGAACATCCGCTCCAACAAGAGCGAGGTGCTGCAGCCGCTCCTCCAAAAGTTCATCGACAAGCAGCACGAGCGGGTGCGCAGCCACGACCTCACGCCCATGGTCTGGGAGGAGATCCCTCTCGACTGGAACGTGACTCTAGGGAAAGACGTCCCCGTGCAGTCCTGGCTCGGCAACGCTCAGAAGCTCGCCGCGGCTGGCCACCAGGTCATTGACAGCAACTACAACTTTTGGGTAAGAAAACTCCAGAGAAACTCTCAGCTTTATCCCCCAGCATGCTGTCACTCTGTGATGCGTACAGCCCAGTAAAATATCTCTAACACGATGATTTTGAACCAGTACCTGGACTGTGGCCGCGGCCAATGGATCAACATGGAGAACGGCGCCGCCTACAGACAGTTCTACCCCTTCAACGACTGGTGCGGACCGACAAAGTCATGGCAGCTTGTCTACTCTTACGATCCCAGGGCGGGCCTGAGCGAGGAAGCCGCCAAGCTCGTGCTGGGCGGCGAGGTTGCCATCTGGAGCGAGACGATAGACGAGCAGACGATCGACTCCATCATCTGGCCGCGAGCCAACGCGGCGGGCGAGGTGCTGTGGTCCGGCAGGATCGACCCGGCGACGGGACAGAACAGGAGTCAGCTCGAGGCCATCCCCCGCCTGAGCGAGATGAGGGAGCGTCTGGTGGCTCGAGGCGTCCGCCCCGCGGCGCTCACACAGCTTTGGTGCACGCAAGCCAATCCGCTCGAGTGCTCATACCCTCTGTAGGTGTTGGGGGCAGTATAGTAGGTGGTTAATATGGTGATGGGGGAGAGTAAAAGAAGCGAGCAGAAGAAGTGAAAAAAGAAATCCGAGACAAAAAAAAAAGGAGAGGAAGACTCTACCCTCAGACTTGCAAACAGCTTGTAGCGGATATGATTTGTTGTTATCTGAATATTCTCCGTTTTCCTAGATATGACTGACCATGAGTTATGTCGATACTTGTTTTTCATTCAGAGCATTAGTAATAATTGGACATGAGAACCAGAGCCATAGCCATGTTTCCTCGTTTGGTCTTTTCTGTACACATATGAATAGCTGCAAGCGTTGGATGAGCGTCTGCGGTTTATCGTCTGAGACTACCATGTCAATCCGTGGGAACATTTCTTGAGGTATTCCGGAAGTGTCGGGTAGTATATTGGAATAAGTCATCCGCCGTATAATCCGGACTCAACTCACGGAAGTAACAGCCAATATAACTTCTCTTGAATTAGGCGTGTACTTCGTGGCTGATATCTGCTATGCAAAATTAGACAGGACAGGATCTTGACTTGATGATTTTCTTGGAATGCGGGGGACGAAAATTTCCTGTATGATCATACATACAAGGTAACAGTTCGGGCCACCCGGTAGCTCCCCGAGCACTTGCAGGTATTCGCATGGAGTAAGAGCTAGGCCTATATCCAGACTAGATATATATATCAGATAATTCTAGAAATAGTGTAAAACCCGGTTAGCATTGCAAGTTTCGATGGTCACGTCACTCATGGTCTCTGATGCATCAGACTGCAGGAGCTCGGCAGCTTCTTCAATATCATGATGGACCACTCCTCGCACATCTCGTATGACATGACCCTGAAAGACTCATCTGGAAATAGTAATAATAAAAATTACATTAATGAATAAAGTCGACGTGGACGTGTGCGGAGTAGGAGGGAAAGAAACATGCGGGGGAACGGAGACGGAAACCAAGATACCTCCGATGGCGTCGGGCTGGAGAGCGGGGCCGTTTTTTTTTTTTTTGTTTTTTTTTAGCTTCTTTTTTTTTCTTGTTTATCTTCTCACACATACGGTACCTTCCTTGATAATTACAGTATTCATCATTCAATCGGTTTACGCAATCCACGGCGTTGCTTGTACATTAAAATTCCTGCCAAGTGGTCGAAGCTCGAACCGGGCGCAATGAAAAATAAGCAGTCGTATGTACGTCCTTGGCAATATGACATATCGTACCAATGCACTCACTATACCTACCTACTCTTGCTCGTACAGAACAGTACCTTGCTGGCAAATAAGGTAGGCCCACTCGAATTGTAACCATATTTGAGGTCAGGTACCTGCGGAGACGGTATGATATGCCTGCCCTTGCAGCACCGCGGAAACCCTCGCCCGGTGGGAAGGCGCACAGAGCACTCGCTACTGTACAGAAGAACTATACAGCATAGCGCTGACAGAATCGTAAGAATTTCTGACGTGAAACATGTCAATCACCCGTGCTTCAATTGGCATGCGTCAACGACGTAATATTGGATATCAACAAAGTGAAGACCTTTCTGACCCTTTTTTTTATCTTTTTTTTCTTCCCCGAGTGACAAGACGTTAGCTCTTTTTTGTGCCAAACCCCACAGAAACCCCCGTCCACTTGGAAGATGTCGATCTGTTCCCCGCCTTTTGCCTCGGCAAAGGAGCAGAATACGGCAAGGTCCGAAAATGACTAACTTTCTTTAACCAGTTGTTTTTATTCGCTACCACACCATCCGTACAAGGCTACCTGGCTATCCATCGATATTCGTACGAATAATGGAGTGTGTTCAGTAAGTATAATCCCTCCTTACGTCCCTTGTATCAACCTGGGCACCTTGGCAATACTTTTACCTTATACCCGCATGGTCATATGATGTTTTCGGTGTGCCACTAACTATACCAAACGCATTCCTGTCCTTGTCGTCACGCACACGCAATAGAATGCGAGCCTTTTGGGTTGAAAAAGCCGTTGTAGCACCGAACTCAAAGATAATGTTGGGCACACCATATCATACCGCACCTGTTCTTGTGTCACTCGAGCCATGCTGGGCGGGCGCATTAGATGCTGTGCGAAATTTCTAACGGCAAAACGGACGTGCAGGATCCCGGTACAGGGGACAGGATAGGAGAAGAAAGAAATAACGAGAAGAAAAAGTAACAAACAAACCAAATCGAAACCAAGTCTTGAACCAGGAACCACTGGCCGCGTACTGCCAAGAGAGCATTTTTACGCAACTTGTGACCGTGGGTTTGTCTATCCTCGCTTACCACGTAGTTTTTTTCATCCTAAAACGTATTCTTTATGAAACTGATGCAGGCTTGGAATCATAGTACTGTCTAGACTTTTGTTCAGACGATCAGATACAGAATGCAGTTGCACCCCGCTCCCTCAATCACCCTAGGGGTACACTAGGGATCGTAAGGGCACCAACCAACCGGCATCAAACAAACCCCGATGCACTGTGACTGGTTGTCCCGAGCATGGGGTACTGTGGGCAACATGATGACATTTTTGCAAGCGGTGCAACAGACGTGGAGCAACAGGGAACAAAAGAAAAGGTGGGATCCCGCTCATTGAGGGTGGAACACGCAGCCAGTTCCGCCCCGTTGGGGTAATGGGACCCGGTCTGTCACGTCCCCTGCGGGGAGATAAAAAAAAGAGAAAAAGGTGGCGAGTGTTAATATATATTCCTTTCTGCTTCAGCAAAGGCTGAGTTAGGGAACAATTCAAGAAAGCGGGACCACCCACCCTTATTTCTATATCCCATTCATTCCACTGCTTGCTGCTTACCTATCTTATTACCTTCATTACTTATAGGTTTTGAACACGAGCCTTTATTTCACCAAGGTCCCTCTTCCAGCGTCTGGCCTGATCTCCCCTTTGGCGCATCTTCACCTTATATTCCCCAAATTCTACGAGTTTGCTTTGTTGTCGTTGTACACCCTTCTATGTTTCTCGGTAGCCCATTTTGAGACACCATATACATTGACAAGGTCTGGATTGATAGGATACCTTTCCACAAGTCAGGGCAGACAATCCTATCATTGCGGGGGAGAAAAAAAAAACACCACGATTTACCGTCACTCCACAACCCGCGCTTCGAAAAGCCTCGAGCTGGTTTTTCATCATGGGACTTGTGGAAGTGGTGCTGGAGCATGTCTCCGTCAAGGCTGCCGTGCTGTGGATTGTCGGATCATGGGTTCTATACTTGGTGGTGAAAAATGTTCTTGAAGAACGCAAGATCAACAAGCTTGGGGCTCGCGCAGCGCGGATGCCAAGCAGGCTTCCTCTGAGTCAGTCGAATCATCCACCGCCCTCCCCCAATGTGTCTTGTTTGCTTCAAGCGTATTAACACTTTATCGTGGCATAAAGGTCTCGACAACATCATCAGGGCCGTCCGGGCAAACATACAAAATAGGAATCTGCAAATGTGGAGGAGCCACATGTCCCACTCGATTACATACACTGTCGAGGGTCGCCTTCTATTCCAGCGAATTATTCTGACGGCTGATCCTGAGAACATCAAGGCCATATTAGCGACTCAGTTCACAGACTATGGCAAGGGAGAGCCCTTCCACCAGGAGTGGAAACCTTTTCTGGGCGACAGCATCTTCGCCACTGACGGCGAAAAGTGGCACACAAGCCGCCAGATGCTGCGTCCGCAGTTCGTCAAGGACCGCGTCAGCGACTTGGAGTGCTTCGAGAGTCACATCAAGACCCTGTTCAAGGCCATGGCCAATGGCGGAGCCCTTGAGGGCGAGCACCAGCACGTTGAGTTGTCTGCCATCAATGGCAAGAGGTTTGAAATCACTGATCTGTTCTTCCGCTTTTCGCTGGACGTTGCTACAGACTTTTTGCTAGGCTACGATGTCAAGTCACTATCGTAAGTACAAACCCTGATATCTGCAAGGAGCTTGGGGTGGGGGAGGGCTCTGATGGCTGACACGAGAAAAACCAACAACACAGTACTCCACATGCCGAGTTTGCCGAAGCCTTCAACGAGGTCCAGCACGTGCAAAGCACCATCACACGCTCCGGGCCCGCGCAGGCGTTGGTTCCCAAAGGATCATACTACAGAGGCCTCAAGGTCATGGACAATTTCATCAACCCCTTTATCGACCGTGCCCTCCGTCTCTCTCCGGACGAGCTGGCTTCCAAGACCAAGTCGGACCACGGCTACACGTTCCTTCACGAGCTGGCCTCGTTCACGCGGGACCGCAAGGTGCTGCGCGACCAGATCGTCGCTGTCCTCCTGGCCGGACGTGACACCACTGCGGCCACGCTATCCTGGACCATTTACGAGCTCGGACGTCACCCGGAGTGCGTCAAACGCCTCCGTCAGGAGATCGCGGAAGTGGTGGGCTTCGGCCGGACCCCAACCTACGCCGATCTCAAGTCGATGAAGTACCTCCAGAACGTGATGCACGAGACGCTCCGCCTGTACCCGGCGGTACCTTTCAACGTCCGACTGGCGCTGCACGACACGACGCTGCCCCGCGGTGGCGGGCCCGACGGCACCCTCCCGGTCCCCGTCCTCAAGGACACGCCGATCGGCTACTCGACGCTCCTGATGCAGCGCCGCAGGGACCTGTACCCGCCCGTGTCGGAAAACTTTGCCGACCCCGACGTATTCAGCCCCGAGCGCTGGTTCCACTGGCAGCCCCGGCCGTGGCAGTACGTGCCCTTCAACGGCGGCCCCCGCATCTGCATCGGTCAGCAGTTCGCCTTGACCGAGATGGGCTACGTGCTCGTGCGCATGTTTCAGCAGTACGAACGCGTCGTCAGCTACATGGACGAGATCGACGGCGGCAACCCGACCATCAAGGCCGACATTGTCATGCAGCCGGGCGATGGTGTTATTGTTGCGTTTTGGGAGGGTGATAATGAAAAGATCTGAGTGGTATAACTCGAGAAGTGTTACATTGGGAGGGGGCTTTGCTTGTTTTTTTTTTTCCTGTTTCTTTTTTTTTTTTTTTTTCTTGTAGGATTCCAACAGCGCGGCGAGGTCAAGATTTGAATTTTTTCTAGTCTATCCATGAAAGAAAAGACGCTCAAAGGTTAATTTTATGGAGTTATGAAACAGATAAACAGGTTCGTCCGCCATCTCCAATGTCAGCGAAATTATGTTGTGAATACTGGGTCCCTTGATGATAGGCAGACGAAACCATGTCTTCTTCCGATGAGCTTGTTGACTTTTGTCAATCGTTGGATTTTTTTTTTTCGTCCAAACATTTCAAAAATCGGTGCTACTACTGTAGAACAACGGAAACGGCCGACCGTCATTTGAGTTTCGGATTGCGGACCTAGGTGACGAGGCTTATCTCTGTGCGTGCAGCATTGAGCTTCGTTGTGGTTCGGACAATCAATCCTTCTTTCTCCCCGTTCTGCCAAAACCAAGACGAGATTGTGCGTGCCAAGGATTGCCGAAAGGGGAAAAGGGGAATTTCTTGCTTGGCATGTATTCCACTACTCCTTATAGACACTGCTTCTCATAGACTCAACTCCTCACTAATCTTGGTGTTGACGGAAACATTTATAGTTTTCGTTATCAATAAATCATCATGTAATAAAATAGTCCCTCTAATCTGAAGCCGCATTTATTTTCCAGCAGCGAAGGCTCTATACAAACAGTAAGCAATTAATGCCAGGGACACCAGCCACCCATGAACCTCCTGAAATTTTTGGGACAAGCCTTTTCATAGGAGTCCACGTTTTATGACAACCGAGAAAGACCACCAAAAGGAGTGGAATTCACGACTTCCTCTAATCCAGGCTTTTCAGTTCAACTGGAAGCTAGACCGGATGGCGTCGCCGAGTCTTCGAGTAGCCTCAATCATGTTGTCAGGGGTGGCGGCCGCAAACGTAGCGCGGAAGAACAGTCCGCTCGGCTCCGCATCGTGGTCAGCCATAAACCAGGAGCCGGCTGCCACCAGGACGCCCTTGTCGATGCAGTCTTTGAATATTTCCGCCTCCATCTCCGATATGCTCATGGTAGAGGCGCATGGGTGCTTGGTATGATCAACCTTGAGCCAGTGCTGTGGGGACCGGATTAGCATGAGCTGGACATGAAAATCGCGGGATATCTAAACCGAAGAAAAGGAAAGAGAAAATCACTCACAAACATGCCAGTCTTGGGAACTTCCCAGTTAACAACCTCCCGCGGCAGGTGATCCTCGCAGGCGGCTAGGAGGACGTCTCGCCTTCGCGTGTACTCTCCACGCACGCTCATCAGCCAGCGAATGTAGCCCTCGTGACCCCAGGTCTCGTCCAACAGCTTGTGCAGCAGCACCTGCGCTATTCCGCTGGGCCCCTGGTTGCATGACTCGCCGTGCCGGATGAAGCGGTCGATGATCTGCTCTGACGCCGTGACCCAGCCCATGCGGGAGCCCGGGACGACTACCTTGGAGAACGAGTCCATCCGCAGGACGCGGCCGTCGACGTCCATGCTGAGGATCGAAGGAACCAGGCTCTCCAGGAACTGCTCCGGGGTCTCTTCGGCGTCGTTGGACTGCTCCTCCTCCTTCTTTGCGTCCCGGCCGCGGTAAGGGGGCATCTGTATGTAGTAGTACGGTTCGTCCTCGATTATGTAGACGTCATGCTCGCGGCAGACTTGGTAAAGTGCCCTCCGCCTCTCCTCGCTCTGCGTCGATCCGGTCGGGTTCTGACCCGACGGGACGGTATATAGCACGTGCGGCTTTGCGGCTCCCTTCCTCTCTTCGGGCTTCCAGGTCCTCAGTATCTCGTCCATCTTCTCTGGGATCAGGCCCTCACCGTCGACCGGGACACCAAAGACCTTGATTCCTAGAGGCATGGCCGTCTCGACCGCCGTCGAGAAGCTGAACTCCTCGGTCAGCATCGAGTCGTTCCTGGCCCTGTCGCAAAAGATGCGCAGGGCCATCTCCAGCGCGCCCGTGCTGCCGATGCTCATTGAGCACCGCCAGTCCGCGTACGGCGGGTTGTTGACGAGCTCTGTGTGCTCCGTGACGAAGCGCATCATCTGAGCCGAGCCTGTGGCCTGGCTATAGTTGAGTGCTATGCTGAGGTCGTAAACGGCACCATTGGGATCTTCAGCCTGTTCCTGGACGTCATACTTGCCAACGGTGACATCCAGGCCATGGGCGCGGGTGTCGGCCTCGGAGAAGCCACCGCTGACTGAGGGGACGCGCATCGAGATGGACTCGATTGGGAAGTTATCTGGGCATGGCAGACCGCCGCCGAGGGAGATGATGCCTGGCTTCCTGAGGTTGAGTGCCGCCTGCTTGAGCCTGCACGGCTTGCGGCTGGCCGACTCCTGGCTGAGGAGATGATCCCAACGCCTGGCCTTGGGCTTCTGGCCGGCGGCGGCCACCTTGAACATGTCGCTGTCCGATGCCGAGGCTGTGAGGGCGACGAGCTTGCCGGCCCTGGTCCTCTTGTCGGCTATGTCCTTGAATGTGATGCGTCGCGGGCGCTCCAACTTGGGTGCTCTCGCAGCTACAGAGTTTGGATGTTCGGGGACCTGCTTGGCAGGCAACCCGATAGGGCCAACGGTCTCGGCGGCCGCCGCGGATTCGTCGATGGCCAACAGAGTAGGAGACATGATTTTGATTGCGGACGAGGTCCTGACCTGCGTCGACGTGCTCATTTTGTCTTGATAGCTGATGTTTCGTCCCAGGCAAGAGACAACAATGGAAATAAAATGAAGGCGGAAAACGTTAACGATGATGAGTTGTGCGAACAGAGACGTGACCGAAGAGATAAACAAAATTGGAACACCAGTCCAATAAAAATAAAATAGAAGAGACGACTAGAACTAGAGACTAGAACTAGATAGAGCTGAACTTGGGATGATAGGCCGGACGGGCTTGATAGATATTAGACTAGAAAAGACTCGAGTCGCGTGATGTGGTAATGATAATAAGGAAGAGCCATTGTTTCAAAGCCCATTGATAGTTCAGGTCATGATGCAGCATGGCTCTTATTAAAGAAACGAATCTAGTTCTGGAAACCGACCCAAATTGAGCCACGTAAAGGCATAAAGGGCGCAGGGTGCTCGAGCGGTGGAACAAGGTTTGTTTGGGGGCGGGACGATAATCGGAAAGGGCGGGCATGATTCGACCGGTTTGTTTGCCGTTGCACAGTGGAAAAAAAAAGGGTTGAGTAGGAGACTTTGACGTCGGTGTGTGGTGTGGTCCTACGCCCTTTGCTCGACATGACATGATACAATGTACAGATCTCGGCAGCCGGGCGTGGGCGTGGGACAGATGGGCGACTCGGGCCCCATTCCCAGGGTCCAAATTGCGTCTGCATGCCGTAACTAGCCGCGCACTTTCTCGCTCTCGACCCCGCCAAACCTGTAGCTTTTAGCGCCCTGTGACCTTTTGTTTGATTCACACTTTGCCGGTACAGGGTCCTAACCTAAAAACAGGACACATAACCAACCAAGATATCTACCTAGGTACTGTACGTAAGGTACCTTAATGCCTTCCTCACCTTATCTTACATTAGGTACCTTACCCTTGGTACCCTGCCCAACCTTGTGAACCTTGTCTAGTTCCAACATCGAACGCGCCCTGTGACGGTCATCTGGAGGCTTGGCGCATTCTTGTTAGGTAATTCGGGATTCTGGATCAACCAATGATCGGTTGCTAGATTCTACTTTCGGAATGCAGCTCCAATTGATTCAAACCAGCATTTGTAATTCTGCAACTGGCTTGCTGGTACAAACTTAGCAGCAAACTCCGATTAAACCGAAGCTCTAGATAGAACTAAAACATACCGACTGTCATGCAAACCAGAGTCTGAGACCAACACTATGCGACAGTCTAATTCGAGACAAGGTACTGCCTGGGTACGTACGTTGTTGCACAACAAACTACCGATGTATGTACCACGCACCTGTCGGGATGGACAAGCAGCTCATAGCTTCGTGTCCTGAAAATCATCCGAGCTCCTGCAGGGACAAGATGCACTCTCTTTTGATCCGTCTGTACTTTCAAATACACAATAGAGCATGTAGGCTGGCACGTCCGACAGACCGAGGCAAGCAGACTGACAACAATTGCGTCGGCTGACAGGTTTGACATAAAGCCGGTGTGTATAAATGTAGAACAAAGTACAAGTTATCCCTCGAGTTGCGAGGCAGACTAACTTCCAGAAAATGGTATATAGTGTGCGAAAAAGCCTCTTCTGCAGCGAAAGATCCGAAACCCCTCCCTCGTTCCCCGCAAAATCATCATTCAAATTCTGGTAAAACTGAGCGTTGTCCTGTCCCGTTCCAATCGCACTCCTCTCAGCGCCCGAGTCTCTTTATCGACCGGTACCTAGAGACGCTGCAATACAGTCAGTTCTAGTTAATATTACTGGGTTCAAGGTTGGGATTTGTTGAATGGCATCGTAACGACGGCTTGATCTAATCTTTAGTCTCGCACTGGCGACAGATGCATCTCTAAGGCCACGATATGACGCGTCATATTGGAGTTTGGCGGCTGTCTAGGTATAGGCAAGGAAAGGAAAGGACCTGACCAGAAGGTCATGGTTCCATTAGGACTCATCGATAACCCCTGCTCTTCCGGATATATTGGATGTAATCGCACATCACCAGCTCCAGCTCCAGCCATCGATCTGCGTGCTGCTGACCGAGCCAACCCTGAAAATAAACGAAGAGCTTCTGAAACATCCATGGGTCGCCTGGTCACCCACTGGGGTCTCATTCACCATATCTGACATAGTATCACCCACAGGGAGAAAGGTAGGGCTGAGGACGGCGCCTCCAAAACCAATCCAAATGGCAAAGCGGAACGTGCAGCATGCCTTTTGAGCGCCCGTATATGCTCACCAGGTACTCATCAAGTCAGAGTTCCATTGGTCCAAAGAGTCCAGATCAGTTCTCAACGGCCCAGCCCTGTCTGTTTCGGCCCCAGAAGGGGTACTGGCAGTGATCTCAGCCAGACTTCCAATCAAGCATGCCCAGGCTGGGCGATGGGGTCCCCTTTCATCGTCCGCACTGATGTTATTTTGGCCCTGGAAAAAGGATCTGGTTTCAAAATCCCACTCTATCCGGACCCTGGACAGATTACACTCATCGAGGCTGAGGGAGTCTAGGCTGGTAGAGTAAGTGGAACAACGGGACGATGGTCCTGCCATCCCGAAGACCAATGACGAAGTTTCAAGGAGAAAATCGGGTTTGATTTGTAGTGGTTGGGCGGAGGGAGTCAGGGCCTCTGATTCTCCCATCGCCACGGCCCGACGGTGTCCCTGGTGCAGCTCTGGGACAGTGAGCACGGCCAGATCAAGAAGCACAACCAGCAGCGGTAATAATGAAGCAGGTAATGCTCGCAAATTCCCAGGTTGAAAGAAGAAGATGCTGCTGGTTAGTATGATGCCTATTGGTATAGCATGTAGTCCGTGACTTTTGCCGGAGGCATATTAGCAGCGAGGCTGGAAAATGCGCACGTCTCAACGAGACAAACATACCGCAGGAGCGTTGCGATGTGAAGCAGATGGAATATCGCCGCCGCAATTATGAAAATTGCCATGGTACTGTCCTCAAACGCTTCTGGTTAGCGGCTCCTAGTCATGTGCAGAGCCACCCGAGAGAGGTTATTCCAGTGGAACGAGACAATTTCTGCTTACACATGTTTACCGCCAACAGCATCCCCCTGATCCACCATCAGGAGGAATGCGGTAGTAATCATTGTCCAGCATGGCAAGGACCTGCCCCAGGCTGTGAGAAAAGGCAACCGGGCGCCAGTTGAATCGATTGGGGCGGAGGGAACGCCAATGTGCTTGTTTGTCAACGTGCTCTGACCGACCGACATTTCGTTGAGCGTTCAGAAAGGCACAAAGCTGAGATCAGGCAGACAGCAGTGAAGATGCAAGTCCGCGGCAGGCGTTGTTAGGGGGATAAGGCTGGGCAGGTCAATCAGTTCACAATGTAGAATTGTGTAGGCTCGCCGCCCATCAGGTCACCAGCTTCCAATAGATCTCTTATACATGACGCGGGGAAACAAGTCTGGCTGTCGGCGCCTGGGTGTTTGCGATGATTACAACGCGAGTGAGTCGGGGTACGGATATGGCCATGGTATGCCAAACCCGTACATTTCCGAGAGCAGAGTTGCTCAGTTGCCTGGATACTGCATAGAGTACTCCGTAGAGTTGGGCATGGATGCATGTATAAAAAAGTAAGGCTGCTCAAGGGCGGAGCGACAAATCTGCCTTGCAGGGAGGCGCCAAAAGTAATCAACACCAACCATTCATTGACCGCCGAGTCCCTGAGATCGGGATCGCATTGCCCTCATTCGTTGCGCAGAAAAGCAACAACCGAAATGCTCGCCCTGTAACAAATTGGCGCCCAGAGCGTGGTACCGTCAATGTGGTGGGGGGTTGGATTGGGTTTTTTGTAACGAGGCAAGCTGAACGAGGCAAGCTGAACGAGGCAAGCCGAGTGAAGGTACGTACGCTATCAATTTAACCAACCAAGGCACTTTTTGTTTGTTGACGACCCCTGCCTGGAAAGCCTGGATGCACACCTGTTGCCCGGCGCCCGACCACGCCCGACCACGCCGGACGGATTTGCTTGCATTTAAGAATCGCGAAACTCACAAGGTGAAAACTGGCAACCGCGCAAAGGTTTTTTTTTTCCTTCTTTTTTTTTCTTTCTTCCCCAGTTCTTTATCTCTCGGGTAGTGGGCAGGCGCTTGTCGTCACCATTGCCTGCCTTCCAAGCCCCGTTGACGCGTTCCAAGATTTCCTCGGGGAGGAGCCCTCGAAGTTCTTTTCTTTCTTCATGTCCGAGGCGGAAGCTGCAAGCCGCGAAACCGTCCAGCCACCGGAAAGTAGAAGTGGGGTATATTCAAGGGATCGGCGCCGATCTTGACCCAATTAGACCGCTGGGATCCCTCAACCCTAGCCACTTTAGCCCCTGCCAATCGTGACGCTTTTTTATCGCTCCCAACCTCCCCCAAAATCACATAGCGAACCCCCCCAATGCCAACTCAGTAAGAAACCTGCTGCATTGTTGGCAAGTCTTGTCTTTTGGTTGGCACACTATGGATGACGCGAGAATGGCTCGGACATGGGTATAAAACTCGTATTACTCTATATATTTCTATGTGTGAATTTTTATCTGGAGGTTGGGAGCGCACGTTTGTGGATTCTTTACCAAAAACCAACGCCACTCAAGGGTATTTCCATGTGGTTAAACGCTCTTCAAAGACATCGGAATTGTCCTACTTTACCATTTTACCCACACTTACAGTTACCTACCTTACCTTTGTACTTGGATAAACCATCAAGCCACCTTCCACTTGAAAGGCAGACAATATATCAACAATAAGCCTATTTGTTTAGTTTCCACTTGTCTCCAGGCCTAATATCTCACCAAACTCTTACTTTATTGAGTCTTTGAGCTTTGAGAGTGCTCCAGAGGAGTGGGTGTATTGCGAGGGTGCTTACTGTCGAGAGGGAACAGAAGAAGAGGATAATATTCAACAACAAACCACATACCGCCACAATGATCTTGAGGTTAAGAACCGCAGTTCTGGCTGTGGCGTCCCTTAGCGGACTGGCACTCTCCCAGACATGGTCGGCCTGCAATCCCATGCATACGAGTGAGTTCACCCATCCCTATTTTCCCAACATGGTAAAGTCTTGTTTATCAATCCTACACATGTCCACCACTTTACTAAAATATACATCCAAACAACAGCAACATGCCCTGCCGACCCAGCCCTGGGCATGGCCATCAACGTTGACTTCACCAAGGGAGCCGTCAACTCGTTCGCCCCGAGCGGCGGCAACCCTACCTACGGCAGCGACGGCGTGACCTTCACCGTCGCCAAGGGCGGTGACAGCCCGCAGCTCATCAGCCAGTTCTACATCATGTTTGGCCGGGTTGAGATCGTAATGAAGGCTGCGCCCGGCAAGGGCATCGTCAGCACGCTGGTGCTGCAGTCTGACACGCTCGACGAGATTGACCTCGAGTGGCTGGGCGCCGACGGCAGCGAGGTGCAGTCCAACTACTTTGGCAAGGGCCTGACCACCAGCTACAACCGCGGCCAGTTCCACGCCAACCCGGGCAACCAGGACGGATTTCACAAGTACGTCATCGACTGGACCGACGAGCGCATCGTCTGGCTCATAGACGGCACCGCCGTCCGCACCCTCAAGGCCTCCGAGGCCGAGCCCAACCAGTACCCCCAGACCCCGATGCAGATCAAGTTCGGCGCCTGGTCCGGCGGCGACCCGTCCCTGCCCAAAGGCACCATTGACTGGGCCCGCGGCCCCACCGACTACAGCAAGGGGCCCTTTTCCATGAAGGTCAAGTCCGTCATGGTCGCCGACTACTCGACCGGCAAGCAGTACAAGTACACCGACCAGAGCGGCTCCTGGGGCAGCATCAAGGCCGTCGATGGCGACGTCAACGGCAACCTGGGCAAGGTCGGAAGCCCCACAATCACCGCCACCGCCCTCGCCTCGAGTTCGCTGTCGCCGGGCGTCCCCGCCGGCATCGGCGCCAACCCCAGCCCTGCGCCCCGTGTCACCGGCGCTCTCCCAGATGGCTGGGTCATGAGGCCCAATGGAAAGATTGTGCCCATCGGCAACGCCGTACACAATCGTGAGTTTTCCCCTCAATTTTCCCCCACTTTTGTTCCTGCTGCAGGTCTCTCCCTGTCGAATGTTGACACCACATACTAACCACCATATCCAACAGGTCCCAGACTGGCATTGGCACTCGGCCCTCTCGCCCTTTCTCTTCTCCTGTGTGCTCTGATGCTGTAAAAAGCATGCGCTCTCGAGATTTGTATTCTTTGAGCTCTTGACGACACGAATTCTGATTTACGTTGTTGTGTTTTCCCCCCTTAACCTTTTTCATGATCTGCATTATCTCGGGCGTTTGCATCGGTACGGAGCGGCGGTTTTAGACTGCATCTATTAGCGGGCTTTTATCAGCGCCATGCGTTTAATCTCCATGTATAGACTAATGGCTTTTTTGCTTCTTGTTTTGGACCCTCTGCATAAGATTCTCATGAACCTACAGGATATTCATCATGACATAACACGAGTAATGGTAGCATGCATATATATACACCAAGTTTCACGGATTAGCGCTTCTTTGATCCGGTTTATCCCCCTCACCTAGAAAATACTTGTGTCTTCTCACCTCCAGCTCCGAGGGATACCTGTGCGGTCGATGGGAACCATCCGGCATGTTACGCAAGTGACGGACATTTACTCATCTCTTGGTATCCTAGCTCTGCAAGAAGTACTTGTTTTATTCGTGTTCTCGACTAGATGTTGATCGCTGTAGAGTGGTCTACTTCTACTTAGAAGAAAAAAGTAAAATGCCACAACAATCTGATCCCTTGCTGAGAAACCCAATGTTTGCTAGTCAGGTTTGTAAATAATAAACCGCATCCTCTCCAGCCCAAAAAATGATCTCAAACCGCAAGGTCCAGATGGGAAAAAATCGGCGCAGAGGAAACCGAGCCGCCTTGACGACAGGCCTCGGGGGTTCTCGCTCCATAGTGCTGTTTATGTGACGAGGAGTGGCTGCTCCAAAAAAGGAATGCTCAAAATAAATTGCTTTTTGGAAATAACCAGGAGTCTGCTGAAGTGAGTGCGCAGAAGTCTATATACATATGACACAAGGGTTGATTTAGGTAAGCGGTTTGTCCGCTGAGGGCGTCATATGCACCCATTCCTGAAAGGCAGAGGAGACGAAGTGTAGGTGACGAGAGACTTAGAACTCCCACTCGTCGTCTTCGCCAACGGATTGAATAGCCCAGTTGAACTTCTCCCGTAACGTTTTGGAAAAGAACTTTTCGATGGGTACATTCATCTTGTTGCAGAAGACAACAGTAAGACGAGGATCGATGTAGTTCTTTGGGGGTCATATAGTTAGTAATTGTTGTAACAGAACACCGGCAGTGTTCAAGTAATTCACTCACAATCTTGGAAGTGCCAAGAGCCACCTCCTTGTTGCCATCACGGTCGGCGGCCTGAAGTTCCATGGTCCTGATACGCTCGTCAAGCTTCTTGACCTGCTGCTCGAGCTTCTCTACAGTGACGCCTCGGCCCTCGGCCAAGACCTTCTTGGTCTTGTTCTCCTTCTTGTACATAGCATCCATCTCGCTGGCTGCCTTGAGTCGCTCCTTAAGCTCCTTCTCGGGCATCTTTTTTTCACCGTTAGCCACGGCCTTCTCGTTGTCCTTTTCGAACTTTTTGGTGATTGCGGCCCTCTTTTCCTCGACCAAGAAGGCCTGGTGTTCCTTTACCCACTCATCCGTAAGCTCAGGAATGCGCTCAAAGAATTGCGCACCCTTCTTCTTCTTCAGCTTCGGGTCGAGGTCGATCATCATCATTTTAGTGCGCCATTGTTGATACTTGAGTCCAAGGATGCGATCGCCTAGCTTCTTCATCTGGGCGTCATGGCTAGCACCAACACTGCGCTTGTGGTTACACAAAATGGCGACTTGACGATTGCAGTCGTTGTAAATCTTGACCTTTTCGGCATCACTGATGTTCTTTTTGCTGTGAAGCTTCTGAAGGAGCGTTGACATGGTGTATGAAGCATTGTAGGTACGGAAGACCTTGGCGGTCAACCCCGGCATGTAGCTGGACAAGTGTTTGTTGAGTTGAGAAGTCTGCGAAGCAGTTAGACCAAGTTTGTCCAAATACAACGATAGTTAGGAAAACTTACTGTGAGTCGATCGAATATATCGTCGCCTTCAACCTTGGGAGCCTTCTTGAACATCTTCAAGTTCTTGAACACCTGAGCGTCTACTTCAACCTCTTGCTCGAAGCGGATGCTGTCTTTACCCAAGAAATCAAGGAAGACCTTGTTGGGGGGCTGCAGCGATACGTTTTCGACCTTGAGTGAGCAGCAACCCACCGTCTCGGCCTCATTCTCGGTATCCTTCTCGTTTCCAGCTCTCAGAGCGAGTTTGTCAATGAAGTACATGGCCGTGGCCCTCTGACGATCGGCCATAATCTCGCTCCTCAGTTCCCGAGTGTAGTCGGCACGGATGCGGTCAATGTGTTTCTTAAGCTCCCTGGCCTTCTCGAACTTCTTGAAATCGGCTTGTCCCTTGACCGCGCTGTTCGCGGCAAGCATGACGTACTTGTAGTTGCCGTTCACGTTCTCCTGCCACATCGCCAGCCAAGTTGCCTTGTTGTCGTGCTGAACAGCCTTCCATTTGTGGCCCGCAGGCGGTTCAGGCACCTTTGCGCCTTTGCCGATATTTATTGTTACAGCCTCTGGAGGGACCCGCTCCTTGATCGTGCCAGTCTTTGGGTGCTCGCCACGGCCACGGAAAAGTGCAGGAGGTTCAACTCTGAAGTTGCCCACTTTCTCTTTGCGTCCATCCCACTTGCAGTATTTGTAAGGCTCCTCCATCTTGTCTCGTGCCTCCTTTTCGGCCTTCTTTTCCTCCTTGCTTCGTGCCTTTTTTGCTTCACTTTGTGCCTGGAAATGCTGGAATATGGGCTTGAAGTCGAGTTTTTCAAACTCCTTGATGTCAACTTTGTTGCCGTTCTTGTCCTTGGCGCCTCCAGTCTTCTTCAGCTTGTCCTTGAAACCAGTGAAGAAGTTTTTGATGAAGGTGGGATTTTCCACATTCTGCGTCGAATGAAGCATCGAGCCGAAGAAAGTAGCGACCTCCTCCGCTTCCGGATGCAGCTGTAACGGAATGCCGTTGTAATAAAGCTTGACGTTCTTTGGTAGCGGTTCGTAATCAGGCGGGAACAAGACGCCGTTGTGCTCCAAGGTATTCCACTTGATGCTGTCGTCCTCCTTCTTGGGTGCGTCCCACCAGCGATATTCCTCCTCTTCCTCTTCATCGCCCTCCACCTCCTCACTTGCTTGCTTGGCGTTGGTCTTTTTCGCTGCAGCAGCTTTGCCCTTTGCAGGCGCGGCTTTGGCAGCAGACTTCTTCGACTTCAGAAGAGGCTCATCGGAATCTGACTCAAACTTCGCCTTGCCGTTCGCTTTCTTAGCGGTGCCGTTGGATTGTCGCTTAGCAGCTGGCTTGGCCTTGCTTTTCAAGAGTGGTTCGTCGTCAGAGTCAACTTCGTGCTTGACGGCAGATTTCCTCCTTGCCTCGCTTGCTCTGATGGCCTTGGCCTCCGTGGCGGCCTTCTTCTCAATGGCGCCTTTTTGTTTGGCCAACTTCACTGTCAAAGGTTCATCATCTGATGATAAACCAGCGGTTTCGTGGACTGAAGGAGGGAGCTTTCCCTTTCGATTGCTCATCGGTTCATCGTCGCTATCCACCGGTACGCGGTGTGTCGACTTTCGGCGTTTGGCCAGAGGGGCGCCATCATCACTATCATCGCTATCCTCCTTGTATGCAGGCTTGCCAATAGAAGAGCGCGATTTGCGCTTAGGCTGTCCATTCGGGGCATCGACATCCATAGCATCATCGTCGCGAATCGGTCCATTTCGAATCGAGACTGGCGCAGGTGCATTGCTCTTATTAGGGTAGGCCTTGTCCAAAGCCATATCGTCTGCTTTCGATATCTTCGAAGACGAAACTAAAAAGGCAAGGTCCAAGTTAGTCGGCAAGTCAAGTGATGATACAGCTCGTCGTTTTCCAGGCCGGAGTCAAATTTGGCGGGGAGTTGGATCCTTCGTTCCCCCTTTCAGCTGAACTGCAAGAAGTGAGATCCACAACTTTGGGTAGAGTTGCCGCTCTCACGTCTCTGCATGAAGAGTCATGTATCAAGGTGGCCCAAAAAATTGGAGCATCTTATATGAACCTGGAAGAGGCCTAGAAAAGAGAATTTGACGAGGTAGGTGATCTTACCTTTGCCGTTCGTACGCGACATGGGCAAGTCATCATCCGAGCTCGAAGCCATCGCAACAGCGTGTGCGTTAATGAAACGCTGCGACAATGCCAATGGTGCTCGTGTTCGTGCCTGTATGTGTAGGATCTTGAGAGGACCCAGATGCCTCAGGAATGTATGGACCAGTGAGCGTGTCGAGGCGAAGATGATGGGCGTGAACAGTTTGCGACGACCGCAAACTAAATGTAGAGAAGTTTGTAAGGATCAACTTCTGGGCGGAGGACTGGAAACGAAAAGTGGACGCTCTGTCACAAGCCAAATTCAAGAAAAGCCATGGGCAAAATTGAGTGCATGACAAGAAGTGGAAAAGACCGTGGGTAGGGGAGAGGGAAAAGAGAGGTATGGGAATTAAGGCGAGAAAAGGTGGGTGAACGCGGGTCTAGACCAAAGTGAGAACGTGTCTCGGAGGAATTTTGAGGAGTTTGGCGCGGGTGAAGATTCACAATTCTAAGAGCAAAGCACTCTCTCACTTTGTTTTCTGCCTCCTGGTTGGCTTAGCTAGCACCGTGCACGATCTTTGATCTTTGCCGACTAAGGTAGGTAAGGCAGGCAAGGCAAGCAAAGCAGCCTCGGATTTGACAGAGTCAGCGCGTGTGGGGCGCGATCGAATCAAACGGCCCAAGCTTTGGAGGCTGATTGGACTTGAAAGCAAGTGAAATCACGGAGACAGGAAGAGAAAAAAAAAAGGCTAAAAAACCAAAAAACCAATGAGTGCAAAACAAAAAATATTGCACTGCCTGGAGACTGGGTTGCCGCGCCTTCTCGCGTCATGAACTTCAAAGTTGGGCGGGTCGGTTAAGTGGGCCAAGAAAGAAAAGGAGGAAAGACAAACGCAAGAAGGAATCAACGAATCTGACTGCACGACTGACTGGCTTGGCTTTGCGAGTTTGAGTTTTGCGGTACAGATCAGGCAATTGAAAAGGCTCAAGGTATTATGTAATACAAATGTGCTTAAGCCATTGATTAGAAACTACCTAGTTGCAGTACGTACCTAGATGCTAGTTTGTTACTCAGGTATTATATGGTTTCTAGGTACCGTGTAGCTTGCCCGGGTAGGTAAGCTACCTTGACCGGTGTGGAACTTGCCGGTCAATTGGACTGGAACGTGCATGGAATTTTGCCAAGCCGCTCGGGATCAAACCACATGTTCTATCACGTGACTAGCATGAGGAGTTTGCCGGGGAACAACGGAACGGGATTGGACTTCCCAACGACAGTCCAGCAAAAAGCCTACCGTCGACGTTCATACCTCCACCTGCCGATTGAATTGATCTTGAAACCGGTCAATTGGCTCTTACTCGACACGGCGAATTGAGCCACCGTTGGCAGAGGCTCGAATTTTATATTTCAGAACCTGCGCGTCATCTTAATACCGTCACAATGCTGTCAAGGGCTGCCAGACCAGCTTTGAGAGCTGGAGCTTCGGTTCCTTCTCGGTAAGTCGCGACAAGCTACCGGAGACGGCTGCAAACCGATGCGAGGCCAGTTCAGGCGATGTACGAGCTCTAAAGCTCAATGAAAGGGGCACGATGATTAGGATTTTGGGGTTGGGGGGAGTTGAGAAGGGATGAAAAAAAAACCCAGTGATATGATCAGTGTTGACCTTTGTTCGCCTTCACCACATCGCAGGGTCGTCGCAACACCCCAGAATGCCGCCAACTACGCTACGCTGCGTGAGATCGAGGGCCGCCTCAAGTCCATCAAGAACATCGAGAAGATCACCAAGACGATGAAGATTGTCGCCTCGACCAAGCTCAACCGCGCCCAGCGCGCCATGACCGACAGCCGCAGCTACGGCCAGACCTCCAACGCTGTCTTCGAGTCGGCCGAGACCAAGCCCCTCGAGGCTGAGGGCAAGAAGGAGCTCTACGTTATCTGCAGCTCTGACAAGGGTCTCTGTGGTGGTATTCACTCGGGTCTGTCTCGTTACGTCCGCAAGATGTCCGCCGAGAAGCCCGGCACCTTTGACCTGGTCATCGTTGGCGAGAAGTGCAAGGCTCAGCTGAGCCGTACCAACGCCAAGGACATCCAGATCAGCTTCGCGGGTGTTGGCAAGGACATCCCCACCTTTGCCGATGCCTCGGCCATCGCCGACCAGATCGTTCGTCTGCCCGGCGAGTACTCGAGCATCAAGATCCTCTACAACAAGTTCATCAACGCTCAGAGCTACGAGGCTACCCCTATCGAGGCTTTCTCCGAGGAGGCTATCGCTGCTTCGCGTAAGAAACTGGCCAGTTCCTTCTGATGTTGGTTGCGTTAGGATATGAGAGATGGTGGCTGACCTGTAACGAACCATATACGTATAGCCAACTTCTCCGCTTTCGAGGTTGAGGAGGGCATCCTGCCCAACCTCCGCGAGTACGCTCTGGCCAACTCCCTCTACTGGGCTCTGGCTGAGGGCCACGCCTGCGAGCAGTCTGCCCGTCGCAACGCTATGGACGTACGTATACCCCAGTGCGGAGTGACATAATCGTCAAGCTTCAGTTTGAGTGTAGTATGGAAAACCTTGATCCAACAGCCCCATCTAACTTACCATTCCTCTATTCGTATAGAACGCCTCCAAGAACGCCGGTGAGATGATCACCAAGTACCAGATTCTCTTCAACCGCACCCGTCAAGCCGTCATTACTGGCGAGCTGGTCGAGATTATCACTGGTGCCACCGCCTCCGCGGACATGTAAAAAGAGATATAGAAGGACAAGTGGATTCAAAGAGGGAAAGAAAACACTTTATTTTCAAGTCTTTTGTTTTCTCCTGCAAAAGCCTCTCATAGTTTTCTTCCCTTTGTAACAAATGCATGCGTTTAAACCCCCGACCATGCGGGAACCCCGTGTTAACAAAGTGTACTAAAACGCTAGAATAAAGATGATGTGCTGCTGATCCTCTCGAGGTTGTACAATTAATTTACTACAGTAGCTTTGATGTGTCTTTGGCTTTGAGGGCTGCACTCGGAGCAAAGAAATGTCGCACAAAAGACGCACTGGAGCAAATGATACCTGATCAGGTTCCTTGATTCCTTCACTCCCCCAGTCCATGTTTGCTTCCTTCACCCAAAGCATATACAATCAACCATAATTACGAAAAAAAAAAAAGCGATGGAATGTAGCAAGGTCGAAAAAATGTCAGAACCCTGCATTGGCCCACGCCGACACCTCGCTAGAAGCAACAGATTAGAGATTGAAAAAAAGAATCTCACCTCCCACAACCGAAAAGACAGGTTAGAAAACGTGATATATATATATATGCATGCAAGCCAACCCTTTGAACCCTTCCCAAGAAGAAAAACAGCAACTATTATCTGCAAACAATCCAGTCATGGAACAAAAACAACATGGAATAGGGGAACAGAAACGAGGGCCACCAAGAAAACTCGAAACAAATCAGTGAAGCTTTGTAAACTCAGACTTCAGCCCGTCATCTCGATGTCTCCGTCCTCTTTCACGCCTGCCTTGTCGACAGCAAGCTTCTTGGCTTGACGACCAGCCTCCTCCTCCACGGCTGGCGATCCAGCAGCGGGTCTTGATGCTTTGACATCTTCCCCAACACTGCTGGGGCCGACGACGGCATTGGTGTGGGCTGTGGGTTTCGGGTTCTTTTTTTCGAAATCGGCCGCAATTTCGAGCGCCTGTTTGTTCCATTCATTCGACTTTTTAGTCCATTCGGCCATTGCCTTGACGTATACTTCTTTAAGCGTCGCAACTTGCTCAATGAACGGCCGCCTCTGCTCTTCGGAGGCTGCATTCCACATCTTGCCCGCCATGGCGCGGACCTCATGAGCCGTGGGAGGACCCTTGCCAGGCCGACGCCCCTCGAGGCACTTCTGCCTCGCCGCCTCTGTGTTCGCCTTGGAGAAGAGCAAGTGCGCCTTAGTCGCGACTTTAGCAGGCTGCAGCGGGTGTTCGCCCAAGAGGGACCACTGATGCTCCCAAAGTTGAGCCTGCCATGCCTCCTCGGCCTCCTTCTGCGGATCCCGGACCTGATCAGTCGTCGACTTGCGCTTTAGCAGTGTAGACGTCGTCCCAGTCTCCTTGGGGACGATCAGGGGCGTCTGCACCTCTATGGGTCCGAGCATGTCGTTGAGCACCTCAGCCGCAGCCCTCAATCCGGACATGTAAGCTCCATGGACCGTGGCTGGATGTGTCGCACTGGTGTGTTCTCCTGCAAAATACAACCTGTCGATGGAACGCGACATGAGGTCATAATCTTCCAGCTGCATGTTAGGCCCCGCAGATGAGTAGCTTCCGCGGGCGAACCTGTCCGAGGCCCAGCGGGTGATTATTGATTCCCTCGGTTGAGGCACAGATTTACCAAAGATGGATCGCAATACCTCGGTGGCCTCTGCAACTAGGTCATCGTTCGGGGTATTTTCTGTGTCGAAGGCAGCATCGCCAGCCATCAACGCAAGCAACGTAGGCATCCCACTGGTGTTGGTTACATTGAACCACTGGAAGAATCGACCTCTGTCTGACGAATAGTCCTTCGGGTGCAGACTTGACCGGCTCTGAGGTGCGCGCAGAACGCCAAATATGTCCTTGTCCTCTTCCCAGAAGGGTTGATCGTACACAAGCACGACCTTGTTCAGAACTCCAAAACCGAGACGCTCGATGGCATCTGCCTTCCAGGATGGCAGTGGCGGGTCGAACGTTATGTCGCCGTGCTTGAGCACGCCGAGCGGGATCGTGTTGACAACGTAGTCTGCATCTATGTTGCTGCCATCCTCTAGCTCGATCTTGTAGCCGGGCTGCTCATCGGCAGGGAGAGAATCTTCATCAGATGATTTCCTCCTGATGGTCTTGACCACTTTTTTGTATTTTATGTCCAGAGATGAAGGAATCTGAGCAAGACCAAGTGCCAGGCTTTGGTAGCCTCCGACCACCATGGTATGTTTGCCTTCCCACTCGTTGCCCATGTCGATATCCCAACCCCTAAGGCTCAGTTGGTGAACGTTGGTAGCATTGCTGTATTCGAGATTCGCAACGTGCCAGTTGAACATCCTCATGTCCTGGGAGTTGAGGTCCACGATGTCTTTGAACTGCATGATTGTCTCATCTAGAACTGACCCGAACGTGGCATCCGGGGCATTGACGGCCGGCCCAATGTCAATGTCGGCGTCATCATCAACACCTTTCTTCAGATTCCAGCCCAGCAGCTTTACGGTGTGTGCTGCTTTGTGTGCTGCCGGAGTTCCAGGCTCGAGATGAACCCGACCCGTAGCTCGATCTGACGAGACTGGAACCAGGTCGACTCTGGGTGCAATATTCTGTTCGGCCACTGATGGGGCTTGCGGTTGTGCCGCTGCCGTCTCTTCCACGTAGCTGATAGTCTTGTGGACTTCTGCCCAGCTGTCTTTGCCCTCGTCAATCAATTCTCGCTTGCCTTCCAGCCACTTAGGCAGTGGCAACTTCCATTTGTACTCTGCAACCCTTTCGATGCAGTGGTTGTAGAGCTTGTCGATCAGCATGTCACGATCTGGGTCGAAAGGCTTGCCGTTAGTATCGTAAATGTTGACCAAGTTGAGATCCGACCGAAGCGCATGACAACCGAGACCCAGCTGACCGCGAATAAGAATGTTTATCGGATTTCCCCTGTCGAATCCTGTGATAATCATGCCGCCCATCTCAGCAGTGTATCGCCTCGGGGGACCGTCCCCTCGAGCGGGCGGCGCCGTTCTAAAAGGTCGCGAGTAGACCCTTCCACCAATTCTGGACCTGCCCTCTAGGACCACCACCTTTGGCAGCAGCTCACCTCGCTCGCGAAATCTCCTGGCATATTGTGCGAACAAACCCTGTAATTGTCGAGCACAGCCTAGACCCGAAAGGCCTGCTCCAATCACCACAATAGTCTTTTGTTTTGTTGGAGTGCCGGAAGCTCCGGGTTTGGACCGGAGCGGACGCACCTCACAGCAACCAAAGTTGATGTATCCTTCTCGTACAAGCCAGTCAAAACAGACGCTTGCAACGTCAAACCAGCGGCTATCCTTAGCGCAGCCAATAGCCTCCTCCCGCGTCAGGACGAATGTGGGGTTTCGCACCCATAACCTTAGAATTCCATTCCTGAGATTCAAGTACGTAGTTATCTGTGCCTGACTGATGTGGTCCCTGAGCATCAAATACTCGTCCGGATGAAGCGCATACGGGTTAAGTCTCGACGACTCGGCGGCCGCGATGCACTGTATGGCATACTCCTGAGTGGAAACGTCGGTCGGGATCGAGGTCCTTGGTCTGAGATCATATTTCTTGTTCTGCCCATACTTTATCCTGAACTTGGATGGCCTCGGGCTTGGCTTTAGTGGCGGCGGCTGAATAGACTCAACGGGGCGCACAGTCTCTGAGGGGGGTTGGGCCTCCTGACTGATGGGCTCGGGGGAAGGTTCTAACGGCTTCGATGTCTCAGGGACTTCAGGGGCCTCAGGGGCCAGCGCTACCGGCGGAACCGGCGGCTCGGGTCGGTCAAGGTCAATGGGTGTGGTGGCTTTACTAGAGAGGGAAGAAGGAACGGAGGATAATTCCGACTGATCGCTTAGTTCTGATATGCATCTCGAGTATGAGGGCCCGTCATCTTCAACCATTGCTGACAAGGATGGTTTGAGCGTGGGAAGAGGGTCTTCCATCGATGGGGGACTGCCATGCGGTCAGCCCATAAACAACTAAAGGTCAACCGAGTAATACAGTTGTGATATAAAAGGGAAACAAGAACCAATTAAGTAAATGAATAAAATAGGGGCCGGCAACGCAGCTGATCATGCATGTAGTAGTTGCATGTGATCTGGCAGCAAATTGAGGTTGGTGACAGACAGGGGCCAGAATGAGGTGAAACATAAGGCTTGAATGCGACAACATGGTATGGAATACACGATATACGGCTCAACCACAGTCAGGGACAACACAGTACCGCTTGGGTGTTGTCGGAACAAATAGCAGAAATAAACGTACCTGTCAGTTCCCAGCGGCGTAGACACCATGGACTCCTCAGAACTTGTAGTCTCAGCAGCGCCCGTCTTGACGATAATCTCGGATGCATCCTCGGTGCTAGCAATCGATACACTTCTCACGCTGACCAGGGCCGAGGGTGCAGAAGTCGACGCCGGCGGCAGGTGGGCCGGTTCCGGCTGTGCAGTGGGTGACGACCTGATAGCCTGTCGCCGAGATCGAGTGGATGGCGATGGGTTGGATGATTTGTTGGATGCTCCTCGTGATGGCCGAGGTGGAGTTGACGCCGGCAAGGGGTCACCGAGTTGGATCGAGTCCTTGGCCCCCATGGACAGGATATCCCTCCCCGACCCGGCGGAATTCCTCAACCGCCTCTTGACCCCTCCGTCCATTGTGTACAGTCGGCTGCTGTCCCGATCGAGATGGTCTGGAGGGGTGACGGTTGGATGGGTGGATGGATGAGGTTTTTATATATCAGGATATCAAAGCGTAGGCTTTTTATCAACTTGGAGCGGCTCTGCAACCTCAACCCTCGCACCAATTCCGCCTTGAATCCACCGCGATACCAAGAAAATCTCGACGACCATCGGTCTGCTGCTGGATTGATTGTAATACAGCAGTATTAAAAAGAGCTGCGTGGGGCATGTGTCAGTATAAATTGAGGGTCGAAAATGACATATACAATCCAACATATATGATCAGGAAAAAAGGCCCCGTCGTACGACGGGTTTTTGGCTTCGAGCAAAGAAAGTCACTGACTTGGCTGTGTTGGCCTGGGCGGGGGGCACTGACTGGGATCGGGACCGGCAACCTCGCTTTTCAACCGCTAGTCTGCAGAGGTTGGGTGGCTGCTCAGGGGAGCGGAAGAAGTCGAGTTTTGTTATACTTATCGTCTCAATTACCAGATATTGCAAAATGGGTTAGAGAATTGGCTGTTGGATGATTAATTCGCTATAAAGGCCCGGCTCGACAGGACAGGACTGTGCTGTAGGTCAGGCCATTAGTTAACCTTCAAGGGCTGCCGGGGAATCGACTCGCAAATTTGCCATCAACATCACGTGAGACCCGGGACACTACTATTACAGACGGTCCAGAGAGGAACTAGTTTGATACCCATCATGTCAGTTGCAGACTTTACGAATCGGCAAATTCAAGACAATCACATCTCAAAGATTATATTATCTGGCGTTCTCCATTATTGACGCCCGGCACAAAGTACAAATCTTTTGTGACCAAGGTGTCTGTCTCAATGTGTATGTATATTTGTACCAATGATTGGTCCCCTCCGCCTCAAATCCAGATTGTTTATCATTCATCATGCCTGTTGTTCCACAGTGGTCTGTATTGAATCCGCTCTTTTGCCAAAACTTTCTTTCTCTATCGCCGCCGCCATGATCTTGTTTCCGCTTATTATCGAGGTCGTGCAGATAACAATGTTCAATCGAGCTGTAATCGGAGACGGTAAAAGGTTAGCCAAGCTGAAAATACCAGTACAGTTAAGCAATGGGGTCGATTTTCATACCTTCTTCCTTCTTTGCAATAAATCGCAAGGCTGCGATCTCCGTAAAAGTTATGCCACCTACGAGAACCACAAATACGGTACGCTTCTCTGCGCTCCCAGACAGCAGTGCACGCGCCTTGACCGCTTTATCCTCGCCCTTTTGCACCTCGTCAAAGGTAGGCCCTCTGGCGTGCTTGACAGCATCATCGAAGCCCTTCCATCCTTGAGCACCGACGACACCAGCGGCGGCAGGCACCGCACCACTGCCGCCCTTTGTAATGGAAAGCAGGTATTGCTTCTGTAGTATACACTGCACCAGTCGAATCGAAAGCGGAGCATATCCACAGTAGGTGTACGCGATATCGGTCGGATCGTTGTCGTTCACTTCCTCGACGTTGAGGCGGAGCTGCTTCCGAAGGTAGGTGTAGTTAGTTTTGATGCCTGTCGCACCGTGACTTGCTCCTGTCATGGGAATCATTTGCGCAAGAGGCGATGTTCGGGAAAGGAAAAGCTGCAATTTCTCGAGATTGTGTAACGTGAGCAGATGCTGGTAACCATAGCCTTCTAGCACCAGCCTCTTGAGGAATTCAAAGTCCTTTACGAGAATCCCTCCCGACAGACATGAATGTATGCAAAGTAACCTAAGGACTTTGGGGAGCGGGGTGTCGCACGCGATGAGTTCTTCAATTGCTTCGAGCGATGGTTCGAAGCCATAAGCGAGGTTCTGCTCGACTTCAAGAAGCTTCCGAAACAGGTCGGTGCGCGCATGACTGATTATTTCCTCTGCTAGGCCTGTATGTATCTTTAGGCTCGCCTGCTCTGCTTGGTAACCCGGCAGCTTCTGGACAAAAGACTTTAGTTCAGCGGTTGTTTTGGTCGCGTGTCTACTATCGTAATCGCTCTGTAGGCGACGGGCTATTTTGTTCAGGAGAGGGCCAACTGTAGCAAAGTTTGCGTTCCTCAATTGGTCAAAGAGCTTATCTGACGAATCAAGCTGAATCTTTCGTTTCCTCCCCGTCGAGTTGGCGGTTGGATTAGTCGAGTTGTTTTGTGCCGCTGACTGCGGTGGTACACCGACAACAGTCGAGTCCACTTCTGCCTGATTGTGCTGGATCTCAAAGACCTCGTCAATCAACCCCTCATACGTCAACTGGGTAAGTAGCGGAGTCACGGGGTCGACTTCTCGGTCGATTATGATAACGCTTTCCATTGTCGTACTGGGATTGAGCCCGATCTTGTCGCTAACATCCTCACCTGCCAAGAGCTCCTGGCGCATCCGCGATAGCATCTCGGCCACACGTCTGGCGTTGTCACCCTTGCCGATTATGCGTGGGAACAGGCCATGTCGCTGTTGAACGCCCATCAAAGCACGCGCGAGCAAGTAATTCGGCGTGGGATCGTTGGCCAGGAAAAGGTCTCTGAATGAGTCTTCGAGCTCCAGGGATAGCACATCCCGTTCGAGCGGGAAAAAGTATAACGGAAGCTCCGAAATGTTCACATCTCCGAGTACCCCGGCCTCTTCCAGTAGCTTATCAGACATGGTGGTCCGCCGGGGGACCCAAAAGACGTGGAATTCATGTCCAGTCTGGCTTTCGCGGTGCAGTCGTCGGATCTCATCTGTTGCAATTTTGGCGTCAGTGTGATATACCCAGAGGGTGCGGATGTCCACGTGCTCAGCATGTGCCGCGCTGTGCATCAATTGAGGCTATTACAATCACATAAGCCATGAAGATACCATAGATTTTGAGGTTTGCGCAACGCTAGGGGATAACCTCTCGATCAAAGGCAAAAATCAGTGAATGGGAGACTGACCTGCAATTTCCTGTGCATTACGGGCGCATTCGCCCCTCGCGATGAAAACGACATTTCGCTGGCTGGTGCTGGCGTTTTTACTTTCCAAGAAGAAGAATTTGTCGACGCCGTAGTCTTGCAAGGTAGAGACCTTGACGATGAGGCCAATAGGGCCGGCGAGGCTCTTTTCAATCACGAGATTTTTCTTGCCGCGGACCTGGGAGCTCCGAGTCATCAGTCGATCGGGTCGCGAACTGCAAAGAGTGCTTGAATCTGCGGATATGGATCGGCGCGGGAAGTAAACTCACTCCTTCCAGCAGGTAGAGCAGGTCTTTACGAGCCTTGTCTCTGACCTGGTCGGTGTCAAATGGAACATGAGGAGCCATGACGAGCCCTCCATGCGGTACGGGGCCGAGGGCGGCAGGCGATTCCTACCGACAAATTAATCGTTGGCGGACGTTTCGATTGGGAACTCGGAAGCTCCGTCTGGGGAGTTGACATCACTGCACGTGCTACGGCTCGCCGCCAAGGCCTGAGCGGGGACTGTAGTCCACCGACCACTACAGTAATTACCAGTTAGTTACAAGCACCACAGTGCAAAAGACCACCAGGCCCCATCACCTAAATGCCTCAGGCCAATTGCACAACCTGCCAAACGTTGCATTTAGCACTGTGAATTAAATAAACTTTGATGTGTTGCGAATGACTATATGGGTATTCTTCTGGGCTTTCATTTATCCATTTCAAACAATCATCCACCCCATCCAGCTTGTCACAGAGCATTTGCAGTGTCAAGGCCAGTTTCGCTAAATAACGCTTGGTGTCATTTATGCTTTCTTCAATTCTTGATCATAGGCGAAGTAACCCCTTCGCAACCCTTCAAGATTATTGTAGAACCCAACCCCATGCATGCAAAAGCCCTCGTCGTATAGTCGTTATAATCATTCTGAGCTGGTAGACAAACGACAACGCTTATGCGCCGCGTTAAAGACACGCTAGTCCAATGAGGTACCCCGATGTATGATAGTAAATCAACAGTAAGCGGAGTGGTCGACCATTTCGACCGATGCAGCAGGTAACACGCGACTAGTGATACCAGGGTCGCCCACCTCGGGCCATCTTGCCGCCAACCATGCTCTCAATCAGACGGTATTATCGTGGTAGTAGAAATCGATGTCTCTCGGGCGCGCCCTGTTGCTTCGCACGAACTCCTCATCCCCGGGCGGTCGCTCATTTTTGGTATTGCCCGTCAGCATCGACTGTAGGCTCATGCAAACGCTCTCCACATTCTGTACTGGCGACCATCCCTGTTGTCCCAGAAGGTCTAAACAGATGATGCCGTTGGAGTAGATATGCGGGTGAATGGGTATCGGGCGGTCCGGTAGCTTAGCAAAGACGACCTCGGGCGGCTCTGTAATGCCAAATCGTTAGCAAAACCGGTAGTGCAAGACCAAGTTCGGTTCTGAATTTCTGACAGATTCCCACACGACTATGCAATATTTTTGTTGTTGCGACCGGCACTAACCTATCGGATAAGATGAGCTGAATCTGAACTTCAGCCTGTACGTCTCGTTGGCATAAAGGGGGTTGTTGTCCAGAACTTTGATGTCTAATAACCACTCCTCGAAGTTGTCGGCACTGATGAGTAGAATACCAGGAGGTAAACTTTCTTTGATCTGCAGGGCGTGAAATTATGTATTAGGTTACGTGGACACGGCGCGTTCAATATGCGTAGCCCGGAAACTGGTACCAACCTTGATCAGCTCTTTACTCAACCGCTTGTTCGCAAAGCTGGCCGCCATTGCTCCCGTGTGGTCGGGTGGTCGCAGTAGCGACGCAGAATTCTGTACAAACCCGCCAGTTATACAGGATCAGGTGGGCAATCTATGGTGTTCGGAGATGATGCGCTTCCTGTCGGGGCGGGTAGTTGCTTGTGGGTTCGAGAGATTCGAAATGGCAAGCCGAGAGACACGCGTACACAGCGGACAATTATGTCGTGGTAGTGTGAGCCGGCAAAAAAAAAAATGACTAGCTCAAGACGTTTTGGATGGGCGATGGAGTATCTTGCAGTAAGAAACGTCTAACCCAGCTTCATTCAGTCGTAGCGCCAACAAATATTATTGACGGGCAAGACAGGGCAGTCTCTAACCAGCAAGACCAACTGCAAGCAGTGAATGGCGGTATTAGGCCACCAACAAACAATCCTAGAAGGCAAGTGCCTGAGCTAATATCTTGGCAATGGTTTTGTTGCTTCTTGTTATGTGCACGTCGGTCTGAGAAAACGCGCGGCACAGCGTCAAAGGCGCCAAAGAAACGGTCCCACCTCTTCCAAAGTATCAAACCAAATTAGATATGATCCAAGTTTGATGCCAAAAAAATAAGATGATTTGACAAGGCTTGATATGATAACTCGGCGATCGTCCTCGTATCGCGCGTCGGGCGTGCAGTGCTGTATTGCAGTGCAGGAAGGCAAGAATTGTTCGTCAAACCACGGTACCTGCCAATCCAGAATGACGTCTCCCGGTTCTTTACCCCGATCCACGTATGGCCCCGCGGTGGGGTCTTTGGTTGTCAGGGTCGTCGTTTTTGGTCGCATATACGCTATGCTTACCTACTCGTTGCTGGTGTGGGCGAGCTGAAACTGTTTCTCATCTTTGCGGATGATGGGTTTAAATTTCCAAATAATTTGACTCAGCAGGTAAAAGGATGAGACTCTTGGTATAAAAGGAAGCGGAGGGCATCTGACACTGCCACTGAGGCTGTGCTATGGAAGTAGGGCTCGCATGGGCTGCAAGCTGGTCAATACGGCACTTCAGCTAAGTAAGGTATACCTAGGTAGGTAGGTAGTATCAGGTTGAGGTATTACAGTACGAGGTAACTCCGTATGTAGCCATGTCGTGAGATGGGTTTACCCAGCTCAATATCACAGAGGCAAGCAAAACCCTTTCCCCCCTTGCACCCTGCCTGGTTTTCCATAGCGGGGAGCGAGATTGACCCCTCCACTCTCAAGCTGTTGTACTGCGGAGCTGCCGCGGTTCCTGGCGGACAGGGGCTGAGCTACTGTACTCTAGCGCGGGGCATCGGGCAACGTTGAATTGAGGGCCTCTTGCGCCTTTGAGAGCTGCCTTGCTTTCGGCTGCGCCAGGCTGCACTTATCACAACAGACAGTCAGTCAATCCAATCGTCTCCGTTCTTTACGCAATCAACGAAGCCTTGCGGCTACCTTTTTTATAATATAACCTAGAACTACTGTAGACTATGCTGATAGAATG
Organism: Pyricularia oryzae 70-15; assembly: GCF_000002495.2. Taxonomy (NCBI): domain Eukaryota; kingdom Fungi; phylum Ascomycota; class Sordariomycetes; order Magnaporthales; family Pyriculariaceae; genus Pyricularia; species Pyricularia oryzae. Next base: position 4,317,582 of record NC_017844.1, on the reverse strand, counting down.
ATCAATCACGTGTCGCGCGCTTAGTGCTTCACCCAAACTTTTACCATCTAACTTATCTCCACTGCCTTACCTACAGAGAGGTGGCTGCCCAGCCGCATCCCACCCTAACTGACCCCCGGTCCAAGACGCAAAGACCAGACGTTACGCCAATCCCTGACTTGGGTTGGTTCAAGAACAGAGCCACCCCTCCACTTCCTCCAGGAATCTATTGTATCCTCGAATGCGACCCAATTCATCTGTGTGCCTTATTACCTACCTGTCTTGTTTTCATTACTTTACCAACGTCCGTGGGAGGTGCGGCACCCTAGGTATCTACCTGACCTACGTTGCCAAACTGCTGCCATATCACCCCTCACCCCATTTCCTGGAAGATAAGTCCACCAGACGCATTCATTCCACAGTCGCTGGCTCGCCGTAAGCAGCTACCCGCCGCACTTGTTCTGCGCCTGAAACACTGCTTATATTGATCCCCTCGCGAAAGATCAGAATTGGACGTTTCCCTCGCTGGTCTTCGGGCTTGGATTGCTTAAAGCGACACGCCCGGGATCAAAGGCTGCACTTTCGCATCCCTCGACCAACTCCAGACTGGTCAAGTTAGTTCCCCGGTAGCCGGTACATTCGCAACACCACAACCAGGCGACGCTCAACACAGTGCCTTCAACATGAGCTGTATGTATCCCTCGCAAGGTCTTACCTTGACCCTCTCTCGCTTCTTGTGGCCCAATTTCCTTTAAAAGCTTATTCACTGACCATTGTTGCGTTTTGGTAGTCTCTGGTATGCTCAACCGCCTGCATGGCCAGCCAGAGAGTTACGACAAGAAGTAAGCAACGCCCTTGGTCCACTGTGCGTGCTTGTGGCGCACTCTAACAAAGCATCTCCCATCGCTTCCATAGATCAAAATATCGATTCGGCAAAACCCTTGGAGCTGGCACATATGGCATCGTCAGAGAAGCGGAGGGACAGACCGGCAAGGTTGCCATCAAGATCATTCTGAAGAAGAATGTCAAGGGCAACGAACGCATGGTGTACGATGAGCTCGAAATGCTCCAGCGACTTCAGCATCCGCACATCGTCCGGTTCGTGGACTGGTTTGAGTCGAGAGTGAGTAATCTGGAGGCAGTCGCAAATCTCCCCTAAACAAAGGTATCAGTAACTGATGATACACCAATGTATCTGTTCCATAGGACAAGTACTACATTGTGACCGAACTGGCGACTGGAGGCGAGCTTTTCGACCGTATTTGCGAGCAGGGCAAGTTCACTGAAAAGGATGCCTCGCAAACTATCAAACAGGTTCTTGGTGCCGTAGACTACCTACACAGCAAGAACGTTGTCCACAGAGGTAAGCATCGGAAGAGGGCTTTGGCGGCAGGTGGCGCTATCAGGTGTGAACAGATTTGAAACTACCAGCTGGTAGTATACACGGTTGACTGACGGCGAGCCCTCGAATGACAGATCTCAAACCCGAGAACCTACTTTACCTGAGCAAAGCGCCCGATTCGGATCTGGTCCTGGCAGACTTTGGTATCGCCAAGATGCTAGACAGCAGGGACGAGGTCCTCACAACCATGGCTGGCTCCTTTGGGTATGCAGCTCCTGAGGTCATGATGAAGAAGGGACATGGAAAGCCAGTCGACATGTGGTCCATGGGTGTCATCACGTACACACTACTCTGCGGTTATTCTCCGTTCCGATCTGAGGGCCTTCAGGACCTTATCGAGGAATGCTCCAATGCACAGGTGACATTCCATGACAGGTATTGGCGAGACGTCAGCGAGGACGCAAAGAACTTTATCAGGTCTCTGCTACAGGCCAACCCAGACGATCGCGCGACCAGCGGTGTAAGTTCAGTCTTGTCTTCTACACTTTCCAGTGAATCACGGATGGCTAATTCGGAGTCACTATGCAGCAAGCTCTCCGACACCCGTGGCTCAGCGGTGAGAACGCAACGGACCACAACTTGCTGCCCGAAATCAAGTCCTTCATGGCAAAGGCCCGACTTCGACGTGGCATCGAGATGGTCAAGCTGGCGAACCGCATCCAGACGCTCAAGCTACAGGAAGAAGACCCTGACAACACAGACATGCCGGACGACGCGGTCGAGGCGGCAGACGATTCACAGGGCAATGCAGGATCATCTGGAGGCAGCGGACTGTTCAAGCCAGGGGAGAAGAAGACCATGTCAAAGGCGGTGAAGGGCGCAATCTTCCGCGAGGTGGTGCTGGCCAAAGTCAGGGAGATGAAGACGCAAGAGGAGACGCTCAAGGTGGCGGAGGAGGTAGAGAAGGAGGCTCGCAGGAAGAGCTTCACTGGCTCATGAATGAGGAGCGCTCAGGTTGCTCTTCAACGCCGTCTCTTTTAATGCAGCCTTCTTTCTTTGCCATTTTGCCTTTCTTGACTACATTGCCGTTTTCGGTGGGTTCTTTGCCTCGTTTGGGCTTGTTTTTTGCTTAATTTGGGTGGTCACTGGATTGAATGACAGTTTGCAGCATGGTAGTCGAGATCCGTCCTCGCAAAGAGACACGGATTGAAGTGTCATAGGGGGGGATATGTGATAGGATACCTGCGCCATCTTTTAGCGATATTTCAGTATTTCAAAGTTACCAATTGTTTTGTATCTTCATGCTTCTCCAACTCGAGCGAACATACTTGCCAACAGCAAACGGGGGGGCTTGATTGTGGCAAAATCGGTGGTTCAATTTGTTGTTTTCCGGCCATGGAACCACTTGAGGGCGGGAATGCGATTGTGCTTGATGTTGGTTGTTCAATGCGACGGTTTGCACATATCCGCAAATAAAGCATAAAAGATGAATCAATTGTGCAAAAGCTAGTTTCTCTTCTCAAAAGGAAGCATGGGATTTTTATACATTAAACGATGAGATGCGCATAAGATGTGCGATCGGCTATTAAACGTTAAAAAACAAAGGCGACATTCAAGCTCGCATGAACATCCAATCTGGAAAACCCCCGGCGCCAAAACAAGCACAGCCCTTTCATCCTTTCCGAGTCCTTGGTAATTCGGGTAGGGCGTCGTACACAGCCGCGCGCAACCAACCACAAACCCCCGATCTGGGCGCGCAGACGGCCCCAATCCAACGACCTGGTTGCTTTGGCCAAGTTACCGTACCCGGTCGTCGATCATGGGCGGCTTTTTCTCGGGGGGTGTGCTTTGGTGAATTTGGTGTGAGGAGAATAGCAACAACTAAAAAAAAAAAACCCCTGATTTTTTTGCTTGGACAAACATCATTGCTCATCTCGATGCAATACGAAATTTTGAGTACTCGAAAGATGGAAAACGGGGAATAAAATAACGACAACAGGGAAGAACTCAAGAACACATGGGGGATAACAGCCCACTGCTTAACTCGAAGCCATTTTTTTCTTGCTTTCCTTATTTTTCCCGCATTTATCGGATTTGTTCTCGGCAACGGCGAGATTGGCGAAAAGAGGAGGTGTTCGTCGGCTCGGCTGGGCACAGCCACCACCGTGGGGTTTCCTTGATATTTGTTTGACAGCTTGAAGGTTCGCGAAGGGGGGCGTGTGGGTTCTAAAACAACAGGCATGTTCTTCTCTTCTGTATTCTGGAAATTAAGAGTTTATGCAGTTCAAAATTGTCAGATAATTGTAATCTTGATCAACGGCACTTACAATGTATATGTGCGCGACTGTGCGCTGTTATAGGTGGACGAAGCGAGCGGCCCGAAAAAGGTGCACATTGTCCGAGTTATTTTTGGTCCTGTCATTGTGTCTTGGCTGTATCGATGTTGATGCCATGGCGATTGTTTGATGACCTTCATTTTGATGTTGGCGGTGGCAAGTACACATGTGGACTCACTTCGTGCTCATCTCAAATCTCCGCCGGGTTTGGGAGGCATGATAAGTTTTAACCATGGGACACAGTTATGCACAGAAGTACGAGATGATTTGGATTTGTTATGCTGTTGTTCAGAGCAATTACATTTACTGTTACTTTTATACTAAGACTACCAGAGTGCAACCATAATCGATGCGCCGGACTTTTTGTAACAAGGGTGTTTGTACACGTTCCAAACATAAAACATGAAAGAAAATGCACGTGTGTGCAGTATTTGTATAGTGTGTAGTGCGTGGTAGACGCTGACAAAGGAAATGGAAACTCAAAAAGGAAAACATGATGGTATCAAATCGTCCAAATTGAACAGGGTCGTCAAGCCTTGTTCGTCTCTAGTAAGTCATTGCAAGATGCTGCCGTATGGATTTCAAGGTATGTGAGATCTGTATGTGTGACATATGTGGGTATATAAAGGAAATACTTTTGCTTTTGTTTTTTTGGTTGGATTATGTGGATGGTCGGTTTTCATGACAGTTCGGCCAGGACATCGTTGCAGAGCCTTTCGTAGCGCGAAGCGTCAAACCTCTTGCGTTGCCATCCGTTCTGGCGGAGTTTTTCGATGCGCGCCTGGCGATCGAGCACGCGGAGCTCCTCACTGGCAACTGATGCGTTAGGGTTGGAAACGATGGCGGCGATGAGATCCTCCTTGCGCATCTGTCCAGTGGATTCGCCCAGAAGGGCGTCGACGTCGGAACGGTGGGCTTGTAGTTGATACTTGAGTGACAGCAGCGTATCACAGTAGCGATAGACCGATTGAGATGCTCTGTGCGAGTCCTCGTCGAACTGGTCAAAGCCGTTTTGGCTCGAAATAGAGTGGCGCATGCTCGACCGCCGCGGCATCGGTGCGTGAAGGTCAGGACTACATGCTGATGCAGACTCGGGGCTGGCAGGGCGTTTCGGCGGCTCAGGAAGAGGAGATCTGAGGATGGGAGAGGCAAAGTAGGCGTCCTCAAAGCCCAATGTCGGCGAGTCGGGACGGATGATGGGCTCAGTGGGGAAAGCAAACTTCTCCTCCTTCGGCAACTGGAAGGAGACCGTCTTCTTGGCCTTGCGCTGGACCGGAGTAGAATCGGTAGATCTTGAAAGCAAATCGTCATAAGAGCAAATAGAGTTGGTGGGCGAGGCCGTGGACGGTGTAGACCAGGTTCCCGAGCTGATGGACCCTGAAGGCGAGTGGAAGCCACTCCCACTGAAACCAGTGGATGCCCGCGAGCTGCTCCGCGACAGAGAAACTGCGGCAGCCTCAGCAGCTTTGATCAGGGCCGCGGCCTCGTCGTAATGCGTGCGAGCTTGGGTCAGAAGGTGAGCTCTCGCAGGAGCGGTGGCTGGATACGGCCTCGCGCACATCTCGAACGAGTTGGCGGCGTAGAAGTGCAAGTAGATCAAATGCGCCGGCTCAACAGAAGACTGGACTGGTGTAAGCGGAGTGAAAAGAAGAAAGAGAAAAAAAAGAAGAAAAAAACACGGGTAGTTGACTGACTACTTTGGATAGTCAGTGTGGCTCTACTTACAGTTTCTTTGAGGTTTTCCAAGATTTCGGTGCAGCGTGCCGAGCAGGCACGGAACCTTTTGCTCATATGATGACGCTTGATCTCAGTCATCGTCCTCCTCCATTCCGCTGGAGTGTATGGCAAATTAGGGAGCAGAGCTAGCATGGGAGATGATGCACGGTGTATCGCTCTAGAAGCTCTTACAGGGATCGCCAAGGATCCCAAGCTGGCGTGTCGTGCGTGCCGCGCAGGGCGAGTTGATGCGGATATGCTGTGTGTGGGCAACTCGGCTATGCTGGCGCGGTGGCTTGCTGCTGGAGGAGATCCCGTAACTGCGGGAAGACGAAGAGGAATTAAACCAGCCATGTTTTTTGGCCTATTAGCGGAATTGGTGGGTGGTGGTGGATGGATGGGTATTTTAAGACTCCGACAATAGCGTTCGGTGATGGCGGGGACAAGTCAATAAGGCTTCCCAAGTCCCCGAAACCGCGAAAGTTGGAGTCCGGTGCTCGGCAGAATCGAGATGGGACGGGTCAACTGATATCGAAACTGTCAAGAGGTTGCATGCGATCCCATGGCCAGGTATGAGCGTGCGTGCCGGATTAGTCGGAAGCCGTCGAGGTTTCCACCAAGTAATTTATCGGACGAACAATGCGAATGGTGTTTGGTTGGCGGCTTCTTGTCGGTTGACAAGGACTTTTTTGGGTTGCGGAGAGCTCAGGAAGAGGAGTTTAAAAAATAAAGAGCCCAAAAACAGAAAGCAAGCTAATTATATGTAAAAAAAAACAAGCTTTGTAATGTTGAGCTTTTATAGCAAAGTTGTTTGAGCAAGGCTTGCTAGTGGTGAATGATGATGATGATGATGATGATGATGATGATGATGATATTAAAGAGCGTTTGTTTTGGTGAAGGAGTCGAGGCAGACAAGCCGTGTATATACCGTAGGCCAAAGGTATGACGACAAAGCCAAGCAAAGACAGCGCTTTAAAGCAGACGAATGAACCAGAGGAAATCTGGTCTAGGTTGGCGAGAGCGTGGCGAGAGGCTGTGTAAGAGATATAATCCAGGGCGGATAGTAGTGAGGTCGAGGTGGTGTGTGCCCTTGGGCTGGTTGGTACTTTTGGGTAGGGCGCGCGAGCGATTCAGATTCAGGTCGACCATGGACAAGCTTAGGTAGGCATAAAATGGCAATCAATCAATCAATGAGAGCCAGACTAACTTTAGCATCCAAGTTTAATAAGATAAAACAACAACAGAAATGCAGCGCAGTGCATAGGGAAAGGAGTCGGGAACTTTTAGGGAACAAATTAAAGAGGGAAAAGAGACGGCGGCACACGCTTGTGTGCTGTGCTCTCCTTCCCTGGGTACTCCTACGCGTTGCAATCCGGGAGTCCCACCCCCCACCCCCCGAAGCAACCCTCCCTGGCGTGGCGTGCAAACTATGGAGGCCGAGAGGACCCATACACGCCCCCCATCCCACCACAATCCCAGAAAGCTGCCAGCATGGTCTTCAAATTTCCGACTGCTCGAATTTGACTACCAGACCAAGCAGCAACAGATGCACCTGAGAAGCGGGTGGGAGAACTGGGGGACCATGGCGAGAGACATGGAGATACGAATACCGTAGCCGATTCTATCCCTTGCGAAGACGGTCGAGGGGGTCCTCCAGGAAGAGCTCTACTCTTTGACTGGGAATTGCAAAGTATGCTTGTGCAACCGTTACGTAGGTGTACGCACTGTTGCCGCCGAAAAAAAGACCGTTGTAGGGATATTGAGATATTTCTGAAGCTGGTTTTTTTCTCTTTTGTGGAGTTTTGTGTTTTGCTTCTTGTGTGCACGGCTTCTTTAGCAGGCTGGATTATACAGGTATGATGCACAAAGAAGGGGACTCCTACGAAGTACCTACCTCTCTAGTGAATGAGGGACGAAAAAAATAGGAGAAGGTTGCGCCAGTGGGAAATTGGAGAACAAGCGGTTAGTGCCTTCCGCCGTCCGCGACGTGGGTTCCACGATAGCCCTGGTTGAAAGGTGCCTTGGGTACCTGCCGCAGTGGCTGAATTGGCAGCAGACTGTACCTTGTGTGGTACCTACCTACTGAAGGGGACGTCGCTAGCAGCCTCCCCAGCCCAGGGATGACACTTTGACGCTGCGCAGGGATCTCTTTTTTTTTTTTTTTTTTGTTTTTTCGACAAGGGACATGGACAAGGGCAAAATGATGATGGGTCCAAGATTGAGACTATAGAGGCCCGTGCCCTGGTCCGGTAAAGTTTTTGGTATGTTTGAAGTATGGGAACTGGGTGGCATTGCATTTGGGCTCTTTAAAAATATTCCACCAGAATTGCTGCCTTGGTTCAGATTATTACGTGAAAGTTTCTACAATGCGAGCGAAAACATAGCCCCACCCTTCAACCATGAAACTATACGCCATTTGCTTCTCTATCAAGTGGCCCAGATCTCGTCGCGATTGTCTGTTCGTCCCTGGTGATGAGGTCGAGGTCTTGAAACGACTTCGTGGCTGGTCAGCCTTGCCTGTATGCAGATGCAGCAGGGAGCATCAGTCCCTTCCATTAGGCCTCTCAATCCAGAATCTTGATCAAACAAGTGCACGGATCCCGGTGCCCCGGATTAGTTAGATCATTATCGCCCCTTCGTGTACTACTGACTATTACTGATGTAGGTAGGTACTTCGTAGTTCGTACTTGCAGTAAGTCCTGAAGGAAGGTCTCTCTTTTTCCACTGGCGTTTCCTGTTTGGGTAGGGCCCAGACATTTTTTTTTCTCTTCAACCCTTCGGCCTCCACCCCCGGCAACGTCACGTAATCTTTTTGTTTGTTGTTTCGTAGCAACGTCTGTGATAGGAATCGGTGTTCATCCCAGCACTTGATTGTTTTCAGATATAGGAGCACTGAAAACGACCTGTCACAGCCGACGAACGACAATTTCACGCCCAACGTTGGACGAGACCATAGTTGTCTTAAAAGAGGAACTAATACAGGTTAATCCGCTGTCATTCGCCAGGTGCGGCTGTGGACCCTGATGGTAGTTTCTTTTTGCTGTCTTAAACCCGCCAAATATGACCAACTTCAAGGATGTCAAGTGACATCGCTCATAACGATTGCGAAGGTCGCTTCTGGGCATGTCCATATTTCTCCGTGCAACCCTCACTGTTGCTAGGTACGAAGTATATTATGTTTGCGTATTCGTTGCAAGGGACAAAAAGAAAAAAAAACGTCTGAGGGGAACAGAACCCCGGCCCAATCACCAATCACCAATTGCCAAGGCTTTGTTTGTTGCCTTGCCAAAATGGCGTGCATGCAGCTTTAGGTACGGTACCGAACTTCGGCGAGGTCTTTGAGAGTAATGGTTAGGGTCGGCCTGCAGTAGCCGTACAATTAGTACATAACTATATAGTTGACGCAAAGACGAATTTATACCCAGGCCATCCTTGGGGGCGGCTATTACGAAGTACTACAACATTTGGCGTTGCATTATTGACGTTTGTTGCCATTTGACCACGTTACTAATACCACGTATCATGTACATAAGAGTTGCAGTAGCCGACCACGTGCAGAACCGCGAGCTGGAGAATGATCGCCGCCGTGATGAGCTATTCTTCAGCAGGCCGGCTGGGAACCCAGTCTTACTAACGACTTATGGCCCCGAGTGCTAATTAATGAGCTTTGAAGCACTTTGAACCTCTGGGACCAAAGTCTGTCTATCGTCACCCGGTAAGATGTGCTTGATGTGCTGTTGCGCGCACAACAATAATATGTCAAACAGCGAGTAGAATTCGGCCGAATCCGAATGAGTTTCCATGGGACAATGCACATGTGGAATCCTGGATCCCCTCTTGATCCCCTGCAGCAGATGGCATGCATGCATCATCGTGGCATTAGGTACCTGGGTATGTAAGAAAGGTGTTATCCGACTTGACCCTGCAGAGACGCTGTTATCATTGATTGTCTCGGTCCACCATGCCGAAAAGGAGGCTCGTGCTGTGTGCTCTGACCACTGTGGACTGGAACCGTTAAGCCAATGATCGACGGGCCAAATACCGAAACATGGAACAGCCAAGCAACGGAGGAGGGACGAGACGACCAAAATGTTACATTCGCAAGGGCATTTGTTTTTCTCTCTTCCCTTACCTGGTTGATATTCCGGTACTTTGAGCTCTCAACCACAACTGTGACGAGTTTGGATTCAGGTTCTCGGAGAGGATCGGCTTGTCTGGACCTCTGAGGATCAAGAAGAAAAAAGAACCAACCCCGCCTTCATTTCATTTCACATATTCTTCTTTTTTGTTTTTCTTCTGTCATACTCGTGACCGCGTTCGAGCCCTTTTTCGACTCTTGGAAAATTTGACGTGTTCGCTGCCTGCGGGGTAAAATACCACCCACAAGCTGGCTGCAAGCAGCCCGGACTTGTAAAGTTTGGTTCACTGCAACTTTGCACGCGCAACGCGCATCGCTTATGTACGCACAGAGCAAAAAACACCACTAGAACTAGTAGTCGCTGCAGAAAGTGAGGAGAGAAACATTGTTTTTGGTGATAGGGGAATCAATCCGTGGTAGAAGCAAAGGAGGTAAAGGGAAGTGACTGCCATATTGAGCATAGCATTTACCAAACAGCCATGATAGACTGGAATAACTAACTGTAAGCGAGCGGGACTGCTACGGTCGGTCTTCACCAGTGGGTCTTTTGGCACACGGGTTTTTTGCGCTTTTCAGGGTATCCTGGAGTGGATTCACAATCCTTCTCGCTGGGTATTGACCACAGCAACGGCGTAACGCTGCATTGGACAATATTATAAGGTACGAAGAAAAGCTAAGCTACCACCCTACTCCGTAGTACTTGGGTGAGTAATATTAGTACGCAGTACGAAAGTAGTAGGTAGGTACATACCTACCTAGGTAAGGTACCTACATACGGAGTAGTTTACCGGTAATGTCAATCAACATGCAAGCTGCAGGTGCATCATGCAACCTTTTGCTTTTCTGCAGGTACCAATGCACCAAATAACCTGCCTACTATCATAGTTTTAGACAGACCTAAGGTAAGCCAAGATGAGGGTCCAATCTGTCAGAACTGGTTGGTGGCGTTTCGGGAAGCCGATGCGCGACGCTAAATAATCAGAAATCTTAGTTACAGTACCAAGTAATCGAGGTAGATGCTTCGGATTTACGCTGCGAGCTGCTATTACATGACATAAAAAAAAACTCGGGGGCGGCGTCGCCATCGTTTCACCAACACGTACATCCTCTTCTCCCTCTGGGTCAGAATAAGAGGCGCTGGGCGCGACGCCTCCTCACCTGGCTAAGATTTTCTTTGGCGGAGGTGCCGAAAAAAAAACTCTAGGGGTCTTCTAGTTTCTTTTACCGTCGACTTTGGAACCCGGACTTTGGTCTACGATGTGAAGCGCGAGGAAAAAAAGATCGAAAATAGATAGTAATAAAAAACGAGGCAACAAGATTGGCTCGATCTCATTAGCGTATATTACACATCTGTCCAAGTTTCATCATCAAATCTCTTTTTACACGCCTCCAGCTTTTACTGCCCGGCGAAGAACAAGCACCCCCAACGATTCGATCTCACTTCCAGCCCAACAATCTAAAATATGCCTTGGTCAACCCAAGTAAAATAGTCAATCGCGCTAGCCCAGAGACAGTCAAGACAAAACACTGTTTTCTTCAATGTCGTCAGATCCGAGCAAGTCACCATCTACACAGCCTCTTGGGTTCGTCCCAACCCAAGATCAACGGTATGCCTGCTAGCGCTTCGTGGTGGGTTGGAGATGCTGGTGTTGGACTCGTAACCGAAGTCGAAAACTGAGATGAAAACTCAACCAACCAACCACCAAAACAAAACAAAGAGCCAATAAAAATGCCCAATACATACCTGTTGGTTTTTTTTTTTTTTTTTTTTTTTTTTTTTTACCACGTATTGACGAACAGGCTTCGCTTTCCCCCTCTCGTAGTCCCCGGTCCGGAAGGGAGGACCCTACTTGTACACATCCATGCGACTGAACTGCGCTGTTTGTGCTTCGATGTTGTTTGTTTTTCTTTGCATTGACGACGCATGACAGACTGCGGCAGTCAACGTCGCCGTAGTTTCTGGAACATGCCCCTCCCGAGCCCCTCTGCATAGTTAGCAAGGTCTAGCCAAGAGGGACGTGGATATTGTCTTTTGTGCCTCCCGTGGCGTTCTATATCCCGTCAATTATGGTGAGCTCGTGGAGTGCTTCGACTAACAGTATTAGGGGGAGAGAGACTGCCACGAGGCTCTGTTCTCGCTAACAAATAAAGCGAGAGGGGGAAAAAAAAAGGTGGTAATATGCTTTTTTGTGCAATTTACTGTCTCCCAATTCCAACGGGGTTCATTTAGCACGAGGGCCAAACAATCGCGTCCTCGCCACGTTGTAATGCTGGCGCAACTATAAGAGTCCCGAACAAGCCCTCCAGCCAGAGTAACGGTTTTTGTGGCCTGCTGTGGCTGCCATTAAGTGATGACCCTGAATTTTGGTAATGACTCAAAATTGACTAGAAAGGGGGGAGGGTGGGAGCTTTCGTCACTGATGATGAACCGAGCGGCTGGTAAACGAGGCTGAGAGTTTGTTAATGTTCTTCTCTCTACCAACAAAAAACCTTGTTGCCACTGATTAGGTACACTTCCAACACGTGCGGGAGCCTCTCCGAAACAACAGACGCTTTGGGACACGCGGTTCGCACATGATTCTATGCGTTCTATTTGTTTAGGCTGTGCGGCTGTTGACGCCAATGGCCTTTTATTCTTTGCATCTTTCATCCCGACCCTCTGGGCTGGTAAGCGCCCCCCTCATTGGAATGGAAATAATCACAGCGCCACGCGGGCTAAAAAAAAAAAAAAAGACTAGCTTTTACCTGAAGGTTACCAAGATCTGAATCGTGCAACGTGGTTGGAAGAACGCGAGAAGGATCCGACATCTTTGTTGTTTTGCGGCTAGTGATTTACCGATCTACAAAATCTTTGAGCACTGTTACGACGGCAAAAGTGGGATGTGGGAGGTAACACAAAACAAACGAGAAAAGGCTTTCGGGATATGAAAGCTTGTCTGTAACATAGGCAAAGCCAGCTGAAGATCCCGGATAGTTTTATACGAACTCTTTCAAAAAAGAACAAGCAAATCATCATAGGCTTCCAATTATAGAGTAGCTGACTCGTATATTTTAGCACCCCAGACCGGGTTCCAGATGAAGAACCACATTTCTGTTGTCTCCAAGAAAAACTACCAGGTGAGAATAATAGTATAGAAGAACAAACCCCAATCTGAAGTTGTTTGCGTGCCTTGTGCTGTTGTGTATGGGGTCAGAAGCTGTGTAAGCGCACTCGGGATGCTAAATCCGAAACACAATCGAGCTCTAGTCAAACGTGGCGCAGGTAACATGAACTGTCTCGACTACAGGACCACATTTGCCCTACAGGGCAACCCTATCGCCAAATGCAACTCACTTTGTTGAAGGATGACTTGAGTATGTTCCCTGGTATGCCTGATATGTAAAGTTGGAGGCCTTAATCCTGTTCCAGGTGCCCGATCGAGGTCGGCTCAGGACGCGACGCTCTTCATCGGCTTGGCGCCCTTGATGCGCTTCAAAATGTGTAGCCGTGGCCGCATCCGCGGTCCGACCCACCAGCCCCCTGTGAGACCTCTGATCCGATCCCTGATGTCATGGACAAGCTTGCCTCTCCCGATCGCGGGGCCGCGGAGGCTCTTATCGTCACTGCCCACGCCGTTGGGAGCAGCAGCACCCGGCCGCAGTACTTCGATACCAGCATAACCCTCCACAATCCCAATTTCATCCCATTTGGCACCATTGACCTTTTGCGGGTCCTCAACAACAACATAGTCAAACAGGTGCCAGAATCTCGGATCTCTCAGCGTGATGCGGTCCTCAGTCTTGTCCAACGCCAGGAGCACGCCCCGGCCTTGCTCAGCGCCGATATCACCACCTGAACCGGCCTGGGTCCCCGCATGGCTGGGCGCATGGAGCGACGGGAGCGCACCAATGCCGGCTGCTTCGCCAGTCGTAGTGCCAAACAGTGTTACGCCCGTCATGCATGCCAGGACGTCAGCATGGACTGGCACCATCTGCCCTGATGACGAGACCTCTGTAGCGGTTCCGCCGGCTGTCGCTCTGGTCGCGTCATCAACGGCCACGTACGCCCGAAGATACGCAAGGGCTTCACCGCCGGGGTAGTTGAGCGAAGAAATGAGGAGCATTGCCGTGCTAGCAACGAGGCAGGCGGGAACTGACAGTACCAATGCCATGCTGGACAAGGCGTACATGGCATTTTTAGAACGGCGGGTGAAGATGAAGTTCGCACCGAGTGCTGCCGCTGCCGTCAAGGGCGGAACAACGTAAAAGATAAAACGAGTCTCCTTGTGCGGCTGCAGGGAGTATATCGCGACGAAGAGGATGTTGGGATAAACAAGCAGCCTCGCACCTCCTTTGCGCGTTGCTGGCTGGCGCAGAGCAACGGCCAACGAAACGAAAACGAGAGGATTCATCAAGAGCCGTGGCAGGGCCGAGGTAAAGTACCAGTGCCACGGAGAGACACCCCAGTTGGATGAAGAACCGAGGATGGCATTGTAGTAGAAGCCCCAGAGCTCTGGCCAGATCGGCTTCTGCCAGAAGTACGAGTCGACTGGGACAGAAATGAGCAGAGCTGCGATGACGGAGATGGCAAATGGCGGGATGAGTTTCTGCAGGGGCATCATGGGGGCAACCAGAAGATACAGAGCGTTAGTGGCCAGCAGGAGAGCAATCTCCGAGCGAAAGATGATTGCGGCGCAGACAAAGAGTGAAATAGCCAGTCGTTGTCGAGGGAGTGCTCGTTTCGGTGACGGAGCCGGTACAAGACATGCATATGCAAGAGTTGCTATGATTTTCAATGTCAGTAACGGTGCTTCTCGTCTATCTGCCTGTTTCTGTTTACTTGAGGACTTACTAAGACCGAATGCAAACATGTTGGGCAACGTTCTCGACGCGTAGAAAATCACATGGAATTGGCTGGCCTGAAACAGCGCATACCACCTCGCAACAGACAGCCCATAGGCACGCCCGAGATTTGTCTTGAACCTGAGGATGGCAAAGGCATTGAAGAGTCCCAGTACGGCCCGGGCAAGAGTCTGGGCATGTTCAAAGCCCAGGAGCGCAACCAAGGGCTGCGTCAGACCAGCCAGCAGCACTGGGCCGATGAATGTGCGAGGCACAGCACCAGGGAAATCAAAGTGATCATAACTATTGGCTAGTCTCTTGTGGATGTCCTGGGTGGGCGTGCCATACACGAGGACATCGTGGGTCGCTTGGATGTTGAAGGACTCCTCGACCTTTGTATACGGTGCCACAACGAGGTGGAAGATGATGAGCGCTGGGATGAGCAACGAAAGTGTCGTATCTGAAATTTATTCTGGAGTTAGATGTGTTCCAAGTAGCAGCCCACCCATGTCCAGTTTGACATTGAGAAATTATTGACTGCTCGCCATCATGAACTCACCCAAGACCCGCATCATGGCTGCTGTGGCTTGCTGCTCAGCCTTGACTGATAGTGAGTGCAGCTAGACCAATCGCGCAGATAATGATTTTTATTGCAGAATGGACGCGTGCTTATTTACCGCATCTCCACTACAGTGAATGAAATGAATACCTGAGCTTCTTGAAATCGAAGCAAACAAAGTAAACTGTAAGCTCAGGAGCGCTGATGAAGTCTTCTGACAAGAACAAAACCAAACAAATGACAATCCCTTCGCTGGATCCAGTCTAGCAGGCGTTTGAGCGCTGAGAGAATCGAAAATCGATGAAGTGAGCAAGGAATTAACAATTGTTCTCATCGCTTGATTATTGAGGTTATGTATGTACAACCTACAGATCCAACTTGTACTCACCATCAAATCAAGCCTGTGAAAAGGTAGGTCACCTTGGAACCCCTACCAGAATCTCAAGGGTTCGGGTAAACAGACTCACCTGTTCCCAGATTTCTGGTCTACTACGTAACGTAGGTGGGTAGGTAGGTCTGGTCTGACAACGGATAAACCTTGATCCACAATTCAACCCCCAAAGTCGTGTTGACCCCCCTGCTAGGCCTGAGTGTAGCCAGCTTGCCTTGGGACCGACCCACTATTCTCATGAACAACTGATGTAGCTAGAGCCTCACATTGACAGCCAGCTGGTTTTCCCATGCGAAGCGGAATATAGTGTACCGACCCTTTGCCCGCCGACCAACCTGCGATAGGCCAACGGGGCGACTATTTTTTTTCCTTCTCTTTTTCGCTCGTTCGCAGCGAAGCCCCAAACAAACATTATCTCGTTGCTTCCCGGCGCGCTGCGCGCCAACCAACGAGCAAGATGATGATCTTGGGGAGTTTCCTCTATGGTTAGTCACTACCGCACACTCACAGCGGAACAAACAAGGCCGGATTGAAGCCAAGCTCCATCTATGCTCTACGTGCACTGACCAAAACGACTCTTCTTGGGATTCACAGTCTCCGTCCTCCTCATCAACGCCATAGCAATCCTGTCCGAAGACCGATTCCTCGCGCGCAGTACGTTCCAGTCTCCCGCCTTTGTGCAAGCCAGCGAGCTGTCTTATATATGGCTGTCCGGCCTTATGCTCTCAGCCCTGTGGCCAGAAGCTATCGCTCGAACACAAAATTCCCCACAAGTGACTGACAAGTCGTCGTACAGTAAACCTCTCGCCCTCATCCTACGACCCGGCCTTTGGCCAAAGCCCCGATGCCAGTGTCAAGGCGCGCATCATCAACCTGATTGCCAGTGTCCGGACGCTCATGAGAAGTATGTTTTTTTTTCTCTCTTTTTGAATGTCTCTCAATACAAACATTCATGTCCGCTACGGGAAACACCACCCCGCCCCGGCGGTCCTGGCATCGCTAACTCTTCTTGTGCAGTACCTCTGATCGTGATCAACACCCTCATAATAATCTACGAGATCGTGCTCGGTTAATGTAGATAGGCTCGCGACCGCATTCACTTTTCGCACCCGCCGGAAATGCTGGAATTGAATATCGAACAAAAATGTGCGAGATGACCAGGTGGCGGGGGGCTAGCTCTTGATCCGAGATCCGAGAAACACAGTCCCTATATTATGTACTTGGGTTTATTCTGGCGGTACTTGCGGCGTTCGGAATAAAACGGGCTTGGAATTTTTTTTTTTTTTTTTTTTGGTAAATGAAACGGTCACTTTGAAAGTAGATGCAAGGCACGTGAAATGATCACACAAGAGTACAATCAACTGGAGCTGCACAGCAAGTCTATTTGGCAGTCCCGATGCAGAATATCTGAATATATCCAACGAAAGTATGTGACGAATAATTAAGTTTTATGACGTCTCCCCGAAGTTTTCTCGGGCCCCATGAACGAGTGACCAACCGCGAATAGCCTCCGTCCAGAAAAGAAAAGTGCTAACATGCTCCCCCAGACAGGTATTCACCCTTACAGTGTAAGTGTGACTGCCACAATATATACCGTTGCAGAGAATATAACGCGTCTTCTCATTAGACAATGCCGGTTTATGACCTGATGTCCCATATGAAATCGCTGAAAATATATAAAAGAGAGGACGGAATATGACTGCTCAGAACCCCCCTCCTGACACAAAAATGCGTAACCGAATGGTGCCATGACGAACAGTAGGATCCCTAAATTAAGCATGGTAACACCCGTCACCTCGGACTGTTTCCACTTGACGTACGAATGTTGTGCTAATTCAGGTCAGGTCGGCTAAGACAGGACATGCGTGCTTTTCTTTCTGCCCAGCGCAAAACTGAACTTCTTCTTCAGCGACGCTGGGCTCTCAGGATGCGGTGACGCCGCCGAGCCGTTTGCTGCGTGGTCCGACGATGACCCATTTGCCACGCCGTTGCCAGATGACTTATCCTTCTCCTTTTCCTTTTCCCTGTTGAGGAAGCCCAAACTGGCGCGTGATAAACTGCCTCTCTTCATCAAGTTGCCAATACCTCCTCCCAATGCAGGCGAGGTAGGCGCTTCCTTGGATGACAGCGCGTTGTCTGCCTTTTGTTTTTGTTCCTCTTCTGCAGCCGTCTGTTTGCTTGCTTCCATGGCTCTACGCAAATCTTCCTGCTCAGACTTGCGGGCTTCTCGTTGCCTTGACTCTCTTTCTTTGCGCTCCTTTTCCTCACGCTTGACCTGTTCCTTCTCTGCCGCCTTTTTCTCCTTCTGTAGCTGCTTCTCCCGAGCCTTGTCCTCTTTTGAAGAAGGCTTAATTTCGGCTGCGGGTTTAGGTGGAGCGGCCACTAGTGGGTGGCTGAAGGGTGCCTCTGCGGGCACAGCTGGAACGGACGGATTGGCGGGCGTTTGTGGTACCGCCGGAGTCGTGCCGTTTGGTGCCGTCAATGCATGATCGAGCGCTGCCATGGCATCGTGGTCTGCAACCGGTGGTATCGGCGTGGTAAGGGGCTTCTCCAGTGGAGGCAGGCTCTCAGCGCCGCTGGGTTTGTCAGAAGCAAGATCTGCTGTCTGCGTCGCCAATCTTATTTCCTCGATGCCTTCATAGTCCTCCTCCTCCATAGCCTTCTCCAATGTTGTCTCCTGGTAGAAAAGCACATATGCGCATGCCATTCCCGGTCGATCACCGAAGAAGTTGCGCACAAAGTGCTTGTCCACAGGCTCCACCATCTCGTCGTCGAACAGTAGCCATCCTCTGTCTGCTGTTTTGATGACCGATACGTAATGCCCATGGTAGGCGTTTCCGCCTATGTGCACCACGACCGCGTAAAGCTCGTATACCCGATCAGGATCCTCCGCGTCAGGCGTCGTGTTAAACATCCTCAGATGGTAGGGATACACGACCCTGTGGAACAGCTTCTGCAACCGACTGTAGTCTTCCGTGTACTTGAAGCGCTTTAGGTGCAGAGCGAGGACCTTGGGAAGTCTCTTAATCTTCATGCGCTTCTCTGCTTCTTGCAAACCACCACAATGGTCGCAATGAAACTTGTTCCTCTCGCATAGCATTTCCTCTGCCGAGAACTTCCGAAGACATGACGTTACTGACGAATGTTCGTCCAAGTCTATAGATAGATCAAGGAATGTTTCGTCTCTCTGCGATGCCGTCTCACACGTAAGGCACCTGGTCTCTGACGTCAAAAGACCCTCAAATATATCGTGCACCCAGCCAGTCCCTGGTGACCTGTAGCCTGCTGGAGCTTTGACGAGCGCATTCGTTGGACTCAGCGCGTCTTCGACGGATTTCGCAAGGCCATCCTTGGCGGCCGCTTGCTCTTGCTCTTGCAGCCGTTTCGCGTTGGCCTCAACGGTAGATATGACATCGTTAAGAACCAAGCCATAGAACTCATGTGCATCTTGATGCATCGAATTCCTGAACATCTCATTGTCGCGTTTGAAGATCTCAAGAAAGCGTTGTGGACTTAGTACACCGGTTCTTGACTGACTTTCGATCAAGGCCAAGAACAAGTCCTTCAGCCCCGTGAATGTGCTCTCGTCCATTCCGTACGAGGCCGAATTCTCCTGCGCCAACTCAAGTACAGGGCCTTTGAGCATGGCCTGCTTCTTCTTGTACTCGGGTGAGTCGGGCTTATCTTCAGGCCGCGTTGGTTGCAGCCCAGGACCCCCTTGGCCCGAATTGATCATTTGCCTCTGTTTCAAGACATCTTTTGTTGATGTCTTTTTCTTTCCCTGTGGTTCATCCTCGGCTTCCTTTTTCGGCGGTGGCCTTATTTGCACACTGATCTTCGCGCGCTTGCCATTTGGAGTGTCCGAAGGTGAGAACGGAGGGTAGTTGACGACACTCTCTCTGAATATTTCGGAGTAGTAGAGGGCTTGGACGATCGAGTTGCAATAGCTGGGTATTATTATGTCAATATGAAGCTCCGAAACGTGATCTTCGAGGGCGGACTATCGGGGTCTTTACCATGTATTGCCAAACTATAACAGAAATAAAGTTGAAGGTTAGGTAATTGCGCTGTGTATGGAGTTGACGAAGGGCTGAGCAAGGCAACGTACGTTTTCAAGTCCAAAGAATTTGTCGCTGCCGTCTTCTCGGACCGCCCCGGCGTTCTGTAGCAGCTTCTCCAGAGGCGTCAATTCGGGTGGCGGTTCCTCCTTCTCTTTCTTCTTGCTTGCGGAGGCATTTCCCGAAGAGCCCGATGTACCCTAGGAATGGGTGGCCGGGCGTCAGCATATTTCTGTGCTAGATAATCTCTCCAAGTAGGAGCCGTGGCCATCTCCCAAGACTGTTAATAGCACTCACAGCACCGGTGCCTCTGAATATTTTATCTTTCCAACCCATATTTGTGAGATCTCAGCCCGTTCCCCTTAACGCTTTGTTTTGTTGCTTTGCGCCTGGGTGAAGGTGGTAAATGAGTTGTTGGGTGGTTTGCGTTGGGAGTGTTCGGTATTCTCGGGCTATCTTGTACAGGGATGCGTATCGATCCGAGGTGCCAGGCTGGCTATGGTTGTACCACATGAGACACAATCGTATATCGAACAGAATATCCTTTGATGAATGTACAGTGATATGCGTGAGTTTCGTGCGATTGGCAATTACAGAAAGCTGGCGCCTGATCTCGAACGTTGTCAATTCCGGCGGAGCTTTGAGTCGATCAAATGCAGAACACGTCGGTCCAGCTGCTGCGTTGTGGGATTGAGCACTAGGTACCTAGGCAGACGAGCAAGGATCGCGTGGCGAATGATGTTGTCCCCAGCGAGTAAATGCGCTCCAATTGCGATCGACTGTCCGAAAAAAAAAATAACACACGCAATCGAATGGTTGTACTATTAATGAAGCGACAAAGAAGACGAGATAGGATGAACAGCACAGCGCAAACCCTGTCCCGCATCCAGCAGGCGACAAGATGTGGATAATCGGAGAAAAAGAAAAGACAACTTAATAGACGAAGGCACACACTGGCGACCTGAGGCAGTTTCAGGATGGGTTGGATGGTTGATCCGGAAGGAGGGGACGTTTTGGTGGCCAGCTGGTCCACATTCCAACAAGTTCGGGGGGCTAGCGCGTGGAAGCGCGCAGTATGATTCGACCCATGTCCCCCAACATGGTGGGCTATGTCGCCTAAAATACCACCAAATCCGGGGGCAGTCGCGCTTGACCCTGGCCAAATGGTGGGGTAGCACCAGCCTGCCTCTCTCTGTAATGACAGGGAGCCCAGTGGACAGACACACGCGAGAGCTTGCATCGTCACGTCTTCTTCCGTCCATACCCACCTTACCACATGAGCAGGTAGGTTAAGATGGAAGGCATATTGAGCCGATAGAAAGATGCCTACCTACCCACCTTAGGTAACTTACCTTGACTACTATCTTACAGTCTACTTGGGGGTAAATCTGGGTTGAAGACGTATTTCTTGATATAATGGCAACTTTAACAACTTTAATAGCTAGACCTAGTTGATCCCCTAATCCGTATCGGTTAGTGTCCGCATTGTGGCGCTGCTAGTCAACCTTGCATCTACGTATAAGGCTACGATGGAACTCAAACTACGGTATAAAGCAAGGTACCGGGACTGTCTAAAATATTTAATTATCAGATGGTAAGGGAGAGAAAGTACTATGGTACATTGTAGGATATTCGGAGTCCCGACGGAATGCTTGAGCCACGCGACGGAACGATCAAACTACAAAGCGTTCCTTGGATTCCGGGTCGGGAAAACGGCGTTAGCCCGGTAAGGTCTGAATGTATAAGGTGAGTGCTTTTATGTTGAACCCCTCTTGCACTGCAACCTAATGTACGCGAGATGCCCACGCTCTATAGCAAATGGATGCCAACCTGCTACGTAGTTACACGCACAAGACGCCTTACCGTACCACACATCCAGGATTGCCTCCAGCTTTGAGTTCATGTTACATTCATTAGTTGCAGAAGGCCCCTGAATTTTCATAATTAGTAGCAATTACTGCTTTCACTTTCGTTATCCAGAAGCAGCGCTGGGAGTTTCAATTTGTGTTTGATAGTGAATACGAGGGAGCTTCAAATACAGATGTTACTCGACTACTGTGGATTCCTAATTGATCACAAATGGAAGTTTTTCATTTTTTTTAAAAAAAAAAAAAAAAAAAAAAAAAAAAACGAGACGAATGATCTGCACCACAATCCTAGAGCACATCTTCACAACAGCACGACCGTCCAAGACAAGCTAGTGGTCGTCCCGGTGCTATGGGAGAGGAGTCCCACTTACAATAACACCTTGTTTACTTATTGAGTACCAAGGGCATGAGACCCCGCCCTTGACCTCAGGATTTGTGGGGAAGGTTTTATCATTCATTCATCATTCTTGTTCCTCCCAGAGCGGGGAAATCAATCCGTTTCGCGCAACTCTCTGGTGTGTGACCAGTGACCGCGCCTTCGTGCCGCTGAAGACAATGACAAAGTCCAACACTCCGAAACCCCCAAGACTCTTCACACCTTCCCGAAACTACTGTACGCACTTCGAGGATACTCGCATAAACCTCTCCGAAAAACGACCGGAGTTATCTCATTGTTATTGGGTCGCTTCCTCACTTCCTTGTGGCCCCAATGATGAGAATCTTGGCTTTGACCAGTTTTGCTAAGTGAATTACGAGGTACGGTACGTCTCGCATGACATTCGGCTAGTACCTTTGAAGCTGTACACAACCCAACAGTATGGATGCTACCAACCTATTCAGTCCGATATGCTTGCCAAGTGACACCCCAGCGAGCTGTCAACGATTCCACGGGCCTGCCAGCAATCAGAAACAAAAACAAACAAAAGTACATTTTATCCTTGGCGGAAGTGCCATCAGTTGGCTTTCAGGCATGCAAATGCGTGCGAAAATCACCACAGTTTACTCATTTTTCGGCTTTGCCGAGCCACCAGTCGTGGGAAAGCCCATGAAGATCTTGAAGTAGTCCTGCGCGGCAGTCATGTCAGCAGATGAAGGACAGGGTGCAGGGGCATGAAACAAGAGGCGTAAGACCAGGACATACATATATCATCCACTGCAAGCCAGTCAGCGTGCCCACCATCACGATCCTGACTGGAAGTCCGTTCCAGAGTCCGCGGAATCCGATATCTCCATAAACCCTCGATAGCACTGCGCCCACTGCCTCGCCTGGCTCACGATAGACGTTCAGCTTGCTGACCATGACGTCTGCCGGATGCGAAACAGCAGCGCAAAGGATACCGGCGAGGTAGCCACCGGTAAAAGATACGCCGGTCTGTGCGAGCTTGCTGTATTCGTCCTTGGCACGAGGTAGTCTGTCATATATCATCTCGACGATTGTCTCGAACGATGCAAACTTCATCATAGTGTAGGGTATCTGTCGCCCCCATAAAGGATAGATACCCTTGTAAAGCCCCGACGCACCCTCCTTGGCCATTATCTGGCTGATGCCATCAAAAGTGCCCTTGTATTGCGCCGGGATGGTCGTCTGCATACGGACCTTGACCGCTTCAAAGGGGCACAAGGCCGCATCGGCAATGAGCTCGGCCGACGCCGACGCAGCCAGGTACACACCCGTCTTGTACTGGTGAGCGTATTCTGGGCCGACCACGTCCGAGTACTTCTTCTTGAAGAACTCATAGAAGCCGTACTTGAATGCACCCTGAGCCGAGTAGCCAAAAAGGGTAGGACTCCAACCTGTGAAGATTCCACGGATACCTTCACCGCGGTAGATGACGCTCCATCCCTGCAAGTTGCTCTTATAGAGCTTGGCATCGACCTGACGACGACACTTGACCAGGTCAAGCGGCGTGACGGCGGCATGGGTCAAGCCCTATATATAAGAAAAAAAAAGGTAAATGAGTATTGCCCTGTTGTTCTGGTCGCCAATGAAAAGTTGAGAAACCTACGCAGGCTAGGAGACCACCAATGGCACATGAGGCATAGTACTGTCCCGAGTACAGCTCAATCTTGCCATTGGGTCCCGGCAGGGGACCTCGAGTGCTGCTAACGTTGGCCATAATCAACCCCTTTTTGAGTCTGATGGCAAGACATATAGAATGTTAGTTGGGGTACCAAAATCCCCGGCTTGTATGCAGTCTGTAGTTGCCTATATGAGTGGAAGCCGGCGGTGTCTGCGTATAATTGGCCGCGCCGCGCTGCTGCAGGATATGACATGTAGTACTCACTCAGCTGATATATCTTTTGACGATGTTGAATTGGTGGCACAGTAGTAATGAATGTGTACCTGCGTATGTGGGTAGGATCACAACAAGATAAAGAATCCATAGTTGCGCCCGATGAATTGGAACAGTCATCAATCAAGGAAAGAACCGGGAGTTGTTGCCGCGACCATACCAAGATTCGAAACAGGAGACCGGCTGCAACGGACTTAACCGGTGTTTAGAGATAGAGACGTCTACTTATGTCCAGGTTTTGTCTGGGCTCAACGAGGTAAGCACCAAAATATCTTGGCCCCGACCTTTAGGTACCTAGGTCGGTTCGCGGGTCAGGTAACGAGGTACCCAAGGTATGTGAGACGTATACCTGGTACTGAGTTGTTATAACAAGGCCTGTCCGGGAGCAAAATCTGCTTGCTGACATTATCGAATGACCATATCCCTGGAAACTAGTCTATTTTCAGAACCATTTCTACCGGTAGTCTATTCGAAGCTGTAACCACACGGTGAACAATAAATAGTACGGTAGGGAGTATTCGCGTTCAAGGTGTTGGGTATTGAATTCAAACGCGTCGGAAGTACTAATCTACCCCGGATGAGAATGGGCCGAGAAGACGCGTATTTTTCAGCTTTACAGTTTGTAGATGTGCGAATTGCCTCATTTCCTTACTAGACTAGACGGCGTAAAAAATTTGGTAGAATGCTGACGATCATAAGTTGCCCCGCATCAATTGACGTCCGCAAGTAGACTCGTGAGTCGCGAACTAGAGGGTGCTGACCCCACATACCTACTGTATCCACTTTACGTAGTGTGACGATGTTAGCTGTGAGAAGCTTCCCGTCAGCGTTCCATCGGAAGTTTTTCACTCTATAATCACACAAACAGCCGCGCGCAAAACAGCTTTCCAGTTTTAAACTGTCAACGGTCACAAAGATCCATCAATGACAGCGGTAATGTCACAACCTAGTGGCAGCTCAGAGGCGATCGCGCCGCAACCTTTCAAGTCAAAATGGGCGTCGCGGTATAGAGGGGTATGTGATGTTGAGAAACCTATCCAGCCATGATTTTTGTCTCTTTCGATCCCTAGTCCTAGACATTCCTCTGTGGATATTGAGTTATTATTGTTGCATTGTACCGTGCCGCCGTTAGAAGAATCTTAAGCTAAAAGAAACCAACCACACTCGTAACACGCAGGCCGTAGTATCTGATCTAGACCCGCCAGCTGCCCTCTCCCTGAACCCCTCAGACCCAATCGGGCTCGCGCTGCAAGAGGCCTTTGAGCGCGAGTACACGCATCTGACCATCGTCGACGGCACCACGCGCGCGCTGCTCGGCTACATCTCCATACCGCACCTGCAGCAGCAGATCGAGTCGGGTCGCGCCAAGCCCGAGGACGAGATCCGGACAGCCATGACGTCCTTCCAGCGCAAGGGGAGGAAGTACACGGCCATAACGCCAGACACACCGCTCGAGGAGCTCGAGGCCTTCTTCGAGGGCGCACACCACGGCGGCCAGAAACAGGACTTTGCCGTGGTCACCGACGACCGGAGGAGGTTTGTGCTGGGGGTGGCTACAGCTGCGGACTTGGAGGAGTTTGTGAAGAGGAGGCCGGAGTAGGTCTGGTCTGCCCTAGATGGTGGGACATCAAGCTCCTGGGCTTCGGGAATGATAATCTGTCATCACGGCTGGGATCAAGGCTGGGCGTCTGGTTGAGGGGCGGGCGGTTGTGGCGCTTCACCAAGCCCCTTGTAGCGGCAAAAAAAACGGCACAAAACCCACGTGGTGTGGGTTCTTCCTCGCTATGCCATTCATCAAAGTTTGTGTTAGCTATCGAGAAAGCTGAGGTGCGCAGAACGAGTAAGAAAAAAACGCCGGCCGGCTCTATTCCTCAGCTGGACCAATAGGAAGCATCGAGAGGCGTTTTGTACCTTTGTACCTAGCAACAATTGATAATTGGCGTAGCGATATTTTGGCGAGGTATGTCTCCCGTGGTGGCCCAGCCGAGAAACACCTCTCCAATTAACAAAGGTTGCTATTACAAAGGACCACGGCCAGGGGACGGTAAGCTGACGGGCTGAAGTGGAGATGCCCAGGTTACGAAGCATGGAGACTAGCCTCCTTGATGCCCCATTACCGTTGTTTCCACACCGAAGCGGCCAGATTTACCGCCGACTGGGCGGCGGGCTTGTACTCTTTTTCCCCCTTTTTATTCTCGTCGATTTCCCCTCCCTTCGTGTCTCAATTCCACGAGGGAGCAAAAAGCCTCTTTTGGTCGTTTGGCGCTATTCATTATTTACAATCCGCGTCCTTACAACTACAACTAGACCTAGGCTGGGATACAAATTGCCTTGTTAGTACACGCACGATTGAAGGTAGCAATATACCTAGGGAGGTACCTATTAGGAGGTACTCCTACACACAAGCCTGGTTTAAGCTGAATTAGACCAGGAAAAAAAAGTATAGAAAAAAAGAAAGAAAAAAGAATGGCTAGCCAGGTACCAACACCTGCAACAGCGGGGTCTGCTCCCGCATCAGCCACCACGTCAAACCAGACTGATGAGCCAAAAAGGCGGCGTCCAAGAGCGCAGGGCGCGTTAAAGTCTCGATCAGGATGCCGTACTTGCAAGTAAGTCACGTTGGGGCCATTATAGGCCATAGCGAACTGTAGTTTATTGGCTAAAAAAAAAGCCGGGCTGACCTTTGTTATTTCTCACTTTCTTTTTTACCATTTTGTTGTGTTACAGGAAAAGGCATCGCAAATGTGACGAGTCCCGGCCCGGATGTCACCAATGCTCCGTGGCTGGGTGGAAATGCGACTACCTGGATGATGTTAGCGCCCCGGCACAGACTCCGAGCCAGTCAGCGAGTGACGGGCGTATTGTCGCAGCGGCGGCCCATTTTAATCACCACTCTCCAACCGGCAAGCCGCCGCTCGGGCCTGGTTCCTTGAGCAGCCTTGTCCGGCCACCGCCCAGCTTCTTGTCCCAGCTCAGCAGCGCCGAGAGCTCGGGACTTGCGCACTTCAAGTTCAACATGCAGATGGTGCACCTGGCCAACAACGTGCCCACGTTCGAAAAGACGCTGATCCGCAGCATATACACGGAGCCCGCCATCCGACACGTCGGCATCGCGTCCTCGGTGGCCTTTAATCACGACCACTGGAGCGGAACGTCGCCCATGACCCCCGATGTTCTCAAGAAGATCCTCCTGGGCTGCAACATGGCGATCCGGGAGCTGGGAAGACCCGGAGACGGCTCGCCGTCTGCGTCCTCGCGGCTCCCGGAGCTTTCGCTACTCGTCGGCACGGTCCTCGCCGCCTGTTCGTGGCACATGGGCGACTGCGACCAGCTGACCGGCCACCTGCGCGGGATGCTCCGGATCTTGCTGGAGAAGCGCGGCGCGATGCTGGTGGCGTCGGAGGACGTCGAGGTCGCCAAAGAAATCCCCGCCTACGAGATGAGCCGGCAGGCGACGCTGGGGGCGGCGTACATCACGTGGGTCCGGGTGCTGGATAAGTTTCTGGCGTGGAAGCCCGAGGGGCCGGCGGATGAGTTGGACGAGGTTATGATCCAGCTGAATTCGCTGCTCGACCGATCCAGGGAGCTCGACATGACCGAGGCTGGCTACAAGATCGTCTCGACGCACACTCATCGGTCTACTTATACCTGGGACGTTGATCGGCGCCGTTAAAGGCGAGGGAATAGTATTATTGGAGTTGACTTACCTGTGAGCCAGCAGGAGTTTCTAATTAGGACCTGCTTCTTTTTCCCGCCCTTTTTGCAGGCAGGTCGTTGTCGGCGCACCCTGCCGGCATATACTACATCAGCACTGCCTCAGGATATCCCGGCATTTATAAAGAAAGCCTGTCGGACGACGAAATGAGGACAAAGTTGGTATTATTCGCTGTGAAGACCCCGTATAGTTGCGTCGAAGTGTAAACTTTGAGAGATCAAGGTTTTAATGTGCAAGGTCAAGCTAAAAATCTCCGGGATGCATTTTGAGTTTCTACTGTATTGCTCACTTACTACCCCCGGTATACCATACTGGTCTACGTAGTAATCGTTAGTTATAGTTTATGCTGGACTGCTTTCTGCATAACTATAATTACCTACCTTACCAGGTAGGTACCTAGGTCGGTACCCAAGTGGGTAGGGGTATCTGACTAGATACCCAGTAAGCTAGATACGTAGGTAGTGAAGTAAATAATCAGGAAAGCATCGTCTCTGACCCTGTCTGCGATTTATAAACAGGACTGGTATGCCAAGTGCCCTGTTAGACGCCTAGAAAATCCCAGATCGTACAGTTATACCAACTTATAATCATCATCCGCGGCTCCTCCACGTGTAATATGGCGAGATCGTGTGAATGGTTTCCACTCGTGCATCGTAAAGATCGACGCATGATTCGATGGATCAATTACCTGCAGTGATGAGCAAGAAGTAAATCTGAAAGGGTTGAACGGACGGCTCAGGTGTGGGTGAACGGTGGAGTACACACGGTGGCTCTAAGAAGATCAATTGGGGAAATTATGGGGTCGATTCATCCATCGATACGATATGCGTACCACACCTTGCATACCTACCTACCTAGATATCTTTATGCCCTCAGTCATTGATACGATTATCCTTCAGCGCAATCCACATCGTCGGCCCGATGCGGTCGAGTCTCCAGAGTACCTGTGACCACTATGACCTCCTACGAATGACAGGGCATCCATGGCCCCACGTTCTCGGGATCCGCAACCAATTAGTCAGTTGTCTCCATCGCGATGTAAACCCAACCCCGCACCCACTTCGGGCGTTTGGGTGGTACAAAAAGGTGATGGAGATGCAGAGATGGGCTCTAGCGCCGCCCATAGCACACATAATCTACAAACCAGGTTGCCAGACTTGCCAGAACAAGCCCAGAATGCCGTAGATAGGCTTACACACCTAGCTAGGTACGGGTGGCTTTACCTTGGCCTGCGCAAGTTCAACTGCGCCCTGGTTGGAAGTTGGAACAAAATAGTCCAATGCCGAACGGAGGAGGGCCGGCGAGACTTGGCGTGTGCAAAGGCCCATGAGAGTCATCGTCGCGAGTTTGGCCAGCTGACCTCGAGACAAACCTGGCATGCCTGACTTGCTAACACTCCATAGTCCAAGGTGACTGACGAAACGAACAAATGAATGCGCTTGTCGCCAAGCTGAAACCTTGCTCCTCCACGCAGAAAGCAGCAAGCAGCAGTCGTGTGTAGGTTGTTTTCTGGGTTCGTTGGGCACCAAAACCAATGGCACCCGCTGCTAATTGCGTACAGCAACCAGGCAGGCAAGAACGAGGACATGGGCCGCCCGAAATCCCGGGCCTAGCCTTGATTGATCAATTGGGCTTGCTGCATATTTCTTCTCCGATCTCATACACTACATTATCTTTTTTGCCTACCAATCAATAAGGCATTCGAGCTCAATATTTACGGCTCAATTCAGCCAGCTTTCCCGACACGTGCATTGTGTTGCAACTTTTGAGTGGTCGCGTCATCGCGTTTGGGTTGGGGTTCAAGGCACCTAAAGCCAAGGTAGCCATCCACTGGGCTGGACAAGTCCTAGCGCCGAAACGCGCGGGGGGGTGGTACAGTTGAGACACCGTGATAGGCGCTAGGTTTTGCTGAAGTCAGCCGAAAGATGGCGCCTCGCAACCCTGAACTGCCGCCGACGCCCTTGCGCCATCCACAACCGCAGAGGCCGACAATTCCACGCCTGTTCTCCAGGCTATCCCACGCCTCAAAGCGGTCTTTCCGCTCGTATTCTTCATCGTTCGAGGCCGACGACGAACGCTCAGGAAGTGATTCGCGATCCCAATTTGACTCCGACTCCGACTCCGACATGGATACCTCGACGGAAAGGGGACAGAGCCGCGAGCGCCGCTGCCGGCGCTCGTATGGTGGTGAACAATACGCAGACGAGGACACCAGACCGACGAGCGAAAAAGAGCTTGCCGGCTGGTACATGTACTCTTTTGCGGCGGAGACGTATGTGATCTGCGGTAGGCTCAATCAAACCATACATGATGACATTTTTTTTATCGGGGTTCGAGTTACCTCGGCCCAGATCAAGTGCGTGCTGACCCAAACCTGGTTGTTGCAGCCATCAGCTCCTTCATCCCAATCCTACTCGAAAGTCTTGCACGAGAAAACGGTGTTCTCCTCAAGGATAGAACATCGCCCTGTAAAGCAAGCTACGACAAGACTCCAGATGGCGGGAATGACGACAACCAGTGCGTGGTCCACGTGTTGGGCATGGAAATCAACACCGCCAGCTTTGCCATGTATACCTTTAGCGTCAGTGTCTTGTTGCAGGCACTGTTGGTCGTGAGCATAAGCTGCGCTGCTGATCACGGAAACTATCGCAAGAAGCTGCTGCTGGCTTTTGCTTGGATTGGCAGCTTCAGTGTCATGGCCTACATATTCGTCAGCAAGGAGATCTATCTACTAGGCGCAATTCTTGCCATTATCTCCAATACCTCATTTGGCGCCTCTTTTGTCCTGCTCAACTCGTTTCTCCCCTTGTTGGTTAGGCACCATCCGAGGATTGAGTACGCGGAGCCGGCGACCGGCGACGACCTCGACTTCGAGTCAGAGGATCAAATGCGAAACTCAGCCTCGCACCTACTAGCAGATGAGCACGACGATCACTATGCGCTGTCTAGGGTCCACACCAAGGAAGAGCTCACCTCGATCGAATTGCAGCTATCGACCGAGATCTCAGCCAAGGGCATTGGTATCGGCTACTGTGCTGGTCTATTTGTCCAATGCATTGCCATTGCCATTGTGTTCAAGCTCAAGAACTCGACTTGGTCCCAGAGAGTTGTGTTATTATTTGTCGGAGCCTGGTGGGCTATATTCACTATTCCTGCCGCAATGTGGCTCAGGCCAAGACCAGGGCCTCCGCTACCTGCGGCGTCAGAATCGAGCCGTGGTGGCGTGGCCGCTTTTGTTTCTTACACTTTATACGCATGGAAGGCACTGTTTCGTACTGTTTCTCTGGCACGGCGTCTGATAGACATTGTGCTGTTTCTCGGCGCGTGGTTCCTCCTCTCTGATGCCATTGCGACCACATCGTCCACGGCTATCTTATTCGCCAAGACACAACTACGTATGGAACCTTGGGCACTCGCCATGATCAACGTGATCTCGACAACGGCTGGTATTGCAGGTGCATTTTCTTGGGCCTTCATCTCGCGGCGACTCGGACTCAGACCCCATCAGACGATCCTAGCGTGCATAGTACTGTTCGAGCTTATTCCACTATATGGACTAATGGGCTACCTCCCGTTTGTAAAGAACTGGGGTGTTCTGGGTCTGCAAAAGCCGTGGGAGATGTTCCCACTCGCGGCGGTGTATGGATTCGTGCTGGGAGGACTGAGTGGATATTGTAGATCCTTGTTCGGTGAGCTGATCCCGCCTGGATCCGAGGCGGCCTTTTACGCGCTATACGCCATCACGGACAAGGGCTCAAGCATTTTCGGACCCGCCATCGTCGGAGCCATCATCGATGCCACAGAGGAGATTCGGCCGGCTTTCTGGTTCCTGGCCGTCATGGTGGGGCTTCCTGCGCCGCTGATTTACTTTATAGATGTCGACCGGGGCAAGGTCGAAGGTGAGAAGCTTGCGGCGGTCATTGAGGGCTATCGCAGGCATCAGGATGAATCTTTCGATGATGGCCGATTCCCAAGCGATGACGACGATGATGGTCGAGGGCCCATCCTTGGAGGGCGCGATGACGAGGATGAACATGACACGGAGCGTGAAGTCAGGGGGAGATAGACGTGTTTGTTGGTGTACAGTACATTTTCAGGGTTAATCTCCAGATCCATGTATAACACCACGGGCCGGTCTCGATCTGTGGCCAAACATTGTCTCTTGTATTTTTTTGCATAGCGATGGCGCTTTATTCAAGGGGAGTTTGCCCCGCGTACTATTTACAATATACGTAGCGGCTTCATACCGGCGAGTAGATACGACCGATAGTGGTCCACACGTACCATGGCTGACACAAGTTGCGTGCTGTAGTGAGCTTACTGACCAGCTTCAATTGCCAGCCGCAACCGTCATGCCTAGAAATAGGCAATTCCCAAAAAGGAAGGCCTCTGGTGTCAGCTAGCGGATCAATAATGCCGCCGAAAATTCGCGAACCAGTGTCAAGGACCCATGTTTGATTGGATCTTTAGGTACTTGATGATCCCTCCCACGTCCTGCAAAATTATGACAAGGGAGCAAAGTGGGCGGGCCAGCCGAGCGCAGAGGTCGGTCATCGGTCATCCCAAAAAAAGAGTCCGAAGCGACGGAATGCGCAAGCACCCACTTTCCAATCTACCTCCTTTGAGACTTTTGCGATAGAGCAACCACCAATCTTCTTGCTTACCTACAGCCTAGATCGACAACCCATTTCTCACTGGTCCTTTTCGGCCCATCAATTTCGCTGCTTCCCGACCTTGGGAGACAAATCGACAAAAGGCGTGAAGAGAGGGAAAAGGGAAGAGAGAAAAGCAATAATAATAATTTACCGGGAAGAAATTTATCCTTTTGTGGGGGTATTGCGCAACGGGATAAAATCTTGGATGGGTCGTCACTGGTGCGGTACAGTCGCCCCAGCCACCTTCCTTCTGCGCCGACGATTCGCTTCTACCACACGATTTGCACTGGGGAAACGGTTCCTACTTTTTTCTCACCATCCACCAACATCGTCAGGGGAATTGGCATTTTTCGACTAATTGTCTGACTTTTTTATATCACATCATCCGAGCGACAGCAGAGTATCCCGAAATTTTACTCTTCTACATTTGATTTGCTTTGCTGCTAGGCCGACCAGTCGGTCGCTCGACAACAGCTTCGACCTGGTGGAGCTTTCGTTCGACGCGTTTGCTGCGGCGACCAACACCAACGCAAACGCCGATCTCGCTTGACAGCACTGCCTTCAAGGCCCGGCCCGAGCATCTGACAAATCCAGAAAGAGGCAGGCTAGCCTTTAACCCCCGAATACTTTGAACGCGTACACAGCTCCCGCTATCACGCGTGAAGTTGCTTAGCATTTGCACAATCGGGTCCGCCGGCCCTACGCGACAGCACCGTCGAGAAAGGGAGGAGAAACAAGAGGAGGGAGGAGTCAAGTAAGGCAGACATATCCGCCTAGAACCAAGCCCGAAATGTCATCCTCCAAAAAGCGATCGCGAACCGACACGGTGGATGATACGCGTGCCGATTGCCCCTTTGAGGCCCGGCTCGTCGACCCCAAAGAGAAGGAGCTCAAGACCCAGAAGAGACACAAGGCCGGCGGAAATGAAGAGGAGGATGTTGAGGCATGGCGTAAGAGGCTGACGCAGCTGTCGCCATTTGCGCCGACTGGGAAGTTCAAGACACACGAGACAATGGACGTACCTTATAGTGTTGAGCCTGCTAAGAAATGGATGGACATGACGAGATACAACAGCTTTGTTTGTGAGTCTGAAGCTCCAACACCGCAGACTTGGTATGTTATACACTGCTAACAAGCGCTCGACCATGCAGTAAACGGGGTAAAATATTTCAGCGAGGGTTTCATCTTCGTTGCGAACGAGTCTTCCATTGAGCGCATCAAAGCAACTGAAAACAAGGGTCAACCCTTGGTCAAGTCGAACACCGATGAGGATTGGGTTGCGCGGATTCTTGAGATTCGAGCCAGCGACGAGCATCACGTATACGCCCGCGTCTATTGGATGTATTGGCCGGACGAGCTCCCTGAACACACTGTAGATGGGAAAAAATTTCCCAAAGGCCGGCAGCCATACCACGGCCGAGCCGAACTCATCGCTTCAAACCACAGTATGACCTCCAACAGTCCCCTTGAGACAATCATATGTGTGCCAATGTAGCTAACAACCCATTGCAGTGGACGTGATCAATGTGGTTAGCGTAACTAGCCAGGCACAGGTGAACCAGATGATTGAAAACGATGACGACGATACGCAAGGTGCGCTATACTGGCGACAAGCGCTCGATGTCAGGACAAATGAACTATCGGTATGTTAATAGTCCGACAGGCTTGCTGTTTTGCAGCTGGCAAGTTAGCCAGGCTCGGAAATGTGTTCAATGGCTGACAGGAGGCTTTCGGGATTGCAGACTGTTGAGACGATATGCAGTTGCGGACAACCAGCAAACCCAGATAACATACTCATTGGATGTTCTAAGGAGAACTGCGGGAACTGGCTGCACCAGGATTGTCTGATTCATGACGCCCTGCTTAAGACGTGGGAGCGCCTCGGTGCTGACAAGCCATATGTTGTGGTCAAGGAGGAGACAAAGGAGACACGACGGCCACTGAGCCCAACGGAGCCAGGCGCGGCCGCATCAGCTCAGCAATCTATCGACGTCAAGGCAACCAGCCTCAAAGATGTGGAGATCAAGATTGATGACGTCAAGGCGGAGGGACCGATAGTCAAAACTTCCGAGGAGCCTGTGAGCTCCGTAGCACCATCCGAGACGCCCGGGCCGAGGGCCAGAAGGGGCACGTCAACGCCAAATCCCACACCGGTCGCGCAGAAAGGAGGCAGAGGGAGGGGTAGGAGGAAGGCGGACAAGCCGTACGAGGGGCACTTTGAGGCAAAGACGAGGATGGATCTCACGCCGCCTGTGATCGAGATCACAGATATGAGAGAATCAATTGTCGGCGGCCAAAAGTCATGGGAGGAGCCCATGGACTGCCTGATTTGCAGAAAGCGGATTGTGTAGTTGGTTTCCTCGGATTTCAGCTACTTGCTATCCTAGCGATTTGTAATTGGAGTTTTGGCAAAGATTGTGAGCGAACGCAGCGCGCCGAGAAGGAATTGCCTAGAGTTCCATGGCCTCATTTCACGAGCGGAATTGGCTAGACCTTTTCACAGGGCTGCTGGGAATTCGTCCTGGTCTGGATGAACTGTACAGGATTGTGGACGCTGTGCCTCCTCATTTTTTTCTTTCTTTTTCTGGATGTCAGTGGGAACAGGAGTCGAGGCGGGAGATTTTGTATTCGGACTGGGCAATTCTTGTTATATGCCTTATTTGGAAAAACAACAAGCTTTAAACTGTTGCGGGCTCGAGAGCTTCGCTAATTTCTGTCTATTGGTGTCCTTATCCTTGTTTGCAGCATGCTAGCGGGGCTTTCTGTTGTTAATTGCCATTTGCTGATTATCAACCTGTCCTTACCGTACTGTCGACTGTCATCCACTGTACAATGGTGCCGCAGGATGGAGCTCTTATTCAATTTGGCGAAGAGTGTAGTTAACTAACTCACACTTATCAAAGCAACATATCCTTGTCTTCTACCTCAGGTAGCTTGCAAAGCTTGCTAGTCAAAGACTAGAACTAGTTCTAGTCTAGTCTAATTCTCAATGTTCGTGGTGATTGGTCCGTGCATACCCCGAATCCTGCCCCTCCTGCGCTTTCGCCGCGGTGGCAGCCAGCTGCAACGACCCCTGCGACACAGAGGGGTAGAAGCCAGCAAGGCCAGCTAGCTACCCTGCAGGCATCAGGACTGCGCGACCTTGTATTGACGACAAGCTCTCCACCTCCATCATTCGTCTCTAGTTTGTTCATCTTGCGATTGCCCAAACATTGCCACGCCGCCATATCTCTCTCCGACAGTCTCAGGCTAGAAATTGAAAATCTTCTCGCAGTCGAGGTAGACATTAGACTGCTAAGATGGCTGCAGACCCTTTCGATTCGGCGCTGTAAGTAAACAGCTATCACCATGCGCTCTGCGTGACTGAGCCTATCAAAAGCCCAGGCAAGGCCGAGGCTATTGTTCCGTAGCCTTCCACCTTGTCCTGCTGAGAAGATTATTGATCTACGCCTCCTTGATGTTCCCCAAATCGATGCCCAGACGCGGCTTTTCTAACGGCATGTTTTCCAACCCCGCCACAACAGGGACCTCCTCCGGCGCCTCGACCCAAAGCACACCACACGGCACTTGAACGGCCTCATGACCATCGTGCCGGACCTGACCGAAGACCTGCTCTCCTCGGTCGACCAGCCGCTCACCGTACGGCGCTGCAAGCAAACGGGCCGCGAATACCTGCTGTGCGACTACAACCGCGACGGCGACTCCTACCGCTCGCCTTGGTCCAACGAGTTCGACCCGCCGCTCGACGATGGTCCTGGAGGCCTGGGTGGTGTTGGTCCCCAGGGCGGCAACGAAGGAGCCGGAGAGCTGGGCGTCCCGGGCGAGAGGGTTCGCAAGATGGAGGTCAAGGCAAATGAGGCCTTTGACGTTTACCGGGATTTGTACTACGAGGGTGGCGTATCGAGCGTGTACCTCTGGAACCTGGACGACGGCTTTGCTGGCGTGGTGCTGTTGAAGAAAGGTGCGGTGCTACTTTTGAATGGCTTGTTTCCCTGTTGAGTCGACGTAAGGAAGATGCTTCAAGGATTGGACCATGACATGCTGACGAGATATGAATCATGCACAACACAAAAACTGCAGCGGCTCCTCAAGGTGGCAACAACGAGGGCGTTTGGGACTCGATCCACGTCTTCGAGGCGAGCGAGCGTGGCCGATCGACAACTTACCGACTGACATCGACCGTGATACTCACCCTCTCGGCGGGCGGCGGTGACTCGGCACTCGGCGACATGAACCTGAGCGGAAACATGACGCGGCAGCTAGAGCAGGACATGCGAACGGCCGAGGGAGATGAGAGCCACATTGCCAACCTGGGTCGCCTGGTCGAGGACATGGAACTCAAGATGCGGAACCTGCTGCAGGAGGTCTACTTTGGCAAGGCCAAGGACGTCGTGGGCGATCTGCGCTCGCTAGGCAGCCTTAGCGAAGGCCAGAGGGATCGCGATGCGCAGAGGGAGATCATAGGGAGCATGCAGAGGTGATGAAACCTGCCAGGGTGATGGGCACCAGGGTGGTGGTCTAGACGTGTGTTTATTTGATTTGACCGCGACGAATCGGGAATGCGTTGGGTGGCACGGAGGCTGGTTTCTCTTTTACCCCCACAACAAACCATGCGATAGAACATGGGATGGCTGCTGTATTTGTCACTTCCGTAACGAAGCGTGATGATGAAAACACCACAAAAAAATGCAAATGATGATGACCACACCGAAGTTACACAGGGGATGCATGGAGACGAGGATTTTGGGTGCACTCTGGCAAGGCATCGGCCGAGAGAGAAGGCAGAAAGAAAATCGTCTGATGTAAATGGGGGTCGTAGGGCCTGGCCAGCCGAGTCTGGAAACTGTGCTGCAACTTTCAATCTCCCAAGGCGATATTGGGAGAAACATGATTGTGCGTCGAAACCAATGAGACTCGAACGGAAAATCTAGGGTTATTTTCGGAGCAAAAAAAAAAAAGTGCATAGGATGTAGTTCCGAGTATCATTGTTCATTATTCGAAGATGGGAACCTTGGGCTTCAGAGTGCCGTTGGGATGCAAGGACAGACTTTCTGTCATTTCGAGTTGTACCTTAGCTACCGGGTTAACGTAGTCAAGGTACCTCTGAAATTTACCCATGCAACTGCAACGTACTACAGCCTATCCAAGGTAGATTCACATCGCAATCTCATTTATTACCCTACACCGCGCCGTGCTACACAATGTAGCCGCGGAGATGGTGCCTGCCGATTCCAGGTACCATTCATTGAGTTTGATTTGATTTGTCCCAGGAGCAGATCCGGAATGCTACCGTAAGCAGACATGTTATCAATCCGTCCCGGCATGATGGAACGCGTTTTGCTTCCTTGATTCTTTTGATAAAAAAAATCCCTTTTCTTTTCTTGCATCGTTCCTAACATCGCGGCAAGACGCGCAAATTAGTGAAATCGCGCCCCAGGTGGCAGTAATGCCGTTACTTTGCCTGCCGGGCTTGACTGTCTTGGCGAAGAAAGACAGGGGAATAGTCCTGGGCGGCAACATCACGCTATTCTGGATACTCCCTGGTTCTTGTACGGTAAGTGGATAAAACAATACAACAAGACATCGCCATTCGTTGATAACTCCCCGAAACGGTGGAGGAGAAGGAGTAGGGGGCCTGGTGCTCGGCTAACAATCTACTACCTAGCTCGTAAATCAATAAATGTCGTCAATGTTTTGTTGCGGGCATTGCGGGCGTCCCTGCGGAACTCAAAAAGACACACCCCAGAGTCAGCAAAGAAGGTAGATACTTACCCTTTTTAGGCAATTCGCTAATTAGCCGTGATGCTTGCTTTGCTGAATTTTTCTCTCGTTTTCTGTTTGTCCTCGTGCCGGGCTAAAATATTAACCGACAATGGAGCTCTCGTCTCAAGGTTTCGATAGTTTTCGTTTTTTCCCCAAGGCCATGGAATAGATCTGGCGTGGACAAACACAACTGTAACCCCAAGCTCACGTAAGGTATCTGCCTTCGGTAAATATATGCCACAGTAGACTAGAAAGGGAGAAAAGTAGACAAGATGAAAATAAGACGAAAACAAAGATGGGAAGAAAAAGAGAAGAAGAAAAAGGATAACAGTCATCAGCTAAGTAGTGGGCCAGGGAACCCAGTTTAAACTCTTGAACGATGGGGGAGCAAGATGTGCCTGTGCCTATCAAGACAATTTTGATGACTCGTGGAGCCTGCCATTTATATCGTGTATGAACGGAGCCGTGAACCATGCACTTCTATGCCCTCTCTTGATATTCTAGCGTAAGTTGATAATTGCAAAAGCTAACCAGCGAGGCAAATTGAGAGAACGGCGGATGGCGTGACATGACGAAAGGGCGCCTGTACTTGTTTTAGACCGTCGCTGGGGTCTTGGTTCGATGCCGCAGATTACCGACAGGCGTCAATTTGTCTGAAGGGGTGTTTTTTTGGTCCTCTTTCCTTTTTTTTCTTCGAGGGGTCATATGGTGTATAAAGTATTAGCATCAAGACGAACCACGGTTAGTCTGCCTCGTAATCAATTACCGTATACCTAGCCATCAGAGGATTGAGAAAGTATACAGAAAACCCCTCCGGTCCAACCCTCTCATCTGGGGGGTGGGGGTT
Organism: Pyricularia oryzae 70-15; assembly: GCF_000002495.2. Taxonomy (NCBI): domain Eukaryota; kingdom Fungi; phylum Ascomycota; class Sordariomycetes; order Magnaporthales; family Pyriculariaceae; genus Pyricularia; species Pyricularia oryzae. The sequence goes on along the minus strand of NC_017844.1, from coordinate 4,279,100 downwards.
ACAGGGTCGTTTCTGTTCAGGATTCAGGACAGTGGTGAGAAACGGCTACGACCGCAGCAGCCGTACTACGGGCGAAACTTTGCGGATAAAGCTGCCGAAAACAAAACTTCTAGAAGCAGGACAGAATCCATTCAGGTTTATTAAGCGATGAACAACAAATGTGCTAGCGTATGGGTACCAGGGGAGTGTTGGTGATGGGCCCATTAACAAAGAAAAAAAAAATCAATGCAAGCATTATTGCAGTATCATCCACATACAATTTCGACATGCTGCTGTCATGGACGTGAACCCCTGAGACGGGAGTGGAGTGGAGCCCCTAAAACTGGCAATTGCACACCTCACCCCTGAAAGAAAGAGAGAAAAAAAAAAGCCTATGCAGGGGTTACACAAACTCCACCGTCGCGCGGCGGCGGGTTTGTTCTTGCGTATTGTAATTACATACGGCAAGACAAGCCTGTACTTACTTGGCTTGGGTGGGGGCGGAAGGCTAGGTAAAGAACGGTCAGCGGGGTTTATAAGCGTACGTACGCTTCGCGGATGTTGAATCAACCTTCACGGCGCAAGGGGAAAAAGAACAAGGAAAACCCGCGCTTAGCCACAGGGAAAGGGAACTGGACGCTTAATTGCTTTGCCGGGACACAAGAATCTTTCCGCGGGTGACGGGTGGAAAATCCTTCTCTGTTTGTTTCATGTAGCGCCTCGCCTGCATGTTTGTTCGTGGGTTGAAATTTAATGTACCGGTAAAATAAGGTAAGTTTAGCTACTAATGTACACAACACACCTTGGGATTTAGCTTACCTGTACCTTGTCTACAGGTAAGCCACGATATTATCTTAGTCCCGCTTGGCCCGGTGAGTACCTTTTGGAAAGCTATCCGGGTTTGCGTGCCAAACTATTACAGTACTGTAATTACAGCAAACATCATCTTGCAGGGCTACCCTTTTTCTTGGCTGGTTTTGGTCAGGAAAGAATTTGATCACCAAGATTGCGACGCGGCGGCGGCTACCTGCATTGGTGATCTGAGACGGGAAACCGGATGCGATGGAACCATCTGCCGGACGGTTGCGCGGACAAAGGCCCGTTTCTTGCACTTACCGTATTGGCGTGCTTTGCACACATGGCAAATCGTCTCCCAGCTCTACTCTAGCTTTTTTAGTGAGCACTTAAAAAAGGGCCGGTTGCTTGTCTGGTTGGGGTTTTTTTTTTCTTTTATGCTGGCGCTAGTTCTGCGAGGGTGTTGATGTCAGTCACATCATGGCATGTCAGCGCATCAGGCCACCGGAAGGTTGGGACGACCACAAACTGGAAAATGCTTCACCCGTAGCAAGCTGGTTGATATCTTGACAACACCTTGGTGTTTTCTCGTTGTTCGTCTGTCCCTTTTTGGAGGTGCAGGAAGAGCTCCCGAAGCGAAGGCACTGAGAAGAGCGAGTGTACCGTCCACCTCTTGATGTCGGGCTTGCTCCGTCCCAAGTGGGGCTACTGACGGGCCTGGGATAATTTACAGACCCGGTGGGCGGACGTGACAGCCATAGCTGGATAATACGAAGTGATAAAAACAGATAGAAAAATAGACACTGAATGAGAAGGTACCACTTTGCAATCTTCATGCCCGTGATTACATTTGCTTGCTTAAACCAAAGGCCATGCTGGCACCCCCCACCCCGGATTACCGGTAATTACGAAGTAGAAGTAGAAAATAACAGGTACGATTCTAGCCCAACCTTCCTAACAAGGCGCGCGCCCTCTCCTTTCTTTCTACCTTGCATAAAAGGATCCACTTGAGGCCTCTTCCCCTTGCTACGAGCCCTTGTCCTTTTTTTTCGTCCTCTGCATGACCGACACCCTGTCCTTGACGTCTCTCCCCTGCTGTGGAGGGGGAAGCCTGGGCTGCCATACCTTGCTTGCCATTGTATACTTCATCCGTACATACCTTACCATAGGTAGGTGCCCTGCCCATGTACTACAAGACGGTACTGTCTGTCTGTACCGTACAGTTCACCTCGAACCTGTCCCGCGAACCCTTACCTAATCCAACTGCTACCCAAACCTCAAGCGCCGCTGCGCTGCTCAGTCTCCAAAATTATCCCACACCACACCACACCACACCACACACCCGCAAATTGCCCAACATTGTACCCGGTAAACCTCGTTGATTGACATTATAGTCTTTTACCCGGTTTATTTGGCACATTGCCTCTCGCTCTCTGAAATCCGTCGCTAGAAAAGTCTTGGGTTATCTTTCAATATTTGTTGGGGGATTTTCTTGGTTATTGGCTTTGGCTTCTCTCAAAGGGACCCGATCCTGTCCAACCTTTTCGCGAAAACGACATTCGCAATTTGGTGCCTAGGTACTTTGTGGCTACTAGACAACACATACCTATTCTTTACCACACTTGACCAGTCACGACCAGTCTCCCGGTCTCCGAGAAAGCACACAACAGCTCACCGACTCGCTGCCAGAACAAAGAAAGAAAAAAAAGAGGGGAAAAGGGAAAGAAAAATAAAAGGAGCTGAAAAAGGCAGCACCACTACACATTCACGATTAGACGAAAACATCCATACATACACAAAAGAACAACCATCGAAGCAACGGATCCGACCGGGCTTCGACGCCCACCCTCTACCTCTCTCAACAACACCACTTCGCAACTTGTTGCATCCTTCCCAGCGAGCGTCGCGCCACAAAACAACCATGGCTGAGAAGCCTTCGGTTCTCATCATTGGCGGGCTGGGATACATTGGTCGTTTCCTGGCTCTGCACATCCATAAAAATGGCCTGGCGTCAGAAGTGAGGGTGGTGGACAAGGTGTTACCTCAGCTGGCCTGGCTCGCTCCTGAGTTCAAAGATGCGTGCGCCGGAGACAAATTTGTACAGGCAGACGCGAGCAGAAAGGGTAAGTTTTCATGCCGCCCCACGATTACCCTTTGCAAGAAAATGCCCCTGGAATTATTCTGGAAGCTTACACTAGACATTACCCCGCAGAGTCGATGGCGCGTATATTCGACCGACCAGACGGGAAAGAGTGGGACTATGTGTTCAACTGCGGAGGCGAAACCAGGTACTCGCAGGAGGATGAGGTTTACAAGCTGCGGTCGCTGGGCTTATCACTCGCCCTCGGCAACGAGGCAGCCAAACGCAAAATCAAGGTGTTTGTCGAGCTAAGTACCGGAATGGTGTACAAGCCCGACTCACAACCAAGCAAGGAGGGAGATAAGCAAAAGCCATGGAGCAAGATTGCTGTATTTAAGCAGCAGGCCGAGGAGCAACTGGCCAAGATTGAGGGGTGAGTTAATTCGCGGATATGCTGGCTACTTCAAACGTGCGCCTTGGTCAGACAACACGACTAACGAACCCGCTTTGCTGCAGTTTGAACCTCGTAATCGCCCGTCTGGCGCATGTCTACGGACCTTATGCCTCCCAGTGGGTTGCGACGGCGCTCTGCATGGCGCGCGTGTACAAGGAGAAAGATGAAGAAATGAAGTGGCTGTGGACAAAGGACCTGCGCACAAACACGGTCCATATAAGCGACGTTGTCCGGGCATTGTGGGACATGGCCTCGTGGTACGATGCTGGCAAGAAAGGTTGGGACAACAAGACCATGGGCGAGGTTGCGACCTTCAACGTGGTTGACAAGGGTGTCACAACCCAGGGCGCCATGGCCGAGTTGATCGGAGACATATTTGGCATCCAGACGGGCTTCCAAGGGCAACTGATCAGTACCTTTGCCAGGCTGAACATGGACAGCGTCGTTGACGACGTCAACGACAACATGCTGGGACCGTGGGCGGAATTACTAGAGCAGGCAGGCATCGTAAGGCCGGGTCCTCTGACTCCTTTCATGGAGAAGGAGCTGCTCAAGGACACAGACCTCAGCATGGACGGCACCCGGCTCGAGACGGTGCTTGGGTTCCAATACGAGAAGCCCAAGATCACCAAGGAGCTGCTCGAGGAGGTGATTGAAAGCTACAAGAACATGAACTGGTGGCCGGCTTGATTGGGCCAGTGCAGGCATAAAAGTCACTAAGATGACGAGATGGACAAAGCGCAACGCAATAACGATGCGTGTTCGCGCGGAAAACACAAAACAAAAACAAAAAAAAAAAAAAAGATATGCTTCGGCCGAGGCAGGCCGTTTTGGAGCGTGTCATGAGCTGAACCTTTGTGACATCCTCAATTGGAGTCTGATAGTCTAAGCCCTTGAGCCGATTCAGAGGTCAACACTGTAACCGTGAGAGGACAGAATCGCGCCATCTTGGACGCAAAAAAAGTATTTCGCCAGAGTGTAAAGGGGGTGGGTTGGCTGGGGGGGAAATACTACGTTCGAACTCGTGACAAAAAGGAAGGCGAAGCACAGGAGTTGCGATGAGAAAGGTAATCAAAAAGTAGCGAACCGCTCTCGGGTCGTCATGACAGCAAGGCTTCCGCTGGCGGTATAGCATATATTTATTGTATTTTTGGCCTCACGAGGCACTTGGCCTAGGCGGGTTCATTGCTCATACTGTAGCCGATCTGCCGTGTATATTTAGGATATCCGCTTTTTCTTTTTTTCTTTTTTTTTCTTTTTTTTCGTTTTTCTCTCCTTTTCCCCCCCTTCTTTCGCTTTTCGCTTCTTAATATTTGGCTTATTATCACCCATGTTCTTTGCGGCTTTCTCCGTCTCGGTGTGTACCTTGTTGTCATCTCATCTGAGGTTTTTTTCCTTTTCTTTTTGGGTTATACCACGTCTGTTGTCGCCAGCCATTCAAACATCTGCCTATTACGTAGTGGCCTACCTAATATCTATGAAAAAAAAATATGAAAAATAACTTACCTGCCTCGCTCTCGAGAAACAAAACGCCGCAACTATATTGTTGCCCGAATCAGCTCTTGGCTATACTACGTAGGTATCTTATTCATTACTCGCGTCGGGTTGCGTGTCAGCTGCCTGCCTCGGCTGCCAAACTCACAGCAACTCTTTGACTTGCGACGAGAATTCGTGTCTTTGTTTCCTCTCTTTTCTTTTCAGTCGGAGCGAGGACAGAATTACAAATGGGGCCGGCCGTTGGAGGGTTATACCCAGGGGGGATTTTATAACGCGATCTCATTTTCCCCACCAGGGATTAAGGCAGCTTGTAGGGCTCTTGCTTCTGGGAGTGGGCTTGTTATTGTTTTGCCGATGTTTTTCTTTTCTTTTTTTCTTTTTCTTGCAAAGTTGTACCTAAAGAGTACCTTGATAACACTTTGCCGCAGGACGTGGTTCTGTGTCGACTGAGATGAAAAAAAAGAATATAAAAAAAAGGAAATGAAAATGGAAATGGAAAGCAATAACAACAAAAGTTCAAGTGTCATAACCAACAATTGAGTGGGCAGGCTGGTGGACTAATCTCGGATTTGGTAGTTAATACCATATTGAGAGGGGTTCTATACGGCGTACCGCGTACTGTACTGTACCCGGGGCCCTTTAACAAAAACAGGGAAGCACCTTGATTCCGGTGGACGGGTGGTTAAATTCCAGAAACTGGGGTTGACATGGATGTCAAGTAGGTTAAAAAGCGTACCTAAGTTACCTTTACCTTTGGCAGTGTTAATTACCGGCTAGCTCTCCAACTTTAATTTACTTGCAGTAGCAGTAACTGTAGGTGCCTTTTTGGGCCCTTAGGGAGGACCACGAAGGAAGGCTCGGAGGAGGGGGCCTTAGCATATGCATACAGTAAGTAGCGTTCCTTTGCCGCGCCTGCCAAGTGCACATCATTCGCGGGGTAGCTTCTTATTTGGTGCAGCTTGTCGAGGTCACCCGATGTGAGGGGTGGTGGTACTGTATATTCAATGTGGGGTTGTACCACGTATGTATGGGCTTTTCTTTTTTTTTCTTTTTTTCTTTTTTCTTTTTATCTTTTTATCTTTTTATCTTTTTATCTTTTTTTCTTTTTTTTCTTTTTTTTCTTTTTTTTCTTTTTTTTCTTTTTTTTCTTTTTTTTCTTTTTTTTCTTTTTTTTCTTTTTTTTCTTTTTTTTCTTTTTTAGGATTTGGAGCAAAATTAGGAAGCGCGTTTGAGAGAAGCCACTCCCGGTACATCCCTTCCAATGTACGCACTCTGTTAATGTTGTTACTCCGTTCTCCGTAGAACCATCCATTTTATTTCCCCAGAGCCAAGACCGCGGCTGGGATCAGGGGGTGGCCTTGACATTTAAGTGACGTATGAAGTTTCCTGATTAGTGTGTGGTTTCGTTTTGGGTTTGGTTTTTTTTTTTTTTTTTTTTTTTTGTATTGTTTTGTAACACCCAGTAAAGTCTCAGTCTCCCTTTGAGCCTCGGCTCCTGTGAAAATTCCCCCTCACGAGTTCGGAACAAAAAAGGTGTTGTAGAGATCTTGGAGGCAACATGGAAAGACATGACTTATCAGGGCAGGGGAGCGTGTGTATGTGTGTATGTGTGTGTGTGTGTGTGTGTGTTTTATTTGATTTTTATGAATGTTTATTATAAATTGCTTTTAGTCCGGAAAGTACAAAAAGGAGACCGTCGTCCCTCTCGACGACTGACTTCCCCTCCACCTGTACCAATAGCTTTGACTCTCTGGAGCTGTCTTTGTCGATTTCAGAGCCAGCCCAACTGACATCGACTTGCTCGCCCTGAATGCTACACATGACGGGTACGAAAAGAGTCGTCCCGTGTTTTTCTTTTTCCCCGAATATTCGATCCTCTGTTGTCGTTGCTTAAAATAAACCCACGGGAGATTCGTCCTATTGTTGATACCAATACAAGTGCAAATCGATAGCTAAGCCAACAAGAAAGAGAAAGCGAAAGAAAAGCTTCTCTCGCCTTAATACCCTACATATACTTATTTTTTTGTGGTTGTCGTCTTTGGTATTTTTTCTACTTAAAAGGTTAGGTTAGGAATGACATTTCGATAATTCGACTACTACTACCCCGCGTTAACATCCAACAAACGTCAACGACAAACAGTCAACCACCAACTTATTTATCAAGCGCGCACAACGCAAAAAGCAACAATGGCGGCCCCGGCGAACAAGACTATGAAGGACCTGAGCGGGAAATGGTTTATGGTGAGCTGATTTTTATCTGATACACCGAAATTGAGAAATTACAAAAAAAAAGAACTAACCCAAGAACCAAAAAAACCCTCCCAGAACAAAACCCTCTCGGATAACCCGGACCCAGGCCTGGCCCTGCAGGGCATCGGCTGGTTCATCCGCAAGGGCATCGGCATGGCGTCCGTGACTCTGCACGTCAAAATGTACGAGGGACCACCTAACCCGCCATCGACCTCGACGGACCCAGTCATGCACATTGATATTGTGCAGACGGCGACTGGCGGCGTCAAGGGCACGACCGAGATCCGGTGCGCCGACGGCGTGGCCCGCGAACACACCGACTGGCTCTTCGGCACCGTACGCGGCCGCACCACGTGGATCTCGGCCGCCGACATTGACGACGAGCACCTCCGCGGCAACTGGCTCGAGGGCGACGAGGAAAAGGCCGGACCCAACGGCGAGACCCACATCAAGAGCCTGGCCGAGAGCGTCGACAATGGCTGGACCGCCACCCAGATCTGGGGCTTCCAGATGATCAACGGCGAGAGGAGGTATGCGAGGAATGTCGTCATCGCAAAGGGCAAGGACAGGGTCGAGTTTAGGCTCGTCTACGACTACCTCGGCGAGGATACAGATGAGTAAGATGGAATGGGATCAAGAATGGCAAGGATTTTCTGCGTTGGAGGATGGGCGGTTCCGCTTTTGATTTTTTTTTTCTTTTTGGTTGTCATTTGCGTCTGTCTGCTGAACCCCTCCGGTGGACTGCTCCAAAGACTGCAAATATGTAAATATCCCCAACGGTGGCTGGTTTTCAATCCTTTTATTCGGACGTGAGTCATCGCTGACGACTCTGTGGTGAGTGATGTGTTAAACATTAGATCAAAAACACTTAGGAGTCCTTGCGACTACCCAAAGCAATAACCCATCTTCCCTCTTCCGCTCCCCCATTATACCATCACCATCATCATTCATATGCGCCTCCTCATCCATCCCCAAGATCCTTACGCCACACACGTCCGCTCACTTCTTGAAAGCCCCAAACACCTTAGCCTTCAGCCGGTCGGCCAAGCCTACCGGGTGATCCTCGGCCTTCTTGTCGGCCACGGGAGCGGGGGCGACGTGCTCATTGCCCGCGCCGCCACGCCCGACGTGAAAGTCTTGACCGTCGGTGGAGGGCCTCACGGCCGCCTCGGGCACGTTGTCCTTGTCCAGGCGGCCCGTCGAGCTGATGCGCTTGTCGCCAATGTTGGCAGCGCCTTTTTATTTTGTTTGGGCCAAAGGTTAGATAGATAATAAAAGGGACCAGGAGCATGTGACCATTTTAAACTACAGTTGTTTTGCTAATATTCAAACAAAACACCATGTGGAATAGACATCACGGGCATGAGATAACAGTAGTAGAAAAGATATCGAGAGAGAAAAAAAAAGTAACAAGGTGCATATACATACCTCCTCGTCCCGTGCTGTACGCCCCATCGCCATGCGTGCCCTCGACGCCCGTCCTCGTCACTTCACCGTCGACGTACTTTGTGGCGTCCGGGTTAATGTTGCCAGCACCGCCTCTTCCGTGCGATATGGACGGTTCCGGCGATGGCTTTTGTGGCGTTTGAAGCTGTTCGCCCATTGCTACTGGTTGATTTTTTTGTTTCCTGTTTGGCTTCAGATAGATTGATAGCAAGCACGGGGAGGCGAGAAAAAGAAGGCTATCACAGATCAAAACGTCCGATTATCGCGGTCAAAGATTGGATAGATTAAAAAACTATCAACAGAGATAAGAATATGTCGTTTTTGTGTGCTGGGGGACAGAAAAAAGGTAATCCAAGTACAAAGAAGAAAAAAAAAAGTAATGAAAAGAAGCAATAACAATAAATACTATTGCACCAACATTACCTAGCTCACTTTCTTTCTTTCATTTTTCCGAATGAAGAAAACCAAAGAAAGACCTGACTTGCCAGTCACAATGTGCTACCTACTACGGCACGCAGGGGTGAACAAATATGACAAGAGATAACGGGTGTCATTTTTGGGAATCATCGGTCTGCCAAGAACAGGGGGAATAACGACAAACCCCCGTGCGCCGCCTTACAAGGTTGACGGGCAAGAGACAGGGGAAGGTTCACACATACTTTCGTAGCTTACCTTGCTAGCTTGCCAAAGTATGACATTGGCCTTTGCCGGGTGTTTTGCTTAGCCGGCAACTGGACTGATCTATCTATCTCCCTTTCCTTGCTTCCATTCGCTTTCTCCCCACGCCAAGCGCAATCCATCGTTTTTTTCCGAGAAAAAGTGACACAAAAAAAAACAAAAACAAAAAATAATGAAGGATGGGATGTCGACCCATCATAATCATTCTTGACATGCTTGGTGTTTTTGCTTGTCAAAGCCGAGCTGAAATTATCTCTTCAGCTCTTGACGTAATTTCTTTTAGCAAGCTTGCTCATAGAGATAAGATAGCTACCCCCGGGTTATCTGATTGGACCGCAAGCTCGTGCGATACCTGTCCCCCTGGTTCGTAGACCGCTCGGGGGCGGCTTGGTAGGATTTGGTACCGGCATGTGAAGCAGGTACTTGTACTTGGTGTAGAGACCAGCACATGATAAAAGTGTCTTGTCTCTGCGTGTGTATCCACTGGATGTGTACAGTAGACTGACTGCTCATCCTTTGATCAAACAATCATACGATGGTAATGGTGCGGTTTGATTATAAAGATGTACTAATGTGCTGTGGTCCTCCCAAGAACAGCAACAACAACAGCAAATAAAATGATAAATGAATATGCCTTCTAGGTGGTAACAACAAGGCAGGGTTGGTTAGGCAGGCAGAAGAACATGATCCAACCTCACAACGAAAAAAGAAAAAAAAAAGAAGAAAAAAAGGCACCCATCGTCCCACGTCGTGACTTTTTCTTTTCCAGCCTCACGGCAGCTATGCGCGGTACACCTCGAAGGCAACCCTCCCCACCACCATAGAAACCCAAAAACCTGAGGTATCAACCAATGAAACCAAAAGGGCCAGCTGTATGTAGGTAAGCCTCCCACACCCTCTCGTGTCCTCTCGCTCCCACGTACAAACACAAGCACAGCTCGAGCAACACAGTCTAGCCAACCGTGCTCACCAAAAAAACGTATGGCCATGGTAGGTGTGTAGTAAGTAGGTGGTAAAACCTAGGGATGAGAGAGAAAAAAAAAAAAAAAAAACAAGGACAATGAAACGTGAATCCGCTGCACCTCGTAGAGGAAACAAACGCCCGCCCTCGACAGATATCCAGCGGGGCTAGACCATGTCCAGTATAAAAAAAGGTTAATAATAAAAATGGAATAATGCAACACACACATTTCTCATCATTTTTTCTTCTCGCTGCGTTTCCAATAAAATATCCAAAGAAACCCCAAAGAAAACAAGGAATCGGTGACAGAAAAGCACAGCTCTCTAGATCGGGGGGATATCAAGACAATAGTAGGAAGAGAAAATAATAGAGAAAACAAAACAACAAGGTGGCCCTGGCCCTTGAAGGCAAGAGTTGTCATCTGTATGCATAATAAATACCACCAAATAATTGGTGGCATCATTAAGATGCTTGCTGGCCATCCTCAATCGCATCAAGTGGCCCGTAGAGCGCTTTGTAGCGTTGAAGCTCGGCCATCTGCTTGCTAAAGTTGGCCAGGACGCTGGAGATGGGCCCACGGAGGTCGTCGAGCTCCTTGATAGTGCCGCCCCCCATGTTGAGGTGTCTAATGCTGAGTGTGGAGACGCAGGTCTGTGCAACAAACGTGTCCGTTAGCCTCATTCTCTTTTGTTTGATCATGCGGACTGTCAGTATAGAGTAGCTTACCTCGATGCGGCTGATCTGGTGCTCCATGAAGTTGACCAGAAAGCTCTCCGTGACCTCTCCACCCCTCTGCTTCATCCTCTCGAGCAGCTCCGTCTCGGGCGCCTGCAGCCCACGACCTCCCACGTATTCAAGACTGCTGCACAGCATTTCGAGCCGAAGGCTCAGCTTCCACAGACCCCATATGATCTCTGGGTCAAAGTCGAGCTCCGAACCCTCCTTGAGAACCGCTGGCGTGTTCTCGATCAACTCGGGAGCAGCAGCCGTCACGCCCTTATCGTGTGCCTGATGCGTTTCGATGCGACCCGCCAGCTGGTGTGGGTAAAGAGAATACACCACCTCTGGGTTCTCGAGACCCTTCAGTTTGCGCTCACCCAGCTCCTTGACCTCAAAGCCTTGGCTGCTGAGTGACCGTAGCTCCTTTCGGATCGCCATCGAGAAGGGGTCCTCATCAAAGGACTCGTTTACCAAAGCGGCGGCGTTTGCTCCCTGGTAAGTCTCCAGGCATCTCTGAATCTCCGAGATGAAGTCGGATGAAACCGTGATCTGCCCTCCGTCGGCAACGGCTGAGATACGAGACGCCTTGTTCACCATCGGACCGTAATAGTCCATACGACGTGTGATGGGATCTGGCTCACAGAGTGGCTCGCCCCAATGAATACCCATGCGGACCGACAGTCCCTTGAAGATGACCTGGTTATTCTTATCAACCGTTGGTTTGCACGAGAGCGAGTTGAGCATCTCAGACGGCCAGTTGACCTCGAGCAGTTGCAGCTGCACAGCAAAACACCAGAGCAGAGCCGATGTCGCTGTGGGAAACGATACCATGAAGGCGTCACCTTCAGTCTTGACCTCAAATCCACCGATGCGACGCAGTTGTCTCCTCATCATCTCATTGTGCAGCCTGATGGCAGACCTCATCGCGGCCGGGTACGTCTCCCACAGGTTCGTCGAGTTCTTGATATCCGTGAAGACAATGGCGATCATACCCGTGGGCGCTGGGACTTCTGCCTCTAGACGCTGCAGCGTCGAGTCCATGACCTGGTCCTTCTTGCGCCGTCCCCTGGTGGGGAACTTGTACTGCTCGCCGTGGAGACTCAAGTTGTGAATGGACATGCTCTGACCTCTATTAATTCGAGTGCGTTCGGTCCTCCGCTTCAGGTCCGCCACACTGATCATCATAATCATAATTTTGTTGGTCGAGCCGTAAGCAATGGCTAGGTCGCGAAGCTTTTGGGTTGCCCTCATAAGATCACCGCGCTCCTGTCGAGCTATGTCCACTATCAGCTCAGGCGCCAGGTGTTCCCAGAGTTCGCTTGTGGCCAGCAGTATCATCTCGTCCTGCTCCCTGATTGCCACATGGCTGACGTGGGGAGCCGCCTGCACGGCTGGCATCAAGTCGACATAGCCGAAAGCTCTCGACACACCGAGCTGGTCGTTCAGCTTGCCGTTTCGAGATACCCAACCTCCCGCCTCTCGGATTCGGCTACGCTCCGTGGGCTCTGCCGGATCATGTTTCCTCGTCAGCATCTTGTGTGTTTGGTCCGACTGGATAATCATGGCCTGCGCATCTCCAACGTTGGCAACGTAGAGATCCTGCCCTTGAAGATAGACGACTGTTGCCACGCCTCCCGAGTTGAGATCTTCCTTGTTGAGGATTACGTGGGCCTGAGAGCCGCTGCGGTGTGGCACAGACGGCCGGTCCTCGCTGTGCTGGATCGCAATGGTCACCAGCTCCTTGTTGAGCGCCAAGAATGCACGTCGCAGCGCATCCTCTGGCGTCTCCTTGAGGCCGGTCTTGAGTGCTCTCAACTCTGTAGCCAGAATCTGACCAAAGTTCTCATGTAGATACTTGGCTATCTTAGAGCCACCACTTGAAAGAGCCTGGCCGTCAAACAAGCCTAGCAGCGTCTCCGTCTCGGATGCATTGAACCGCGGCACAACCAAGTCGACCGTCGACAGATGCTCATTTTTGCCAAGCGTGTCGGCCATGGCATAAGGCAGATAACCGGCCGAGGAGCCCGACGTCCTTACTCTGCAGTCCTCGCTCTGCTCCGGAATACTAGGCTGGGTGAGAGTGACATCCATGAGACCCAAGACCCGCAGGTTTTGCAACCTACTGAAATCTGTGTACTGCTCCCTATTCCCGGCGCCACTACCATAGGCTGGTTGCTTTATTTCCAGCCGCCGGTTGCCCGAAAGGTTCAGATATCTCAGGTTTGGATTGAGGTTCCAATTCCAGTCATATGGTACATTGCTAATGTTGTACTTGAGGAAGTTGCTGCCACAGTCCAGCACTGCCAGCTTCTTGGCTCTTGATATGTCAGCCGGCAGATTGGTGAATTTGTTGCAGTTGATGTGAAGGACCTGAAGCAGACTGTATTCCTCCAGGTCGTCAACTGGTATTGTTGTGAGCTCATTGCCGGACAAATATAGCTCCGATAGCTGCGGCCAGCTCTTTATGCATCGCTGCGGCATGTCACTGATTTGGTTGAACGAAAGATTGAGTACACGAAGCTCGCACAGAAGCATTATCTGGTCAAACACGTCATCGTCCAACAGGTTATCCGCGAGGAAAAGATTTCGCAACGAGCCCGAGAAGGTGTTGGTAATACGTGCCGACAGCCCTGAGTCTTTTCTAGTGTTAGGGGGCGCAGGGGCGTTGCCGCTCGAGTTGGCACTCCTCGATATGATGGACGTCTTGCGGCCACCCTTGCCGTAGACAGACACCACTGAGCTCTTGCGGTCCGGCCCGGCTGGGACGGGTGATGGTCCCACACTCAGCAAAGTGCTGGAAGAGGCCTGGCTGGGTCGTCTAGAGTCGTCGGGATCGAGGTCTTCTATACTAGGCGGGGTCGATAATGAGCCAACCATAGCAACTTTACCATTAGAACCCTGCATAGAACCGGGACTCGACTCGGGAGGTTGGGGTGGTCTTGACGCCGGCTTGGGGAAATCCGTCATGACGTTGGACGAGGCGTTGAGTGTCTCCAGCTTGTTTGCCCACCAAATCTCCAATGGTAGCTTTTTGAGATTGTTGCCGCGCACATCGAGGAATTTGAGCTCCTGAAGGCATCCTACCTCCGGTGGGAGCTCGGCCAGCGCGTTGTGGGCGATGCTGAAGTGTTCCAGTCGCCGCAGTCTGCCAATCTGGGATGGCAAAGAGACGAAATGGTTTCTATCCAAAACAAGCCTTTCTAGGTTGAGCATGTGATTAAAAGACTCAGCGATACTAGCGAGTTTGGCGTTCGACAAGTTGAGCAGTTTTAGCGTTGGGACCGTCGATGTCAGCTCGAACCGCGTGATGGGGTTGTCCTTGAGCTTCAGACTCCTGACTCTTTCGAAGGAGCCAACAAACTGAGAAATGGCGTTGTGATCTGCAGCCAAAATCTCGAGCTTTGGCAACAGAGATATCACATCGATGCCCGAAATTGCATTGTACTTGATGTCGAGCTCTCTAAGACTTTGGAGACGGCTGAAGCTGTCTGGCAGTGTGCCTGCTAACCTGTTGTTTGTGATGACAAGTTTCTCGAGGTTTCGCAGGTTCTCAATAGCTGGCGGGAAGGCTCCAATCAGGTTGAAGCTCAGATCGAGGTCGACTAAACTCTCGAGCTCACAGAGGAAGGATGGGAATTTGTCCAAAAAGTTAGAAGACACATTGAGGGTCCTCAGAGACCGATAAGCACCAAAGTATGGAGGCAGGTGCTTAAGTCTGTTGTTGGCAAGATTAAGCTTCAAAAGGCCAACGAGACCGTTGAGCTCAGCATTCTCCAAATGGTCAATCCGGTTGTTGGACACGTCAAGATACGTAAGCCTGCTCGCACGCCCAAGACTGGCTGGGAGTTTCCTGGCCTCGTTGTTGTTGAACTTGATATCGCGAAGATTCTGGCAAGACGATATGAAGTCGCGCGGTAAGTCCAGGGACAGGTTTTTCGATAGATTAAGAGAGATGATGTCCTGAACCTTGGAGTAGAGGTAGATGGGGATTCGGATAATATTGCGCGCCGACAGGTCCACGTGGTTGAACTTTTGCGTCCGGCCCAGGCCTAGATCCTGGGTTCGTGCCTGTTGCTCGAGCTCTCGCGAGGACATGAAAAGAAAGCGACAGAGGTAACTGTTGTCCTCACGACCAATGTCTTCAATACGATCCCTCTCCTCGAAACCCACCTGTCGTAATAGACGTTTTTGTATAAAGAGCGGCTTCTCTGCAGAGCCGAGCACGCGGATGAGGCCGTGTTTGCGTAGAGCGATGTGGTACTCGAGACCACCAGAGACATATGACTTCTTAGACAGCTGCCCGATGAGGTCCTGGACCGACGAGTCGATTGACATCTGCAAAGTTGCAAACGTGCCGTCCGACTTGAACACGCGTATGCAGTAAGAGGTCATCTTCTCTTCTGGTCTCGGTGACGGGCCAGCCTCGTCATTCTCCGGTCCGTGGTAGGCTAAATCGTCACCTGTTCGCTTGACAGCCCAGCTGTCGGGGGCGTCCCAAGCGCCGTTGCGGCCATTGGAAGTGACAGTGGACTTCTCGCCCTTGATGGTACCAACGAAATCAGCGTCCATAGGGGTCAAGGGCAGAGGTCGGCTTAGGATGCCGCTCATGTCATTGAGGTCAGTATCGAGATGGAACATGGTTCCACCTGCTTGCATCCCATCGTGCTTATCGGTGGGCCCGATAGCCTCGTCGCGATCGTCATGCCTGTGATGAGTACGCCCTCGCTTCGCAAATGGCGATTTGAAAGTACCGTGTCGGGCTTGCGGCGGTCGTGCCGAGGCAGAGTTGGAGTTGGAATTGTATTGAGACGGTTCCGCTAGGCGCGAGGGCCAATCCTGACCCATGGTAGATGCCCCATCCCCTCCAAATTCCGATCGTGAAGGTTTCAAATTGAGCGAGGTGCTCGAGAGAGAAGTTTTCTTGAGCGAACCCGTGTCCTCCTTGTCTTTGTTCCTCTTGAAGCGACCAAGCAGGCTCTTCTTTTGATGCCCAGGCGGCGAAGTTTGACCATCGTAGGTACCGTTTTTCGAGCTGAAGTAACCACCGATGCTGTGTCCGCTCGGGGCCGGGCTGTGGGCGCGGTCTCTGGAGGTTGTCATCATGGTGGTGGCAGACCCGCTACGGTCCTTGTAGGTGGGAACAGCAGAGTCGTCCCGGCTCATGGTAGGGCGCAAAGTTCTCGGGTCATCGTTACTTTTCTGGTGTCGATGTTGACCCGACAGGTGGGCGAGAGAATGACCGGATCGCGATGAAGATGAGGTCTTGGGTGGGTTTTGTAATGAATCGCCGGTCACATAACGTTCACGATCGGGGCCAGACAGGATATCCCTGACAGGAGCTTCGCCATATTTTGCAATGTCCTACACGAGTCAGAGATCGAACCTTTTTCCTCCATGTTCGACAGCTTGGAGGAGGGGTGGAATGCGAACACACGCATTACATGTGGAAAGAAGACAAGTTCCAGGAGGATAGGACGAAAGAACATGGATGCGGGGATTACCCGATGTGTGTAAGCAGTGAGGGGGGATGGGCGTGACAGGGAAGATTGAGAGATAAAATAAAAAGATAAAAATAAAAATAAAAGACGACAACATACATCAGCTTCTTGATACAAGAATGGCACTACCTCTGGGGCAGGCACTGGTGTTCTGGGTCTGGACGACGACGGTGATCCGTCCCGAGTATGGTCAGTAGCGTTGGAATAGTTGCGGTCTCGGTACGGTCGGCCGTGGCTGTACGAGTGTGAGCGGTGCTCCTTGCCCGGAACGGCAGGTGGAAGACTAGTGTCGGAGGAATCTCGGCCGGGAAACTCCTCTCCAAAGAAGCCCTGCAGCTTTCGAAAGCCACCCCTGTTCCCGCTGGCTTTGGAGCCCTGGCTGCTCGCAGTCGTTGTGATGCTGGCTATCGACGGCCTTCGTTCGTCGCCAAAGTATGATGCCTCATTGTTATCGGCGCCTACACCCGAGGGTTGCGAAATCGACGGTCTGCCGCCGGGTATTCGGAAGCCAGGGGAGAGCTGTGACGCGACCGAGAGGTTGTCGCTTGAATCATTGTAGAAGCTGGTGTTGATGGCGGCTGGAGCGCCGCCGGTGCCGTTGGAGGTCATCCAGGGAGCAACTTGGCTGCTCAGGGACGGCCCCGTGTTCGGCGGAGGCTGCTGGATTTGAGGCACTCGACTGCCGCCGGGATCCAGCACGGCGAGGTCCCTTCGATAGTTCCCGAAGTCGCTCAGTCGTTGCTCGCGGGGGAATACATTGGAGGTGGGAGATGATGGTGATAATGCAACGCGCGTGCCGAACGTGTTTGTCGGTGATACCTGCGTGTCGTCTCTGAGCGGAGAGGCGGTAATACTAGAATGCGCAAAACATTAGGGTCTGTGTCTGGTGTCAACTGCTCTCTCTCTTCTTTTGATTCGCTATCGACTTTTTTTTCTTCTTTCTTGGTCTCGTTTTTCTTTTTCTTTTCTGGGTTCAAATTTCTCCGTTTCTTCCTTGCTTAGAGGGAAGCTAGCCGAGGTCGAATCAAATCTAACTCGATCGTGTTTGCGCTCTCCACTGGCGAGTCCAGCTGAATGAAGCGCACAAGTTTTGACAGCGTGGGATGGATGCAAAAGCTGCGGCACCGATCTCCGTTCTCCACCAGCAAATTGGCACCAGGGGTGCCGGCCAAATTGGTCACCAGCTGTAAATACAGTATTGGCAGCGACTCACCGGTTCAAATCATCGTCAATCCTGAGGCGCGACGGGATGGCTGGTCGAGAGCCGCTTGAATGTCTTCGTGTATCGCTGGCGATAGGCGTTGATGGCAACGGCTTAACGGTAGCCGTTGAGTGTGCACTGTCTGTGGAGGAGCTCGTAATGGAGCTGAAACGGGACAGGGCGTCGTTCCTGGTCATTGTCACCACCAGGCACGGTCCACCAGTATGGACTGAGCCATCTGAGGAGGGCCGGTTCGATGTGTTTGGTTTGGCCGGTGAGGGTCCTGATCAGAACATGCTGGTACCGGTAGTAGTAGTACAAGTGGTGTACGTAGTTGCTGGTTGAGAAATGCAATGCGTACGGACTAGGTCTATATCCAGCGTTATCGCATGGAACAATCCAAGGAGCACCAATGTGAAGGGGGGATGAGCGCTGTTGTTTTCTTTTTGGTCTATTGCTTCTGTGATTGTTGATGTTGTTAGCGATTGGGCGGTAGGCCATCAAATTGGGCTGTCAGACAAGACCCCCAAAGCCAACTTTTTTTAGGCTTTCCGATTTGAGAGGGGATGGGGGATGCATACGCGGGCGGGTGGACAACAGGGCCTCCCAAAACCTGGGCTTGCTGGGATACGCGGGCGAGCGGCTAGGATCGATCATGTATCCAGGGGAGTACAAAGCGGGCAGCCCTGGCTACTGTAGACTAGGTAGGTACCTAGGTACTTACCTTGCGCCAGCAACCCACAGTCGCAGATTTGGTCATCACTTTGCGTTTGTGCTGCGTTGCACCCGCCAAATGAGGGTTGGTGGCGAGAAGGCTCCCACCATTTCAGCGACGGTCAGTCGCGACGCAAAGCTGTAATCTCAATTCAAATCTACGAAGTACTGTTGGTGCGTGCCAAATTACAATTCGAACCTTACCTACAGGACCTTGACGTACCTTGTCTGATAGATGCTTGATCTGTGGGTTGCGAGATTGGACAAAATGCTACATGGCCAAAGTGTAAGAGCTAGGCGGATGGGATGTATTAACAATTGCTGAGGTAGGTTAAGTACCTTAGACACTCATCAAAAAGCCATGAATGCGATTTAGTTACTACATTGGGTACTGTACCTACTTTAGCTGAGCAACTGGGCTTTCCTGAGGTATGTGTATGTTGCTCTATCGGCAAACGCGGGACAAGAATTGGATTTATCGAGGCGTACACGGGGCTCGGCATCTAATTGTTATGGCATGGCACTGCAGTAATGGTAATCGGAACATAGAAAAAAAAGATTTAGGGATGCGCTATACTGTACATTGAGGTACAGCTATGCCGACTTGCAATCCCGACCGTGCGATGTTTTTTATTTTATTTTTATTCAATTCTTTTTCTTCCTGTTCCTCATAGAGTTGCATGCTGGTGAACTAATTCCCAAGTGCGTGCTCCGTGCTGCCGCACAGTCGCAGAACCTGGAGGAGTGGAGGAGAACCAAATTCGACAGCAGCTCCTTGCTTGAGATCGGACGACCCTGCCGCCCGCCAATGCCTGTCGCGGAGAGTTAGTTGTGTATCATAACCAAGACCCTACACGCTAAAGAAAGAAAGAAAGAAATAAAAGAGAATAAAATAATCAAATAAAATATAATAGAAACAGATGCCAAATCAACCAAGAAAGTCGATCTATACTCAAAAGAGAAGCAATCTCGTTTCCAAGGAGAAAAGAAAATGACAGGCTGACACTGACTGGTGCACTCACTAATGGATGGAATGATGAGCGGAGTGCTTCCTTACTGGAACTAAATTAATAGAATGAATAGATGAAAACTGACAGTTCGGGGTCACGATCAAAAGTACATAGATGATTGATAGGTTGAGATGCACAATGTATGTACAGTAAGGGCTAAGCTACAATTAATTGTCTACAAACAGGTCCATACTCACTCAACCTTGCCTTGTCTCACCACAAAGTATTTTTTTGTCTACAATTTACAGTACCTACCTACCACATAAAATTTATGTAAATCTGGCCACGATCCAAAATTCGGCTCTAGTGCAGGCTTTCCTTGCCCAATTGATGGTCGAGTGGGGAAAGGTTAATATCCTACATGTTCGCCTCGGAAGTGCTACGTAGCTCCGTTTTCTAGTGGTTCTTAAACACACCCTTGAGGACTCTTTCTAACTTGGACAGTATCATCCATTTTAATGCATGCACAACGTTTTTTCCTCTTCGGTTCGGGCGTCGAGGACAGGGGTCGATTCAGAAAAGAAACGAGATGGATTCGTTACGTAGTAGGAATGAATTACTCCGTACAGCTAGCAGGAGAAAAGAAGCTATTCAAGAAGAATTAACCGTCGTTTTTTGTGTGTTTTTGCGATTCTCACCCTCGAACTAAAAAAAAAAAAAAAGCAGATCACTACTCAAACATCGTCCCGTTTGTGCCCTCCCAAACAACCCAAGGTCTTGTCTCAAGCATGAGGAGGCTTTTCCCGACCAACCACCCTAATCACGAAAAAGTTACTACTTCCTTTCGCTAGGCCACAATTTCGATAGCGACCAATTTGCCGTGTCTCTTTCTTGTCATTTAAGGTTGGATTACGATTTCTTTTTTTCGTAGTATATCTGGATGCTCATCAAGGGTTCGCCGAGCCCCTTGCAATCTACATTATGACAAGAAAAACTCCATAGAAAGAGTCATGAGTTCGGCAAGCTCTGATGTTATCAGGCAATAGAAATGTTTTATTTTTGCTCTTTTCTTATCCAGATTAAGATAAAAAAAATTAAATAGAGGGGAAAAAGGGTCTGATTGACTGATCGCTGTGTAACAAGTTGTAGATCGATCGCCCGGCCCTCGGATACGGTACCAAACAAGCAGCTCTGCGACTAGCCGGATGGCCTCCCGCCCGAATCTTGCTTGCGTGGGATGTATTATCCGGGGATTTATATACTAGACGACATCGAATACCATAGGAATATGGCAAAAGACATACTCCTCTCCAGCAAGCCAGCAGCTTCTTCGACCGTCGGGTCAGGAGTTATCAAAACCGGGGCCGAGTCGTAAACATTTTTTTTCTTCTTTGACCCTTGTGTCTTGTAAGTGTGTTGCAACAGATGGGACGCAACCCTTGCCATGAGAAATAACAATCGAATTTTTCATGATTCTTCTATTAGCAGCATGGGATTCCTGGAAGACCTCACGCACACGTCAGGGATCCAGCGCATTTTAAGCAGAAAGAAAACTTACTAGACATGGTGGTATGTGAAAACATAAAAAGGAACGATACTAACAAGAATCTTATAATAAAGGACAGTAGGAAAAAAAAAGGGTCATCTCGATCTGAAAGCGGTCCAAACTAAACCCGATAACGAAAAATATAGTCGGACGATGGTGATTTCGATCTCCGCCCTCATCACCATTAAAGTCGGGGATCTTTTATGAATCATGGCAACTCAAAAGGCACAGCCGTTACGGTTCGGGGAGACATGTCAACCACGTGGGAATGGGAAAGGGTCAAAAAGTAAAATACCAAAAAAAAAAAAAAACCAAAAGGTAGGGAGTGCACCCAACCTTACCGGAGGTCGCCTCGGCAAGTATCTTCTTTTCAGCCAAAACAAAGGCGTGGATACGTCAGTCTTCAGCCGGTCAACTGTGGCTTCATCCTTACCAGATCAAGACCTTGGGACCAAAGTCACCAGACGCTAGACGACCGACCTCGAGGACTAGCCAAGGGTCTCTTGGCCGTTGCGTTGACTGCTCCACGCTGAAACAAAGTTTCTGCCTAGGCTTCAGAGCGGGCGAGGGCTGTTTTGCCTCATGTAGTGTTGGAGGCTGGTCGACCCTTCTTGCTTCCTGACCACACCTGCGATTGAATTTTTCCTTACTTCCGTATCCCATGCTCATTTTGCTGCGGAATAGAGAAAGCTTCCCCGATTCAGGATTGTAGTGTCGTCTAAAGTCTGGCTGGGCTCACACTTCGAATGCACGAGAAAGCACATGTCAAAGCAAACCTTGCGAGTCTGTACATACACAAAATCCTCAAGTAAAATGCGCCATCCCAGTAATAAAGCAACATAATGCCCCGTACAGTAGTAAATGCGAGATTCAAAGCTCACGCTAACAATCAGGCACGGGATATTCCCCACCAGCTAAACAAGCCATTCAACTAGGTGAAATCATGGAGGGATGTTAAACTTCGGTGAAAAATATTGCCTATATGCGTTTAAACCTCCAGGTCGTCTTCGCAATCGTGTATAACGTCCTTGACCTCCTCGTGGAGCATTTCACCGAGCTTTGCACTCTCCTGGAGAACATCCCTCGCAGCTTCTGCTCCGATATCAAGGTCCTCCATCATCAGCTGGATGGCAAGCTCCGGCACCAGGACGGACTGAACAAATGTCGTATGGCCCCTGGCAGCCACCAGCCTATCCTGAATGGCTCGCTCCCTGAGCTGCCCGGAGAACCGCTTGACCAGGTACTCGGTCATTAGCCTCAGGCCCCGGAAGCCGTAGTAGCCCGGTGTGAGGCTTGTTTGCGAAGTGAGCAATGTGCGGCCTTTGCCCGACCTCACCTTGTTCGAAAGCGCATCGCGGTAGTGTGACTTCGTTTTGGCCTCAAGTACCTGGCCTAGGTGATCGGTGTGCTCCTCGAACCTCTTCTCCAGTTGATCCCAGTTTATATCTGGATAGCCCCTTTCCTTCCAAAGTGCCATGCTCTCAAGGACCTTGTGGCGCCGGCAGAACTTCTGTTGTTCTATTATGCTCATGTATCTGTTCGATAGGTCCTTGGCCAGATCCGAGTCGATGGGAGCATCACACATGGGACAAACATCGGCATTAGGATCTGCCATGGACTCTGCGTCTGAAAGCTCGCTGCTGTCCGACAAGGCGGCACTTGAAACGGGAATCCGTACATCTTCGTCGTCCAGAAGAGATTGGTCAGATCGAAACACGCTTCGTGGTTTCATAGGCGACGAGTTCAGTACCGCGGAAGCGTCATAATTCTTCTTGACGCTGCTAGTAGGCGAACTGTCGTGTCCAACGGGAACAAACTCGCCGCCTGACTTGGAAGGCGACTCAATACAATCCACATTCGGCATTGAAAATCTAGCCCGAGGGGCATCAGGTGTCCGAGGGCGACCCCTTTTCTTCGGCACACGTATGGCTTTGGTCTCCATCTTCCGATTCTTGATTTGTTTGTATGATTTATCTGCGGGGAGCGATTAGTGCCATTTCTGTGCGAGAAATGTCGTATTAAAAAAAATACAAACATACTGAGCGTCTTTTGGCTACCGCCGTACTTTTTCTGGTCCGCGGTCCTTTGCGAAGAGCCGAAGCTGTGCTGGGAACCAAATGGCGTAGTGTCCGTACTCTGACTTGTTTTCACCCGTTTTCTGACTCTTGTGTCTTCATCGCTGTCTTCAATATCATCCGAATCGATGGTGGACGGCATTGTAAACTTGGCTACACGAGACGATGCTCTCCGAGGTGCTTCCTTTACGCCGTTTCCCGACTTCGAGGGCATTTTGCTGGACGACAGGTCCTTTTTCGAGCCAAAAGTGGTCGGCTTGATGTCTGCCCTCCTGTTGGACTCATCGCCAGAATCCTCCGACTCGGAAGTAGACAAAGGGGGAGCATCGAATTCTGGTTCGGGCCTAGAGCTTGATGTTCGGTCCGGCTCCGATTCTGAATCTGAACGCCCTTTCCGTTTCCCAGAGTTCGCCGGCTTTGACTTCATGTTGGGCTCGACCGGAAAACCCCCAACTTGCTTAAGAAGCGGCTTTGGCTGTGCCTTGTAAGACAAGCCCACGTGCCGTGGCATGAATGCAAAGCAAGAGACAAGACCAGCTGGATTAGGCGGAGTGTGAAAGGCGTGCCGGTTTGAAAAGCGACAATCCCGTCAACGGGGTGACCCGGGTCCCCAACGTGCTGCTCAACTATGCTCACAGGCTGTTGCCGTCTATCCTGGAGTTTTGGTCTTGTCACTCAGTATCGAAACCGAGGTTAAGCTGATCTTCGACGCCTAATGGAGCTTATGGCAGCTGCTCAACCCTTTTTGCTTTATGCTCTGAGCAGAATTGTTCTTTGCATAGATGCAAATAGTCACGAAAGAGTTCACAACCTTCACGGCAGTCACGTTGAGAATAACACTCAAGAACCGACAAGAGGTGAGCAGTGACAGAGAATCAAGAGCCCAGTGGCAAGAACGGTGTGATATGGTATGTGAAAAGCACTGCTGCGATATGAAGAGACTGAATGTATGTGGAATAGTGAATTGGCCGTCGTCGCATGCTCACACAGTATGGTACTTTGAGTCGGGTTCGGTTATTGACACCTCAACATTCGCTTTGCAGGTGTGATTGAGGTGAGGTGCGTGCGAGGTCAATTTGGGTCATGATACAGTGCGGATTCGACGCGTCTCGGAACGCGCCTAGGTCGGTCAGCAAGTAGCCCCACCTAACTTCCAGCTTGGCATATCACATTAGGGTGCGTCTCAAGTTCACGAGGGAGCTTTTTTTTTTTTTTTTTTTTCACCCTTCTCATGGTTGTCGGTCTTTTTTGATGTGTCAACTAGAGTATAAAAGGAACCGCCTGAAAGGCTTGACCCGCAAGCTAATTAACCCGTTATTACGGTCCAACCTTGCCAAGTTGCTCTAGCATGACACAAGACGAAGTACAGTACATGGCTTCTCGCACATGCAAAAAGAAATCGTTCTACTTCCAGGCATATGTAAAAAGTAGCAAAGAAGCCTTAAATAGACTGGGTATCAAGCAATCAACTCGGGACAGGCATCCGGATTACAGTCATGACAACGCTGTGACCCTTTTCTCAAGGTCTTTAACCCATCCCTCTATCACATTGGCGTTCTTCTCCATCGACGCCTCTCCGTCCCTCATGGCAGCTTCCACCTTGTCCAGTCCCTCCCGCCAGGATCGAATCTCAGCGGCCATATCGCTTTGGTTCTGTTCCAAGTTGTCCAATGTCTCACTAGCCACAGCGGCATCTGCGTGAATAGCCCGCAGGGACCTCAGCCTATCCAGCAGCGGAGGTAGGAGTGGAGCAAGATTCTCAATGGTTGAGAGCGTGCCATACAAGGCATTGATCTTGGTGGTCTGCTCCGAGTACATGCTGTTCAACTGTGCAATCTGCTCCGATTCGTTGTGGGGTTCGTCATCATCTCCATTCGCCACCATTTCCTTCAAGGCGGGTGACAGCTGGGTCGATTCCAGTGCGTCCTGTGCCGCCTTGGCAAGCTTTCGTGACTTCTCCAGCTCGCTGGCATCCTGAATTAATGTTCGCACTCGCCTACTCAGCCCGTCGAGAGAGACCGTTGACGCGCTCGACAATGTTCCGATCTGCTTCGTGAGCATCTCTAGAGTTGGCAGTATGGCTCTAGAGAGACCGCCAGAGTCCAACTCGGGGGCGGCAGAGGAGCCAATGCCTAGGCAAGACTCTAAGAGCAGCAGACGCTTGTCGAAATCTGCGGCTTTTGCCAGGGCGTGGCTTTGTTGGTATGTAGGGGCATATGTAACTGTATATGTAGCCCCCTCACCACTGGGGATTGTTTCGGCACTGTCAGGCCCGGGTTGGGTTCCCACAGGTCCAGCGGCAGTCTCAGTATTGGTTGGAATTGACCTCTCCGGAAGGATAATGCTGTCGAGTATGCGACTCAACGAATCAATATCCCTTTCTGGTGTTGTGCCCGCTGCAGCAGAGGCGTTTCCAGCCACCGCTCCTAGCTTGGCATACTCGGCCCTGGCCTCCTCAACCTCACGCTGTAACCGTTTGACCTTTCGCTCTAACGTTTCTGCCTCATCGTCATCGCTCAGGTCCCCTAGCTCCTCTGTGCCATCCTCTAAAATCCTGTGGCGACGGTTGGTGACCTTGTATGATTTCCTCTTGCTGGTAACTCTGTCGGAGAAGTCCACATCTCTGGCGTCCACGTTGCTGGGGGTGAATCTCGCACGCGCATGTCGTGGCCTTAGCCGCTGCTTTACAATTCCGGTCTGTGGTTCTTGGTCGTCTAGCTCATCGTCCGAGGTGGATTTCACCGTATTGGTTTGGCCGTCTGTCAACTCGGGGGTCTCGTAGATGTCTGGGGCGGTGTCCAGGTCAGGAAGCGCTGAATACTTCCGGTTCAACTCCATTATGAAGTCACAGACAGAAACCAGTGAGAAAACTACTGTATCAGACGCAGAGAAGGCAAAGCAACAGAACCATCTAAGATATCTGGATGTTCATGTATTACTAGTACACGTCCAGCCAGCCAGATGGGACAGTGTGCTACGCTTGTCCGTTGTTGTTGCAAACAAGGCGGAACCAGTAACGCAACGACCCCTAACCCGCAAAGCGGCTGATGTACTTCGTAGGTCCTTCCAGGGTAGCGCATGGCTGGCAGACCCACCTGCAGACGAACCCCACCACAAACTGCCCAATCACAAGCTCTGATAATTTCGCCCACACATTTGTAGAATTATCGTCCAAAACTTCTCAAAGGCCGCCTCTTCGAGATCATCCCCGCCTCTCAAAAGACGACATCTCCTTTTGCGCCACGCCGACATTCCGAGAAACATACACCGCACGCCTCTGCAAAAGTGCAAGTTGATGTAGGGCTTCCTTTGGACCTGAAAAATCTAGTTTTGGGCACGAATGGAGCACTGACATTTCACAACGAAACAGATTGTCAAGATGGACGCCAGCAAGCAGCCTGTCAAGCTCGTCAAGGTCACCCGAGTTCTCGGCCGTACCGGTACGCTTCGAATGCCCGCAAAGTCGACGTTATCGCAGTTTATGGAGGCTATGGAGGAATGTTGAGCTGACGGATGAAAAAAAAAAAAACAATCAGGTTCTCGTGGTGGTGTGACCCAAGTCCGTGTCGAGTTCATGGACGACCAGAGCCGAAGCATTATCCGCAACGTCAAGGGCCCAGGTAACGAACGACTCCTCGATATCCCATTGTCACTCGCCCATAAACTTCAGCCGAACCGACCTGCGCCTCGCAATTATCGCTCGCCTAGCATAATGCCAAGATTCACTCGCTAACTAACCATGATATACAGTTCGCGTCGACGACATCCTGGTGCTCCTCGAGTCTGAGCGTGAGGCCAGGAGGCTGAGATAAAGAAAACATCATGAAAAGTTTGGGTTCAAGAAAGAGGCTGTACGGAATGACACGGGACATACCCTCGGCGGCAGGGACTGGGTCGAGGGAACGGCAACGGCATTGCTAGTCTTTCTAACGTTTTAGAGAGAGGCGTTGGTTTGGGATTCTGGTATCCAGAATAGGCTTCTCACGACAATACTCAACCATGTGTTTTACGCGACTACCAAATGGGCATTATTTTCGTTAAGCCGGAGCTGCTTTCCTGTCACCAATGCATATACGATTGTCTGGAGAATGGATTGGAACGAGTGACCAGTCAACCGATTGCCGGTGAAGTTGGAAATTGGCAAGATACATTGACAAACAACTGCTGCAGCATCTAGGTCTAGGATCCGATATCGAATGCCTCAATGACTGGACTGCGATCGCGAAGTCCAATGGCGCGACGCTAACTAGGGACACGAGGGTGCTTCACGTGACTTATCCGCCCGCGCCCCGTACAACCGTGCCGAGCGGGCCCTACTTCAATGGGATCGAGATTTTTCCTCAGCAAACTCTTGTCCAACCCTTTTCTTTTATTCCATTCTCACCACACACAAACAATAGCTTGTGCTGGTCTGCTCAGCACTGTTTTCTTCAAAAAGGTATGTGAAACATTTTTCATTTATTAACAGTATTCGATTGGATGATGATCAAAATAGCATGTATTACCTGAACATCTTTGATGTAAAAACTTCTTCACCGAGATCTCTGACTCTCAATCACCTATAATTTGTTTTTCTTTCTCACAAATATCCTCTGAGATTCCGAGACTAACACGAAGAACGATTTCAGATACATACTCAATAATATTAAAATTTCATCAATTATGGCTTCTCTCCCCCGTGCCCCGCCTGGTCACTTCAATATTCTGTACTTTGCCAGTGCCAGCTCATTTACCTCGAAGGGTTCCGAGTCACTGCCAGCGCCGCTTCCTCTTAGCAAGCTCTTCTCCGTTTTAGAAGAGCGCTACAGTGGGATTAAGGCCAAAATTCTCGATTCATGCCTCGTCACCGTCAACCTTAATTACGTAGACATGCCGTCAGATCAGGACTCTGGTGATGACGGCAACCAACTTATCATCTCGGAAGGTGACGAAGTCGCCATCATTCCACCGGTCAGCTCCGGATAGCACTACGTCTCTAATTTACATTCGGCTTAAACGTTGCGGTGCTGCCAATTTCGGCTTGCTGTGTTAGCTGCTTGGTCAACATAGCATCGCAGGCCTCGCTCGTTTGATTTCCTTGTCACAAGATGATGAATGAAGAAGTCTGAAAACTTCCCCCGTTTGGTTTTCTTCAGGCTTGGTGGGATTTCCTAAAACTGCAAGGTCCATGTTCTCGAGTAGTTATGACCATCGCTATTGTCTGCTGGTACCATCGCACGACATTGATGTACGGTGCGCGGGAGGCGTCATGATTGATGAGCTACGGGTCAGGACTTTTTTCGAGTACCATGGTTGGATTTGAGCCAGTCATGCCTGCAGCGTGCACTGTCTGGAGGGGACTACCCTGATATTATGGCAGCCTCAGTATGCCATGAGTTCGAGATCGTCACAATCACGAGAGGTCCTAGGCCGTGGGCTATCTAGAATATTGATTAAAGGTCTACTTCTTACCCGATTCACAGACTGAAAAAGACATGCTCAGTGGGTGATCGTAAATCTCATCAGTTCTATATGCTTAAACTTGCAATATCCCATGATCAACTTGTTGGCGATATGTCTCTAGATAACCCGCACACAGAGTGATCTTTTGCTATTATTTCTTTTTTTGGTTAGTTTGACCCCGCCCTATCACAACGAGCCGACAATGGTCCTCGCCTTGCGCCTCTCCTCGTCGCTCAACACCCACTGCATCCCACCGCCTTCTCCGGCACTCTCCTCGGCGACCAGCTCATCCCACTCGTCGTCCTCCATGTTGGCGACCATGAGGACCTGTGACACGCGAGCAAACTCCTCGCGCAGGGCGTAGTTACCCCTAGCGACGGCACTTATCATGGCCGAGAAGTCGCGCTCCATGCGCACGATACCGTAGCCGCTGACCTTGCCGGCGGCGGCCCAGGCGCGCCTCTCGAGGACCTTTGACAGGTGACGAGCCGCCAGCTCGAGCAGCGAGGCGTAGATGCGCGGCGTCTGGAGGCGGGCGAGCGGCTGCATAAGCGCATCCCAGCGGTGCTCAAAGACGCGCCCAACGGCCTCGAGCCGCTCCACCAAGTCCGCCTCGTCCTCGTCGTTGCGCGCCGCCGCCTCGGCGAGGTCCTCCTCCGTGAGGCCGTAGTCGGCATCGCGGAACGTCTCAGAAAGAGCCACTCGGAGCCGGGGACGGACCACTTGTCCAAAGAGGACCTCGATGCCTTCTTTGAGGAGGTCGCCTGCCTTGGAGGTAAATGCGGCCTCGAGGGATTGGAGTTCACGAGTGACGACCGAGGCGTCACGCTCGAGAGGGAAAAGGTCCTTAAGTCCGCCGGCTGGGGGTCGAGGCGCGGCAGAACCGTTGAGTGACTCGGGAGCATCCGAGGGTCCCAGACGGCTGCTGATAATACGAGAAAGATACTCCTTGGCCATGTCAAGGCTGTTGCAGAGTACCGTAAACGCGATGATCTTGTCCTCGGGAGGGAAACCACCCTTGACGGCTGGCACGGGATAGGTCTCGTCCCGCATTCTGCGCTGGATCATGCCCACAAAGTCGGAGCCCAATACCCTGCCAATGGTAGGGACAACAGAGGTGATGACTTCAATCTGGGAGGTGGACAAGGTCCGCTGGAGGACCGAGCTGACGATGTACATGACATCATCGACGGCGGAGATTATGTAGGGGGGATTGCCGTCCATCGGCTTTCCCATAGTAAGGGACAGTCCAGTTGGAGACTCGTCGAGCTGGAATGCTTTCTCGACAGATCTTCTAAAGTAAAAAGTCGACATGACATTATAAGGTGTGATGAGTTTACCGTTGACTTTACGGTAGAGGTTGGAGTTTCGAATGACAGGAGGAGTAACCAAAGGTGTATCTTCAGGCGTCGAGTTGTCCTGTGAATCGGCGGGTTAGCACATAAAAACGGCATAGCAAGAAAGGAGTACAAAAAATCGTAACAAGGAGCCAGGGGTGACATCTCGAACTTACTCTGCACTTGACCGCAAGGAACCGCATATAAAACGACCACTTGCCCAGCATGACGGCAATCTCAGCAAGTAGCCCATCCACCTCCTTCATGTTGACGCCTTCATCCTCGCTTTGACGAGGGTCATTGGTCCCCACACCGCCGGCGGGCGAGTTGACACGGGGTGTCCCCCCGAAGCCGCCCCTCTGTTGGGACAGGAAGCTCTGCACCAGAAATGAGAAGGGATAACTCTTGACGTCCTTGAGCCTCCTGTCCACCGTCCGGTCGTCGCTCCACGAGTCGAGAACTATGCCTCCCTGGACATCGACCTCGACCTGCAATCGCTCGATGACCCTGACCATCTTACCGGCACCGTAGTGCCTCTCCACCAAACCTCCATGCCCCTCGATGATGCGCGCGACGTGCTCGAATAGCTTGGTGAGGGCAGCCGCGAAGAAAAATGTGTTTTGCTGCTGCCCGCCGGCGGCCGTGACGCCCGGCCCGTCGCGGAGGGTCTGCCTCGCCATGCCGGCCACGCCCTGGCACACGAAGCGGCCGTAGATGTCGAGGCCGACGTCGCCCCTGCCGATGAGCGGGAAGAGCTTGAAGAAGCGCGTGACCTTGGCCTCATCGCCCTCGGACGCGGCCTTGTCGAACTCGCGCAGGAAGAGGTTGCACAGACTCTCTCTCGCCGATTCCAGCGTGGCCGCGGGGCTGTCGGGCGTCTCGACAGTGGGCACGACGGCGCGCGCGAACCCGCAGTGCAGGATCTCGTCGGGCACCGCCGCGGCGCGGGCCAGATAGCCGGCGGCGGCCTCCCAGTCCTGCGGGGCGCCCATGCTACCAACGACGCCTGCCACGCAGGCCTTGAGCTCAGCGACCTGCTCGACGACGTTGAGCGTGGCCTGGACCCGGTCCTTCTCGAGGTCGAGCGTGCGCACGCGGCTCGACAGGCGCTCGGCCGTGTCGGCGGCCCCGGAGAGCATCGTGTTGGATATTGTGCGTGAGGCTATCACCTGCGCCCCCAAGGTGGCGCGCAGGTTGTCGAGCCGGAGCAGGTCGCGGCTGAGGTCTGAGTGGGAGGAAATGAGTCCGTCGAGGCGGCTGGTGAGGGCCTGCTCGCGGGCATGGAGGGATTCGAGCTCCGTGCGTATGTCAGCGACGCTGCTTGCTTCTTGGATGGGTCTAAGCATTTCTGCCAACATGGAGCTGGCGCTGCCTTTGGTGTTGTTCGATTCTTTCTTGGGGCCTAGGCCAGCATCTGCTGCTGCTGTTGCATCACCACCAACCGTTGCCGGCGGGAGCTTGCCCGAGGAGCTGGATGCTGTGGCGTGGCCATTGGAAAGGGCTGACATTTGCGCCGTCTTGTGCAATGTCGGCTCATATCGTCCGGCAATGCGAGACTCGTTGGCCGTGCGTCTTGCGGAGGGGATGTTTACTAGTCAAGTGTGTTGCTTGATCCCCTCCGTGGTTTATATTTTTGTGGCGTTGCACAAGTCAAGAAGTAAGGTCCCTACAGTAGGTACTTACTGTACTTAGCTGCCAGATCATGGCCTGCATGGGTCGCGCCGAATCCAACGGTACGCAATTGCGTCCTGGGTTCGGGGTAGCGGGGCAAGTCCACACACAGCACGGTGGAGAGCTGAACTCTACCACCCGCCGCCCAAGCCAAGGCCCGCAAGCTTATCAGTATTGTTCAGTTGTTCAGCAGGTTAGGGCCACACCATCAAGGTTGTCTCCATTTGTTTCTTTACTTGGGAATATAAATCACATATGCATACAAAAAAGTGCGTATAGTAAGAGTACATGTTCAGCGTTTCGTTTGCTTCGGCACCGTCAATTCACAAATATTCTGGCCAACAGGAGCAAGTTATGAGAGCAAATCATATTAGACCAAGGCAACCCTGACAATTATGTACACTTGATAGTTACCTATTTACCTACTTTTACACAGCTTGGCTGTAATTGCTGCCAACTCTTCTCCGCCCGTATTTGAGCCACTTCCGCAGCTCGTCCGCCCAGAAAACGGTGCTGCATATCATTACAAGCCGCACCAAGTCCATGAAGCCCAGCGCCTCAGTCTGAAACACTTCCTGCAACCAGGGAAAGTATATCACAAGCAGCTGCCCGGCAATGCTCAACGAAACGGCCCAGTTGAAAAGGGTATTTTGGAACAAGCCTATCTCTCCTCGCAGTATCGACTTGGATTCTGACCGGCAGGCGAGTGCGTTGAACATATCAAACAGCACAAAGCATGTAAAGGTCATGGTCGTGTCACGCCGTGTCACCTGCCTGTCCTCCAGCATTTCGTGCGTGTACACTAGCATGGTGCCGACCATTACGATAGTGGCCGACTGCGCAACACGTTGAATAACGGCTCGCGTAAGTACAGGGTCGTTGCGCTTACGAGGTGGTCGGTTCATGACGTCTTTGTCGACAGCCTCTACGCCTAGTGATTGAGCAGGAGGTCCATCCATAATAATGTCTGTAATGACAACCGTGTTAGAAAGCATTTAAACATGAACAATCCCAAACATGAAAGCCATTCTGGTATTTACTCACTAATCCACAAGATCTGCATGGCGTTGAGCGGCGACTTGAACCCGAGCGCCGTGCAGAGCAAGACGAGGGACAACCCAGCGGCGCTTGTGCTCAGCTGGAATGTCAAAAAGTTCTGGATATTGTTGAATATGCCCTTGCCCTCCTCAATGGCGTGAAGAATCGTCGAGAAGTCGTCATCGGTCAAAATCATGTCGGCCGCCTCCTTGGCCACGTCAGTGCCCTGTCTTCCCATCGCAATTCCAATGTCCCCCTTCTTTAGAGCAGGCGCATCGTTAACACCGTCTCCGGTCATAGCAACGATATCGCCACGCATCTGGAGGGCACGAATGATCTTCATCTTGTGGTCGGGATTGGTCCGCGCAAACACTGTCGTAGTCTGCATCGCCTGAGCCAGTTCCTCCTCTGTCATGGCATCCACCTCCTCGCCACGGAGAACAGGTCGGACGCTGACCTGGTTATCGCCATGCTCAATGGGGGCTGCGATGTGCATGCCTAGCTGTCTTCCAATAGCTACTGCCGTGGTTTCAGCATCGCCAGTAATCATGATGACTTTGACGCCGCCACGCATCAACTTTCTGATGGATCGCGCTACCCCAGGCCTGGGCGGGTCGCTCATACCGACCAGCCCTGCAAAGGTCAAGCCGGTGTAGGGCTCCTCGTTAGTAGCGGGATGACCGTCTTCCGAGTTGTTCCCGGCAGGAGTGCTGCTTCTGGTCGTTGATGCAATGGATCCCTTTCCTCTAGTCGGCTTGCTGACTGCACCACTTGCAAACGCAAGCACACGCAGCCCCTTGGCTGCCATTTGCTCTGCTGCCTGGATGGCCTCCTGGCGTCTATTAGAGTCAAGGACGAACTCCCTGCCTTCTCCGGTGATGTACGTGTCACAGCTCGCCAAAACTCGGTCCAGGGCGCCCTTGATGTAAGCGAACTCCTTATCATTCCTGCTGCCACCCTCGGCGCCGATGGTGACACCCATCCATTTCCTCTCAGAACTGAAAGGAGTCTCGGTAGTACGTGGCCCAACGGACCCCCTGACATCATGCTCCTTGAATCTGTCCAGTAGGTCAAGCATGGCCACGTCGGTGGGCTGCCCAACCCAGCGAGTATATGCCGAGCTGTGCTCATTCTTGCCGAGGGTTGACGACAGGACGGCTCTAGCAGCTGCGCCATTTTCGGTGTACTGGTGCGCGAGGCGTGCGTTGTTCGCAATGTTTCCAATGCGTAGGATTCGTAAGGTTGCAGCATCTGGCTTAATCTCGGTGAACTCATCGTCAGAGTCCACACTGACTGAACTCTGCTGTCCAAAGTACCACATCTTTGTGGTGGTCATGTGATTCATGGTGAGGGTGCCTGTCTTGTCGGTGCAAACAATGTTCACCGATCCAAGGGTCTCTACTTTGGGCATCTTCCTGACTATCGCATTGCGTTTGGCCATGCGATGCACACCGAGCGCCAGAGTCACCGTTACAATGATGGGGAGGCCTTCGGGGATAGCGGCTACAGCCAGAGAGATGGATATGGTGAAGATCTCGAGCAGCTTCTTGCCCTGGAGGAATCCAATGAGAGAGATGAAACCGATAACAATGAACGAAAACTTGCTGAGTTGCCCGCCCAGTTCGTCCATTGAGAGCTGCAGCGGCGAACGAGGGCTTTCGGTGCCGGATACGCTTAGTGAGATAGTGCCGAAGTGGGTATTCCCTCCGGTAGCAAAGACTATTCCTTGTCCGTGTCCAGATCTAACCAACGTGCCCATGTACGCCACGTTCTTGGGCTCCTGGCTCAGGTCGTCTCCGGCCTGGCTCTTAAAATCAGGGGCGGATTGCGTCGCGAACGTAGGGCTAGGCAGCTGTAGACTAGACCCTGCGTAAGGGGACAATGGCCGAGCACCACGGTGGCGCGGCGCAGCCGTGAGACGTTCTGGCTCGTTTTCGCCGGTAAGGTTCGAGGCGTCGATGGTCAAGTCAGTAGCTTTCGTCACACGGATATCGGCAGGAATGCGGTCGCCAGTTGTGAAAATAACGAGGTCGCCGGGTACAAGTTGTTCAGCCATGACTTTCACAGATGTTGCCTCCAGTGCCGCCTCCCCCGGGGTTGTGGCGCCTGAAGCTGTCGGCTCTGGGGCGTCATCATCAACCTGGCCATTATTAGCAGCCCAAGTCGTCGATCGAGACTGTGCGGGCTTGGTGGCAGAGTTGCGAATGAGGTGGGCATGGTCTGGGACCAGGTGGCTCAAAGCCTCGATAGACTTTTCGGATCTATATTCCTGCACGAATCCGACCGTAACTACGATTGTCACCGCAACCGTTATGCTCACAGCATCATCCGTGTTCCCTAGGAATATCGAGGCAGCTGCCGATGCGAGGAGCAGAAGGATCAACGGTTCCTTGAACTGACCAATGAAGCGCAACCAAAGCGGTTCTGGAGGTTCGTGTGGGATCTCGTTGAGCCCATGGTCTTGCTGTCGTCGCAACGCTTCGGTAGCCGTGAGGCCATGAGTTAACGAAGTTTGTAATCGCGTAGCGGTTTCGCTTGCCGTCAAGTAGGAGAAGTCCTCGGCTAGTTCTCTGGATTGATACGACGTCGTGCGTGTATGACCGCCGGGTGTCCTAGACTGTGATCTTTCGATCTCGTCATGTGCGCCCATTGAGGGGATGCCATTGACACCATCGCGTCCCTTCTCCATGGTGTATCGGTTGGGTTAGGGGGCTCGCGAGAAAGAGACGATCATGAACCCCGGCAAATGCAGAGTCTATCTATAAAATCCAATTCAGTGTTAGTAAGAACACATGGTTGGTAGCACAGACATGCAGAGAGTTGCAGAGAAAGAAATCACGCTAGGCGTACTTACGAAATGGGATGTTGATGCATGGGGAAAATGCAATGTGTCGAGTGCAAAAGCGTCTTTGTCTAGCAATGACGATTGGACTAATGATCGGGAGAAATAAATGCCGGGGATAAAGCTGTCAGCTCCGATGTAGTTGTGCAGATAAAGCTCAAGGTTGAGGCTCGGATCAGAAGAGATGATCAGATGGCTAATCTGTTGGTATTGTAGAACGACTTTGGTTCCTGGTTCAGGCCAACAGTCGTGCTTATGATTACAAGGAAGGCAAATGTCTTGACGTACTTTTTTTTTGACTGGTTGGCGTCGCGGACCTGCATCCAATGCAGAACCAATAGAAGCTGACCCTGGCTGGAACAGAGAGCCAGGACACCTTTACTGAACAGACACTTCTTGGCGCGATGGGGTCCACTCTGGCCCACACCCAAAGGCCGGGGTAGAGTTCAGATAGCCAAGAGAGCCTCAAATCCAATTCGAACCTGCCTTTGGTCTTTTATTTTTTTTTTTTTTCTCTCTCTTACACCAGACTTGAAGTTAGCGCATTTTGCGACGGGGTATCCCGGGGTTTTTCTTTTTACCTAAACGATTATTTAGACCTCCCTATAGATATATAGGCTAGGCAGGCTATCAAGGCTACCTAGGAGCTTATGATGGCCGGGAAGTACTTACCTTCGGTATATTTTGGTTCTTGTAGAATAACGACACCAGTCTATTTTTGGAGAGATCGATCAGTGCGATTGAAATATCGATCAGGTGGACTTGTGAGCTCGAAGACTTGACAGCGACAATGTTTTACCTCCAAATGTCAGTCTTCAGTCCAGAAGCTTTGAATGGACTGATGAAAAATTAACCGATAATTTACCATCTCTATATATAGGGTATACCGGTACCTTTTGAAACACCAAATGGAAAATGTAGCTTTGCTTTGCTAGCTCGTAGTTTATACGACTAGTCCAGGCTCCCACGTGATCCAATATCAGCGCGCGGAACAAGGCGCGCAAGCCAATGCTTACGTCACTTGATACACGAAGCACGGGCCACCTGTCGGGGAGCCGATAGCTATTGCCCAGGAACGCGAGCCCAGCGGCCCCAGCCACCAGATTTTGCAGGGTCGACCGACCGACCGCCCCGAGACCTTTTCGATCACTCTCGCCCGTTTTCCAACCCATCACCCCCTCTACCGTTTTCCCCCCGTTGGTTTGTGCGTCCTTTTCCCTCATCATCATCCACAGCCGTCGCGTTTTTGTTGCTGCCGCGACTTGCTTGAGAATCACTCTTTTAAAGTTGGGGGTTTTAATTCATTGCTGCGCGCTGTTAGCACAACTGCGTCGCTTTGCGCCGTAGGTTTGGCGCTGCTGATTCCCCAAAATCTTGCGCGACTCCAAATCCTGGCACGGCAACAACAACAACAAAAAACACGCGCCCTGTTTTATCGTGTACCTCCAAGTCGCGACAACTCCCGCATCCACAGATATCACCAAACCATTCTCAATTCAACTCAAAATTGCACAATCATACACCTAGCAGTTTCAATTCCATTTAGCAGCATCCACCATGTTTTATTCAGATACCTTGCTCCGCACCACGGGGCCCCTGTCGCGAGTATGGTTGGCGGCAAACATGGAGCGCAAGCTCTCCAAAGCCCACATCCTGCAGTCAAATTTGCGGCACAGTGTTGAACAGATCATTCAACCCAGTGAAGAAGCTCCATTAGCTCTGCGATTGAGTGGTCAATTGCTCCTCGGTGTCGTGAGAATCTACAGCCGCAAAGCGCGTTACTTGCTAGAAGACTGCAATGAAGCTTTGATGAAGATCAAGATGGTACGTCGCCCTCCTGATTCTGACAGCACTCTGCGCATGCCGGTCATCACGTAGACATTATACTAACCTGAATCCTATGATAGGCTTTCCGGTCCTCGGGTAACAATGACTTGCCAACCAACCTGCATCTACCCAACCGCGAATCGCTTATGCTTCAAGATCGCATCACACCTCATGACAACCTTGACGATCTTCCGCCAGAGCCAACGCTCAACTTCGACGACTTGACGACGTCACAGCAACTTGGACGCAAGGGCAGAGTCAGCAACCGCGAGATTAACCTACAGGAAGACTTCAACAACAGTCAGTTCCTCCAGGATGAGTCACGGAATGAGCTCAACCTGAAGGTAGCGGACATGGACGAGGATCTGGAGCTGGACTTTGGCTTGGACTTGGATATGGACGAAACCGTGGTGGAAACTGGACGTGATGCGCCAGCTGCCCGGGATGTGGAGGATGACATGATCAGTGAGCTTGTTCCTTCCAAGGAACGAGACACGTCTTTGGGCCTTGACTTTGGCGATGACGAGCAAGTCCGTATCCCTGATGTGGAAGGCGACATTCCCATGTTCGACGACGACATGGATTTCAACATCGGCGACGCGTCCGCCATGCCTCAGGCATTAATGGAAGTGGCTCCCGAGCGCGCTCGCATCTCGGAATCGCCCCTGTCTGACATTGACCCAGCATTTGCGAACGAGATGGAGATGGAGTTCTCGCGCACCATGAACGGGGACATGTACGAACCGGGCGACGACACAGAAAGGACCATCACCATGAAGGCGCCGCAGCGGGCAAAGAAGCGACGTGCTATTGTGCCAGACACTGACACCATGCTGACAAGCAACCACATCCGAGACCAGCAAGCCCACCATGACAACATCCTGAAGCCGCAGACATTCGTCCCCAACGAGCCTTACCTTTTGACGCTACTGGACATGCAAAAGAGTGGCGGCTTCGTTTCGAACGTCATTTTGGAGTCAAGGAGCGAGGAATGGGCTCCCGAGTTGAAGGGACTGTTGTCGCTGGAGTCTATCCGTCCCATCAATGATTTAAAGCGCAAGCGGGATAGTGGAATCGCTGATATGGAAAGCGGGGA
This sequence comes from Pyricularia oryzae 70-15, assembly GCF_000002495.2. Lineage (NCBI taxonomy): Eukaryota > Fungi > Ascomycota > Sordariomycetes > Magnaporthales > Pyriculariaceae > Pyricularia > Pyricularia oryzae. Next base: position 4,241,003 of record NC_017844.1, on the reverse strand, counting down.
CGACCAAGGACAGTCCAAATCACCTCGTCTTGAGCTTGGTGAGGACGACGATCAGCTCAACCTTGGCGGTGACGACTCTGCGGACCAGACCGTCAGGCCGGAAGGAACTGTTCTTGAGATACCCGCAGACGAAGGCTACGAGCAGCACGACGACACTGGCTACGAAAACGTGACTGCGATGCCCGCGTTTGACGACACGGTAGCACCGCAGACTCTCCCTGCCGACAGTGGACCAATTTCTATCGGTACCAAGCATGCCGTCCACATTCTGCGTGATCTGTTCGGGCCTGATGCCGCTACAGATGCTGAGAAGCGCAAGAACACGTCTGTTGTCTTCCAGGAGCTTCTCCCAGAGACCAGGACGACAAAGGCAGATGCGACCAAGATGTTTTTCGAGTGCCTTGTTCTGGCCACCAAGGATGCCATTAAGGTCGAACAGCCCGAGGGAGTGCTTGGTGGACCCATTCGCATCCGTGGCAAGAGGGGACTCTGGGGAGCTTGGGCCGAGAGAGAGGCTGGTGGCGAAATGGCAGCAGAAGTCGACGAGCCTGAACCAGCAGTCACAAGCGCCCCTGTGGTATCAGTCGAGGCATAATTTCATTCATTTACTGTGCACGGTTTTTTCTTTCTCTGGAGACTAGCAGCAAGTCTCGCTTCCGCTGTATATATTCATAGGCATGACCTGTGGCTGTTCGGGTTCTTGAGGAGCGTTTTGGAGCTACTGTTGTTCTGGTGTTGGTTTGTGTTTCTTCTGTTTTCCTCGCTTTGTGGGTGGTTTCTCTTTACTACTGTTTGCGTCACGCGACCAATTGGCGTTCTGGCGTCTTTTGGACGATTGATTTTGAGTTTGGGGGGAAATACCATTTTGATACTCCCTGGGAAAGGGGATTAGCATTTGTATTGGCTTTTCAAAACCTCGGTGTGCATTGGGGTTTTCTGGTTAAGGAGGCTCTTGGAGCTCTAAAGGCTGCTGTCTGGTTGCCTTTTCCTGGAATAAGTAAGGCCTGGCTGGACACGGTTGTTAACAAGAATTCTAGATAGAAAGCATTGTAGCATACATAACAAGGCTCTTACATAGTCGGACTTTCATCGCATCCAATAAAGCAAGGCTTTGAACGTCGAAGATGTTTTACTCCGCTCCGTTGCGCAGAGCCTCTTCCCACATGAGGCATCCTTGTGTTAAGTACCTTGACCCATTGATAATTGCCCATTGATTGATATATAGGTAGATAAGTAGTACAAACGAAGTAGAGCCCATAACAGCTCCAGTTCTCCAGTGGTGTTCGTTGACCCCACTCACCCCCACCACTTCCGTCATATTCACTCCCGTTCGCTTTAGTCCGCCCGCAGGCAGCAAGCGGGAATGGAGCAAGTGACCAGACGTCTACCAACTCTCACCTGTCTCTATCAAGATAATTCTAGAAGTATCTTTCACACCATTTTTTCAGCTCCAGGCAGGCAGTACCGAAAATATCCTTTCAAGGTCTCCAAGATTTCTCTCCTTCTACAGGAAATAAAAATCAAAGGGAGACAATCGAGACTGAGAAGGAGGGTGCAAAAAAGGGGGGAGATAAAACATAAATTTGCCCCAAATCTTCAAGAACCAAAGAAACCATGGCACCAAGCCAACTCAGCATCGCAACGGGCTCCGTGTCCAGGCTCGTCAAGGAGGAGAGTTACTACCGCAAGGAGCTCTCGCAGCAGAAGGAGAAGCTCGCCAAGGAGAAGCAGTCACTTGGGCCAGACGCGGATTACAATGACAATTTTATGATTAAGCAGATGGTTTGTCACAATGAAAGCAAGCATAAACTCTGTCGGGATCTGCTCAACTAACTTGGCTTTTTTTTTCAAAAACAAAAACAGGAAACGGCTATTCACGAGACCGAGAGGGTGTTTGCACCGCTGCGGGTCAAGATTGATGAGGCCGTGCGGAAGCTTGAGGAGCAGCTCGCGCTGAGTGAGAGCAACGAGCACACGTCAGAGGAGGAGTTGAAGAAGGCCAACGATGCTCTGGAGTCTGCAAAGAAGTTGCAGGGTGATGCAGAGGCTGCTGAGTGAGGAGTGTTTTGGGAGTCGAGAGCATCTGTCTGTTTCTTCCCTTTGCAAGCTTCTCCCTGATCAAGTGGCAACTAAAAGAATGTTAATAGTCGATTGGTATCCTAATCACTTTTGATAGTTTGCACGAAACGCTTTCACGTGAACCAAGGGCATGGTCCAACATAGCCTTCGCTATCAGAAATTGTACTGCGAAATGAGACTTCAAGGTAGACATGCTACTTGATGTTCGTATTAAGGGGCAGCGTCAAGATCTAGCTTACACATCAACGCCCTGTAATTACTAGCTTTCCACTCCGATGGTCAAGTTCACAGCGTCCACTGCAACGTTGGCGGGCCGTCAATCTTAACCATGACACTCTGTGCGTAGTAAAGCAGCGTTCCTGCTAGGTGGTATCCATCTTCTCCTCCACGACTGGCGGACCATCGACCATTATCCGTGGTGTACCCTCACCCTGGGTATCAGTGTTTCTTGGGGTTCCGTCATCGCCAGGCTGCCTCTCGCCAACATCGCCCATCTCGATGTCCTCGCCCTCGCCCTCGCCAATGCGGGCTTCCGCACCCGTCGACGCTGCTGGCGTGGCCCCAGCGCCGTCCTGACTATCGCTCCGACCGCCGCCCTGACTGAAGCTTCCCACCGGGTCGGGGGTCGGCTTGAGCGAGTCCTGTGGAGCCGGGCTCTCCCTCGCGGGCGTTCTACTGCCTAACGTGGATGCAGCCAGAGCCCTCTGCGGGACGGCGTGCGGAAGCGGCGTGGCATTTCCACTCGCGATTCCAGGCCTCGGAGTATGGCCGTCCGCCTCGCCTCCCTCGTCGTCGCCCATGCCCTCCCTCCGGTCGACCTCGTCGTTCTCGTCGCGGATCTGCCTGCGCAGGCGGTGGGCCTCATCCATGATGCGCTCAAACTGGTCCTTGCGCTCGCGCAGCGTCGTGGCGTTCTGGCTGATCTCCTCTTGGAGCTGGGCGCACTCCTCGGCCAGCTTGGACAGGTTCCGCTCCTGGTCTGCCCGCGACTTCAACATGCGGTTGCTCGTGATGCCTTCGGCCAGCACGTCAAACTTCTTGCGCTGCTCGAGTCGCGCGCGCGCCTCGTCCAGCTGCGTCCGCAGCGACCCCGTATTGCTCCGCACGTCTTCGCACTCGGCCAGGATCTGCTCCCGGTCCTCCCCGTACCGCCGGCGCTCCTCCTCGTTGGCCCGCATCAGGAACTGCAGCCGCGCGACCGTGCTGTCGAAGGCGGCAAAGTCGAGCGTCAGCTCCTGTCGGAGCATCTGCAGCTCATCCGACGCCGGCGGTGGTGCGCCGCCCGATGTCGGTGGTCGGCTGCTGGTGGTGGTCCCATTCTGATTCGTATCGGCGGCGGTCGGGCTGGCTATCGTTGTCGCGTTGGCTGGTGTCGGTTGCTTCCCCCATCTTGCAGCGGCGTGAAGGGTCTGCATGCGCTTCGTGATGCGCTTGAATGGCTTCTCCTCGATGTTGAGAAGGCGGGACTTATGGAGTTCCTCCTCCTCTCTGGGGTCGAGGAGTTGGAAGTGCGCCATCTTTTCTGTTTCTCTCCAGGTGTTTGTTATCCTTGTGAAGGCCAGGCAAGCTTTTAATGATTTTCACAATACAAGTGCAATATGTACTGTAAGCTTCTTTTATAGGTAGATCGACACGGCGTGCGTGGATGGGAAAAAAAGTTACGCTGCATGCAACAAAGAAATCGCGTCTTTTGATGATGCGCCGTTGTTGCAAACGTCGATCCACTCAAGATTCAAGCCGCTCAACAGCAGAAAAAAACGAAAGGCGACGTCTGGCGGAGCGTTGCTAGCGTGTCTTAGCGTGCATGTGGCCCCCGAAATAGCCAGTAGCGTGGGGGAGTGGAACCACATGCAGGACGGGCTGTGCTGGGCATTGATGATTGCTGGCCTTGAAAGCCCCTGTGGCCTGGAGGTGCGCCTGCTACCTTTATTCAGCTTCAACTGAGCTGGCCTCGACTTCTGATTCAAATCTCACCTCAGTCAAACATGTCCTCTCACTCATCGTAACCTCACCATTCACTACTTCTTCTCCAACGTGTAAATTTCAAAGGCCAGCCGTTATGACTGCGACGCTATTCGTTTGTTTTTGAAATTGCTTCATCTATCAATAGTTTTCCTGTTTCCTCGAGTGCCAGAGCTAGGCTGTTAATTTAACACTTTGTTTTGTGAACGGTTTTATTCCGGTACCTCCTCAGTACAATCTAATTCCTTGGCTCGTCGGTCTTTGTCTCTGTGAAACGACAACATCCCGCCGTGGTACCTTGTTCTTCCACCCTTCTTGTCCTTCTTTTGGTCTTTTTTTCTTTCTTTTTCTTTTTCTTTCTCTCCCAAACATATATCACATGCTCCGCCGCTCCCGCTACACATGGCTCCCAAATCCCTAGTTGAATTGGCCGTCAAGGCCGCAGTCCGCAACATCAGCCTCATCACGAGCGTCGGTTATGCGCCATACGAGCTGGTTAGGCCAATCCTTCTCAAGGTCGAGTCCGCGGAGCAGCTCCTCCAGATCGAGGATAACTGCCCGCACATTGCAGAGGAGAGCGCGGAGCTGTGGAAGCGGCTGATCCAGAAAGACTTTGCCCGGGACTCGGAAAAGAAGCGCTATGTGCCCAAGAACCCCCTGTCGTGGGGTAAGGTCTACCTCAAGTACAGGAGGGAGAGGGACGAGGCGGTCGCCGCGGCCGAGGCCCGCCTCAACGAGCAGTTCGACAAGCTCAAGCAGGAGCGGCAAAAGAATGAGGCCCAGCTCGTCAAGCCGAGCCAGATCCCCTTCAACCTCCGCCGGACCACCACCATCGGCGGCAACTCGCGCTTCGGCCCGCCAGGCGCCCCCAGGGCCTCGTCGAACCTGTCGTGGGGCGGCGGCACCAGGACCAACGTCAACGAGGCCGGCGGGCACATGAGGAAGGTCAAGCGGCAGGCCGCCGAGGCTGCGAAGCGGAGGGCCATATCCGGCCAGGTCGGCGCCCTGCGGGGCCAGGTCATGAGGGCGCCCAAGGCTCTCCTCGACGCCAAGCGTATCGCCCAGAACCCGGGTACCAAGGCGCACCAGCCCACCATGGAGGAGTCGGTGCTGCCGCCAAGCAGGCGAGGTGACATGGAGGCTCGGCTCCTGAAGCTCAAGCAGTCGTCCAAGGACCGCGGGCCCGCCGTTGAAGTCTCCGACGACGAGCTCGAGGGGTCTGACGAAGAGTCCTCGAGACCTGCAAAGTACCGGAGGGTTGCCGAAGCTCCCGAGAAGCTTTCGGCTAGCTTTTTGGATGACGACGATGACGACGGTGAAGCGGGTGATTTGTTCGGCGGTGAGGAGTCAAGTTCGAGACAGTCTTATTCATCTTCGAGAGGCTCTGCGCGACAGTCTCAGTCCTCATCCTATCAATCGCCTTCCAAATCTACCAGCAGATATCCCGATCCTGCCTCGCCGCCAGCAACTGCATCCGGCAGTTCGTCGTCGTCGTTCGTGGCTCGAAAACGAAAGGCTCAGGCCAATGTCTTTATGACAAAGAGGCGTTGAGGGCTGGTATTTCGACGAAAATCTTTGTTTCAGGCTGATGTAGATTGGCCTGTTGTCATTTTTGTTTAGTGGAATGTTTTCTTATCTTGATTTTGATTTTGTTCATGGCAACTTAATTTGAAGTCGGCATAACATAGAGGAGTTTGGATGCATATGCACTTTAGCGACAGTAAGGTTTATATTTTTAAATGAAGCACACATGCTACATATTTTTTATCAGGTCATCAGCGGTGAGATAGTCCTGATCACCTGGGCTTGATTTACTCGCCTTTACGCAATGTAACAAAACAATATAGACTGTGGTCATTGCAAACCCAGCCTTTGGCCAATTTCTATAGAGACCCAGTCGTAGCCTATGGCTTCGTGGGTGTATCAAAGCCACAAGGTGCCACCCTTCTCAGAGGCACCGCATCGACCTGGTGTCATTCACCCTACCACACAGCTTCTGGAGTGGTTATTATTGTTGTCTCTCCCCGGTTCTATGTTCCACGCAGTAACTCCCTGGCACCGTTTTCGAGGCGTTGATTTCTAGGTATTCCTCCTCGAGTACATGGCTCGTCCCCCACTCATCAACAGCCACCGCGTAGCGCAAGGACCAAATGCAGCGTAGAGCCGCCCTCCAGCTGATAGTCGGCAGCGGTTTTGTCGTCCACCCTGCGTCGTGTAGAAGTCGCTGTCAGTCAAAATCCCTCACCTGGACAACCTCGGCATGTAATGGTTTGGTATCCTCTTCCCAAAATGCTGAGATGACCGCACCGGCCTACTCACATCTGCTTGCCACCAAAGATCAACCTCTGCTGCACGGGCGGGATGCCCTCCTTCTCCTCGACTTTCTCCTTGATCTGGGAGACCTGTTTTTCCAGGGTTGCGCATTGCTTGCGTCAGTTTCTTTTGTCCTTGCCCGTGTCTCCAAGCCACATCACTGATCATGAACTCGACGATGAGGTTTGGCCAAGGCGGTATAGACTGGGTTCTCGGCGCACCTTGTAGTCGCTCTCAATGTCCAGCTCGATCTCCTTGCCGGTAAGTGTCCTGACTCTGTTGTTGTGGGGGGCAGTCGGGTCAGCGCATTGTTTGCCTACGAATACGTCATCTCCGTTTCTTGCCCGGCTGTCCGGTCCGTGGAAAAGAGTCGCGGATTTGAACTTTGATTTGCACATACTTGATTAACATCTTGGCGGCGGTAGAATGTGGTGGTGGTGTACTGAGTAGTTATGAGCAAGCGAGTTTGCTCTAGGGGTCTAAAAGGTTTGTGATATGGTCGCAATTCTTCAAGGCCCGGAGAGTCCCAAAGTAGATGACGTGCGTTCAAATGGTTACCTGATATCGTATCGTATCGCCTGGGATGGATATCACGAAGCAATGAGCCGTTGGATCATAGGAGAGCTATGAGGGGTGGTGGGGCAGGCAGAGCTGGGGAAGCTGCTAGCAAGGGTCGCGTCGGAGTTCAGCCTGGACGCGCAAAGGCTGTAGTGGTAATGTGACGCGCTGAATTAAACCGTGACAATGGGATGCAATCGTTAACAATCACCTACCCTGTAATTGCTCCAAAAAGGTATCAAAGGCCTTACTAAGTGACGGTAATGACGGCACTGAACTGCAGTTCTCAGAATCCTTGATAATTGCCAAAAAAAATGTTGAAAGAACCCAGAGGGAGGTCAGATTTCCCCGCAACATCATTGTCATGCCATTGCCTCAAAGGCTACCTGCAGGGCCAACAAGTTCAGAGTGGTAATAGCTGGATTATGTGTGCTAAATAGTTACATGCCATTCCTTATAGAGTTACAGTGAGGAGTTATTTTTTTTTGCATCACGCCGGCCCAGTCCCCAACAAAAAGTAAAAGAGTTCTGAGAGGTCAAACGAAAAGGTCTCAATCCTTCCTGTCAGTCTTCTCAAACACGTTCAGGCCGAGACCTTCGGCATCAAGGAGCAACCTGTTGCGGCCGCCGGCCTCCTGTAGAGTTTGAGCGATGGCTCTTGCGTTCTCCAGCTTCTTCAGCTCGACGTAGGACTTGCTCTTCTTGATGGCCTCACCAATCAGCTCTGCCGATCGGGCCTCACCCTGTGCCTTGACGACCATGGCCTGCTTCTCCTGGCGGGCTTTGTCGACAACGAAGGCTGCCCTCTGCGCCTCCTGCTGAGCGACCTGCTTAGCTTCGACGGCTGCCGTGAACTCGGGAGAGAAGGCAAGATGCTACAGGCGGGCGGGGTTAGTAAGAAACGATGACAAGTTTACATATAAACAAGAGACATTAGTGATTAACGTACTGTCAGTGAAACGTCGTCCAGGACAATGTTGAAGAGTGCCGCTCTCCTGGAAAGGTTCTCCCGGATCAGCCTAGCGACATTCTCACGCTGAGTGATCAGCTGGCTGGCGTTGAACTGCGCAACGACGCTCTTGAGGACCTCGTTCACGATGGAGGGCAGCACGCGCTCATCATAGTCTGAGCCGAGGGTTCTGTAGATTTGTGGCAGCGCCTTGACCTCGGGCCTCGAGAGAACACGGCAGGTGATGTTGACCATCTGAAGATCCTTGGTGCCCGTGAGAGACGAGACATTTCTCGGCTTTGCGCGGACGTCGTACACGATCGGAGTCTCGAACCAGGGGATGGCGAAATGGGTTCCTATCGAATTTGTCATGTTAGCAGCATGACAATTTCATCGATGCTTTGTTCCTCTTCGCATTCATTCCACCAGCTTGATGTTGAGCATACCTTCGCCAAAGATCTCCTTGCTCACACCACTTATCCTCCGGTATTTGATAGCTCTGTGACCACCGTCGACGTTGAAGAGGGAGTTGGAGACGACCCAGATTCCAGCTGCACCAAGAGCCGCCGCAGCGCCGAGGCCGATGGTTCCCCTTGGGGGCATGCCGCCGCCGCCGCCAGCGCGCTGCTGGATCCGCTGCAGCTGGCGCATGTACTCCTGGAAGGGATTCTGGCTCATTTTGACGACGGTTTGAGAGCACTCAGCCCACCCTAGATTTTGTCGACTCGTAAATGCGTACTGCTTTTGTCGTGGAATGAAGCTCAGCCCCTGGTCCCCTTGTTTTTTGGATGCTGATGTTGGCTTCTGACGTTTGTGAAATGGGAATCGTCCGGTCTTGCCGGGTTAGTGATTTTCTGGGTCAGAGCTTCCGCACGGCGGCAAACCTGGCCGAGCAATCGCTTGGTCAATGCTCCTCCGAAGGTACGTACCACTGGAAAGGTCCCTCTTTTAAATATAGTGGGGCCGCTCCGGCGGACTTTTGGTGTGCTTTGCAGCTTTGATCATCGAATGAATGCAACGACGAATGAATTTGTCCGCGAAACAGACAAACAAAAATCAAGAGACTGTCAATTATATTTTGCTATTGGGTTATTTCAACAACTTAGACACCTGCCTGTCGAAGCTCTTTGCACACCATCTGATAGCTAGACGCAATTGATTTTTTTCTTTTCTGGAACAGACTGATTGCCGTCCATTGTGACTTTGTCTCTAAGGGCTTTCAATCACTTTGACGTGTGCGCGTCCCACCCTCGCGTGTGGTGTCTTTGACAGCAGCCAACGTCCTGCCTCCGTCGTCTTTGGCGGGCCATCAGAAATAAAAACAGACTGCCTACCTGGCACCTGAAACCCTGTGCCCGTGTCAATCTCTTTCTTCTTCTTGAAACTCACAAAATGTCGTCCAAACCACCGTCAAGAGTGGTGTTCGTAGGGAACATCCCATATGGTATTTGCTTCCTCCTCCAGGCCTGTCCCCATGGTGATATATAAATGCCGTTATATACAGTTGTTAACCAGTGCCGCCCATTTATTTAGGACTGTCTGAGGAGCAAATAACCGACATCTTCAGCCGGGCGGGCAAAGTACTCAACTTCCGTCTTGTCTATGACCGGGAGACAGGAAAGCCCAAGGGTTTTGGCTTTGCAGAGTATCCCGACAATGGTACGTTACGTCTGGCGCCAGTTCACTCGACTTCAGCAGCAATCTAACAAACATAATCTCCCCTACTTCCAGACTCAGCAGCATCAGCAGTCCGCAACTTGAACGACACTGAAATCATGGGCCGTAAACTGCGCGTGGATTTTTCTAACGAGAAGCCGAGCACAAACGACCCCGACGACGGACCCCCCGGTGGCGCAAACGGCTCCGGCGCTCCCTCGTACCAACAACAACAAGAAGTCCCCTCGCTGCCCCCTCTCCCGCCGGGAAAGGACATTCCCGCCGGCGTCTCGGCGACCGACGCCATCTCGCGGACCCTGCGCACGCTCCCGCCCGCCCAGCTCCTCGACATCCTGCAGCAGATGAAGACCATGTCTGGCGCCGACCCGGCCCGCGCGACCGAGCTCCTGACCCAGGCCCCACAGCTGTCATACGCCATCTTCCAGGCCCTCCTGCTCATGGACCTTGTGTCCCCGGACGCCATTCACTCGGTCGTCGACCCGGGCGCCGCCGTCCCGCCCCCAGCGGCCGCCCCGGCCCACGCTCCCGCTCCCTACGGCGCACCGCCTGCTGCTGCCGCCGTCTACCAGCAGCACCCCGTCGCCAACACCCCGCCCGTTCCAATGCCGTATGCGCCGCCTGCCGCGCCGACCGCTGCTACGCCGACCCCTGCGCCGGCGGCCGCGCCTCAGGACACGGACGCCCTCATGCAACAGGTCCTTGCCCTACCGCAGGCCACCATCGACCAGCTTCCCGAGGCGGAGCGTGCGCAGATAATGGCTCTCCGTGCCAGTTTGATGGGCCAAGCCAGGTAAAGACCGTCGGTCAGGGCTGGATGACGGAATCGGGGAAGCTTGAGTGAGCATGGCATTCCATGATGCGGCTTGTGTCGTAGTCGTCACTGTCTCTAGCTGAAGCCACCCAACTACGAGCATAAGATATCGATAAAGACCTTGTTTGGCATATTAGACTTATTGTGTTGCCATGAGCGCCAGGTGGATAGTCGGCCTTTGAGGGTATTCGGGCTGAGGAAGTTTAGCAACTCCGAGACTGCCGCAGTGATAGAGGAGGATTATATGTAAAATCAACTCGGGTGCACAATATCGGTTCCCTGAACTGCTCCATGATAGCAGACGTCAATTCAATTCCTCGGCTCCCAAGCTCCTCGCTTGTTCTTCTAAAATAAGCATTTATGAGAAACCACATCGCTGTGATAGTTTATGGCTACAGCCATAGCCAGTACATCAAAGGATACAGGGTCAAGCACAGATGATTTGAGGGCCGTATATGTCAATGGTGTTTTTTGTTTCGTTTTGTTTCCCAAACCCAGCACTGCCATATGCACCCAGTTAGTTTTACAAAGCTTTCATGTTTCAAAAATGCCTTCCCACCAATCTCAATATCTAGGAAAATCCTGAAAGTTTTGCTGTTTTTTATTTTCTTTCCTACAGATCTTCACGACCGAATAAATGAGTAGGAAAATACACTCAGCTCCGGCCTCTTAAATCATCTACTACCCACTCAAAGCACGGTCAAGTCCCAAAGGTTACAAAAAGAAATACGAACACGCCTTGGGGGATGTTTTCTGCTCCCTTTGATAGCTAAGATACGCACGCTCATAGCCCATACAATTTCTTGACTAGCCAGTAGCACAGTAAACCGGCGCTCAGCAGGCTCACCGTGATGGCGAAAAACCACGTCAGGTCGCCCTCGGCCGCCTGCCCCGGAACCCAGACGTTCATGCCCCACAGACCAGTGACCAAGTTCATCGGCAGGACGATGGTGCCTAGGATCGTCAGCTTACCCAGGATGTCCGCCGTCTCCTCCTGACGCTCGTTCATGCGTAGACTGATCTGCGCCAGGTAGTTGGCGTGAGACCGAGCCAGGATCTTCTCGTAGTGGCTCAGGTTGGCCGTCATGGTGACAATGTGGTCTTGAATATCGCCCAGGTAGAGCCCGATATCTGACCTCGGAGCCACCTCCCAATGCTCGTTGCACCGCTTGGCGAAGCCCTTGATGACATCGGCCTTGTTGCCCAGCAGCCGGTACAGGCCCATGACTTTCTTGCGGCAGTCGCCGATGCGTCTTAGCATTGCGTTATCCTTGCTCTTGAACGATGTCGTATCCTTGACGGCCTCGGCAGTCGAGACTTCCTGCAGGCCCAACACTTCGTCGTCGATGTCGTCAACTTCCTCCTCGATCCGGGTGATTAGCGGGACGAACACGTCTGTAATATCGTCTATAATGGCGTAAGAGATCCAATCCGCCGACAGCATCATGTAGTCGCGAAGCTGTCGAACTCGTCGCCTCACATTGGCCGGGTGCGGCGTGATGGAGAAGTGAAAGGTCAAAATTCCCTCCCGGAATACCACAATGTACATATTCACCGGCTCCAGGAAGTCCTCGCTCTCCTCATCCTGGTCAAAAGTACGGTAGTTGACAAAGTAGTAATGCCTGAACAGTTCCACCTTCTCACGGGCTTCTTGCATGATGATGTCTTCTGCCGTCAACGGATGAATGCCAAAAGTCTTGGAAATGACTCTCATCTCAGCCTCGCTAGGGTTGAGAACGTCTAGCCACCAGACTGGGCGCTCACCAAACCGGACCGGCTTGCCTTCTGGTGGCGTTGTTGACTTTTTGGCAGAATTAGGTGATTTTGGTGGCACTGGCGTCTCCAGACCTGATATTGGAGGTGCCGAGGTCATGACACTATCTCTACCGGTCGGGGGTGAGAATGTCCGGTTTAGATAGCCTGGCCTGGACGAATGTTCGCTCGCATGGATTGAAGGAGGTACTGAAGTCTGCCGGCTCGGAGCCCGCGACTCGCCAGGAGTTGGTTGACGGATAGTGGACGTCATATCATCATTGTCGGACTCGGAAGAAGAATCTTCGATAATGACTGGTTCGGGGACGAACAGCTCACGGAAAGTACCGCCTGCCTGCACCAATCCCGAAATCGTCTGGCTGTGCACCGTGCTCTGGAACTCTTCGTTGAAGTAGGTGAAGCGATATGGTGCATCATCCTCGGCCTTGAACCAGGTCTTGTTGACAGGCCTCAGTCTTCCGTTGATAAGCTGTGGTTCTGTGATCCTTTTCACGCGCCGTTCTTCGTTGGCCTCCTTCTCCAGCTTGCTCCAGTCCTCCAGCACCGACAGGTCTGGCCATCTTCTCTTTCGCCGTCGCCCCTTTGACCTCAGTCCCATATGCACGTCCTCCGAATCGTTATGTGCCATATCATCGCCCATCTCAGACATGCCATCCTGAGGGAAGCACACGTCCTCTTCGGGTGGGACAGAGATGGTGTGTCGCCTCTCCATCGGAGAAGACATGCGTCCAGAGGGTCGTTCCTCGTCACCGATGCTCTCAGCGCGGCTGCGAAGCTCGCTCCTGCTTATCTCGTCCCTCAGCAGGTCGTCCCCGAAGTTGATGAGTCCCACTGGATCGACCGGCCGCATCCTAGGGCTGCCGGGCATCGACGGCGGATAGTTGACGTTGTAGCTGTTGTTTGAGGTGGACAAGGGGTTCAGATGCAGCTTCTTCTTATCGACAGACATTCCTGAGCTTGTCCTACTCCGCGAGGTGCTCTCGCGCGCTGTCATCTCGCGGGAGCCGTAGCCTAGCGCAGCCTCCGAATTCCCAAGGCGCATCGACTGCGAAAGCAGAGGGGCGCCCTCGTTGGCCGAGTGGTCATCCTCATCGGCACTGTTGCTTTCGCCGCCATGATAGACAGTCCTCAACCTGCTGGTGCTGCTCGAGTACGGCTGTGTATTGGAAGGGAAAGGAGAGGCGGACGTGACGGCGATGGACGGTCGTCGAGGTCTCAGTGACTGCTGGTCCCTGTGGTCGAGCAGCGCTTCGCTGTCGAGGCTCGTGTTGCTGAGGTGAGCGGCGTGATTGGTGTAGAAGTTGGACCCAGCGGTCGATAGGTCGTCATTGGCCATGTCGTCTGGCCCGGTCGCAAAAGACTGTCGCCGGGACTTCTTCTTCTTCTTGCCGCCCCGGTGAGTTCTCTTGCGCCGCCCAGGCTGTTGTTCTGTGTGGCAACTGGAAGCCTCCATGGGGATCAGATCCGAGTAGATGCCACCTCTGCGAAAGGGATTCGACGACTCAAAATTGCGTGTAGATATTCGACGTTTCAGTAGGATTGGCAGTTATCACTGAGGTAAGCTATCTGGGCTTACCATATAGCCTTACCGAGGGGAGGGAGGTCGGGGGCAGTGGCTTGATGGAGGCACGTGCCCACTCTCTGGAGAAGGAATGCGAGACACGATTGCCCATGTGCAAAGTTACCCATAGAATGTAGCGACAGAAACAAACAGTCGTCGAATTAAAAAAAAGACTTGACAGACGTCGCTACGGAGAAATGAGGAAATACAAAATAAAACGAAAATATTAGACAAAATTGCGACGCTATGAAGTATGTTGCAAGCTCGCTATGATATGGAATGGTCTCAATTGAGAGAAATCAATGATGACTGCCTGGTTTTTGACGCAACTCCGTGTGGAGGGATGCGTTTGAAGCTTGGGTCAATCCGGAGAAGGCGTGGCTTGAGTGGATCGTCTCCAGACCAGACGCGCTGGGTACGACTTTTAGTGACCCAGACCAGGGTCAAACTTCTTTGTGTTGATGTCATACCTCTATCAACTGGCCACATCCATGCAGTAGGAGGGCCGAGTCATCAGTGCAGAAATTTCTGGTTTTTTTTTTTTTTTTTTAGTTGTTGGCCTTTCAAGCCCACAACGTAAGCGCCTAACTATGTGTACTTCAATTCATTTTGACCTGTAGGCTTGTGTCGTCAAGCCGGGAACTTTCCACCACAGTCATGTTAGTCAATCGTTTGATAATAATTCGGTTGCGGTAGATCAAGGATAGGTCGATCGATGAGTTAGTTAACTGGGTTTGTTTAGCTGATGATTTTTGGGCTGAGCGCACACAAGACCAGCTGGCTCGTCAATCGGATGGTGGCGTGGCTGGCTGTGTTGGCAGTATGACGGGCGACTGCCGCCTCCACCCCTGTACATCATGTGCATCATCAAAGTTTAAAAGGGAGTGTATTAAATTGTTTTGAATGATCTTGTCTTCTTAGAGTAGTTATGGAGCAGCGTCTTCATCAATTGGATTGGCTTGATACGATAGATCGTGAGTCGACCAAAGAAGTTTTCGACTCGCAGAGCTGAATCTAAATGCATACATCAGCCGACCTACCCGTGTCAGTCTGGCCGCCAAGATTTTAACGTATACCTTAATTACCTAATACGTACATGCTAATTATGAGTAGTAATTATTATCCTCTGATTTACTACTACTGTACCTACAGCAATGCATATCTCGCCACTGAAAAAATAATCCGAATACCTGCAGCAACTAGGGCAACCGACGTTCATCATGATCGCCAGCCAGACAGCACAGCTCAGCTCCGATTTCCGCAAAATGCCCCGCCCTCTCAACCACCCTTCGGCTGATCCGCACAACGGATCCGGGCCCCGCAGCTTACCAGCTGTGAACCGAACCCCTCACATTAGATTGGACTAGACTTAACTAGACCAAGACCCAGATAGTCCAGACCAACATGTTCCGCGTTCACTCCACTTGTCTTATCTTTACATCACTGATATAATTATGCGGAGTCTCATTACAGTAAAAGAACAGGAAAGAATTGTCGTGTAGCCGCGTAGATATCGACGGTTACCAGACCCAACTCAATACCTGAAGAACGCCATCTCTCTCACAAAGATGTCGGGATTCCCAAAGCTTATTCCCGCCTTCACGGCCGAGGTAAGTTACCTACCTGGTAGTTGTGATGGGAGGAAGTACAGATCACCCAAACAACATCCACATCGACATCGTCCTATAACTTGACATCACGGTGGCGCTTGAATCATGCATTAGCCCACTGGAGATTGGACTAGCCAGTACTCAATACATTAGCTCACCCAACTCCGAACCAAACGCCCCATGCAATAATACGCGATTAAAACCGAGTAAAAAAAAATCCTTAGGTCCCAATCACCGCCCCGACGTCGATCGGCAGCACCCGCTCCGGCGGTCTAGTCCACGCCGGCTTCGTGCCCGAGGCCGGCTCCCTCAAGTCCGAGCCCGGCTACCCCATCCAGGTCGACGCCGTCTTCCTGCACGGCAGTGACTACATCCGCCCGGACCCGGATCAGCGGCACGTCCGCCTCGAGGTCAGCAGCCTCATGCGTGACGCCAAGTCGGGCGCCCACTTCAGGTTCGACTACAGGGGCACCGGCTCCACCACCGGCCCGGCGGGTCTGGTCCTCTCCGGTAGCCCCGAGGCCAAGACGACTGAGTTTGGGGAGGTTTGTAAGTTCTTCTCATGGTTAATCGTTTTGCGGCTTTCTTTCTGTCATCATTATTGTAATCTCCATCCCCCAGCTCTCTTGTTCGATGTCTGACTCCGTGGGCATTGCTGTGGTTTTAACTCGATGGATACAGTCACACAAGTGTCGTTTGAGTGCGACAACGAGGCTCTCAAGGCAATGTCTGAGAAGGTATACGTCGGGTCGGGCCGATTCATTCTCCAGGAGGGCAAGCCTGTCATCGTGGAGTACAAGATTAGTGAGGTGGCTGCCTAGTCTGGTCCGAGAACAGTCCAGTCACTTGCTTTCGGTTGTTTGTTGTCGGAGAATTGCTGCCCTGTACTACTTGTTCTCCGAAGGACCGAAGGACAGGGTTTGCTACTTGTGAATTTCGTCTGCGCTCACCTGATGATGAAGTTTTTCCCTTCGAATGAATGCCATTCATTAATCACGAATAAACACCATCGTGATAATGACTCGAGGTTAGGAGTCAGGAGCGAGTGGCTACATATTCAAAACAACAACAAAACACCTTTGTGGGATGATGATCTCTATCCACGTGTGCATTCACAAGTGATAGGAAACTCTCCGTGTAGATATACCCCGAATCAAGTTTTGTATTGAGGATTACCCAGCCACCTAGTCTTCCAAGCGCTGCTTGTATGAAAATAATGCATTTGCCGAGATCAAGGCCATCAAATCTTGGCTTTAAGAACAGTGGGGAAATGCCTTGAATTCCAAAACCAATGTTCTCTCCTTAGCCATAGCCATAGCCTCATAAAATATTCGGCTGCAATTCATCCAAGCAGGCCGGCAAAGTGCTGCAACCGCTCGTACAATCCCATTTGCGACAAATTACATGCTCCACCATGCAACATGATAATTCTTGGCGGTGGGTGTAGCAAGACTATCGGGCTCATGATGTAGACATGCCTCCCAGTTGCATCAGCTTCTCGCCAGCGCGAAGGTTGGCATATTCGTAGGCCCTGGATCCCTGCGGGAATGTTCCGTTAGCCGCCCAAAGGTCGATCAGCGGTTGCATGGGCTCCAGCTCGTGGGGCTTGAGCATATCGAGGGCGGTGGCGGTGAGGACGAAATGGCTAAAGCAACTGTTCAGTTGCTTTTCGAGGTTGAGATGGTAAAACGGCTCGACAAAGTGGGCCCAATACAGGTGTGCATAGACGCGGAACATTTGGCGGAAGATGGTCTTGCAGACCTCGACAAAGTTCTCGGGGAACCCGCTGCGTTTGCCAACCCAGTCACCACCCTCGCCTCCCGGTCCGGCCAACTGTGACAGTGCCGGCGGGCAGTACTGAGGGTTGTGTGCAAACGAAACTCCTGAGGCCTCCGTCGGGAAGATGTTGGTATCATCAATCTTGCCCGAGATCCAACGCTGCATGAGAGTCATGTACTCATGGGCGGGTAGCTCAACAGGCTCTCTCCGGGAGTTGAGCCATGTGAACGAGTGGTTGCTGAGCGCGCAAGGCGGTATGTTAGTGGTGATATCTTTTTCGTTCTTGTTCGTGAATTCCACGTGATCTGAGGAAGAAGAAAATAAAAAAACAGTTGAGACACTCACGCCCCAGCAGACGTCCGAGGACAGGTGGTGGAATTGCAGATTGTTGTTCCGTCCTCCTCCTTTTCGTGAACAACCCTGACAAAATTCCAGAGATTTCTATAGTGTTCGACCACTATGTTTGAACCGCAGCAAGAAGTTGGAATTGGTTAGCTTGTTGCACCACTAGACCGACGCGACCGATGGATCGAACAAATGACACTGTGGCCACCGCCATCAACAAAGACTCGCTCGTTCATACCTTGATGTGCAATCCACTCGCCCTGTTCAACCGTCTTTGGTCTTGCACTTAGGGTCATAAAGTTGCCCTTGACGATATGTCGTGCATAGCCGGGGTTAAGCCACAAGGGCAATGGGCGGGGTAGGTGGTAAGAGTTGAGAATATCTTCGCCGGTCGCCATAATGCCGCTGTTCTCATCCATACCAAGGGTCTGGGCCAGCGAAGGAGAGTTTGGAAGAGGAGGCAGCTTTGAGGCCAGGCTGCTTGACGACTGACTGGCTGACAAGGCGGTGGGAGAAGCAGGACCCGAGCCTAGGTTTGGAGGACTCTTGGTCTGAATGGCCGGTTTGTTGGTACCACCCCGGAAACGGGCGTTGCTGGGGGCGCGAGTTAGAACGTGGCGGTTAAGACGACTGCAGATATGATGGCGATGGCCATGTGTCCTTTTGTGGCGTTTGAAGGGAACAAAGCAAGTGCATACAGCCAAGGCTAGGGATGAGAGGTTTGATAAAGATTGCCAAACCCCGCCTGTAGTGCACGAGAAAGGCGCGACAGGACGGGACGATGACTGAGATACGACATGGTATTTGGACAAAAGATTGGAGAGGAAGGCTAAAATAGTCAAGGAAATGACAGCTCAAGCCGCCGTCATCCTAGCCTTCCTTGGTGAGAGGCGCTCAAGGCTGGCTCCATGACATGCAACTAAGCCGGGCTGACTGGCTGGCGGGGTCGTGTCAAGGCTCTTAGAGGTAGAATGGTAAAATGAAAATGAAGACTTGATCGGCAAGCGACAGTGTAGAAGAAAAGAAGAAGAAAAAAAGTAAGGAAAAGGGTCAATGCTTGTCTCACCCAGAGTCTATATAGCCCTTTGAGACTTTTGTATTTTATATGAATTTATTTAACCGTAGGGCCGCCGTGATGCATCTCACTGAGAGGCAAGTGACGGGTCTGAACGGAGCTGGACGGGAACCGCTGGCTTCTTTGGGCCGCTACGAGATAACGCTGAAGGCGGTGGGAGACACAGTGGGAAGCTGTATGCAGTTGGGCGACCGAGGGTCTGCACCAAGAACCAAAAACCAAAATAGAAACAAGTGGACAGACGAGAGAGAGAGAGAGAGGAATAAAAAAAAACCAAACCAAACAACTCACATTCCAGAAAAGAGGTTTGACATTATCAGGTAAAGAAAAAACCGAGTGAATGGGATTAACGTTGGTGTCAGAGTCAAGAGCTGGTAGCTAAATGCAGTAGCTGAATATCGCTCGGAGGGGGTGAGCCGCGGCGGTGAAACTCGACTGGAGGGTCAAGGGTCCCAGCGGCTCTCTTGGAAGGCTTGCGAGGTCCCACGTTTGACGTGCGGGCGGTTAGGTTCAAGGATGGCAGAACCCCAACCAGCAGGCCCGTAACTTTTCCTGTACGCGGCGCCTCCTCGGGGTCGTCTTCTAGCTCACCAAGGCTGCAGGTCCGTGGAGCCCTTGTCTTATTGTTTCTTAATTGTTCCGCTGTTTTGTTTCTGTGGAAGAAGGCCGAAAAAAAAAAGAAGAAGAAAATAGCCAATGTAATAATACTCCAATACTCCGACACAATACCAACAGTATCCGACGGCAAAGGGCAAGGATCGAGCTGGCCCGAAGCTTTTGGAATGGCTCAGGTGCAATGTTGGGTTGGCGTCAAAAGGAATTGGGTTTTGGCGAGGCATCCAGACCCAGATCATATGGGCTCAAAGCACAACTTGTACTTGTACCTATTGCTCTAGTCTGTCCCATCTTATCCCCCCTATTCGCGCTGGGTACTTTGCCCCACGCGTCTTTGCCTCAGGGAGTTTCTCACGTGACGCAGCATAATCAGAAGTGCTAAGAACTGGATAGCACTGGCTAACTACATAATCGCTGCTAATCCCTGCACCCATCGATCGGTGCATTTTCGTGGGTGTGAAAGTTAGGCGCGACTCGCCAATGGAGCTTCCAGTACCTGTATAGCTAGCTCTTCTTCCTACTACAATTGTTCGACGTTAAAAGATTCCCTGTCGACAACGATCCCTTTTGGCTTTGCAACTGATTCACAACGTGCATTTCAACGTATATCACCCAGAAAGCTTGATTGAATAAAAATACACGCGAAGAATATCATCCGAACCGCGTAGTATCAATCAAATCCTTCGACCCGCCGACAACATGTCCGACTCCGACGACGTGGTCGACATCGCCGATGCAGGTGATGAGGGTGATCTTTTTGGAGATGGCGGCGACGAGTCCGACATCGAGCGCCCGCTTAGTGATCACGAGCTCGATGACGAAGACGATGACGACCAGCAGCGCGAGCGTGAATATGGCGAAAGCAGCCAACGCGCGCCACAGTACAAGGAGAAGCGCATCATGGGACTTAAGATATTCCGCCATCGAATTCCTAAGCCCAAAGATGGGAATGTGAGCTACTTCGCCATCGGGCTACAAATTATGCAGGTTGCTCGATCCATCTCTAGGTGCTAACGATAAAAAAACAAAAAAAAAAAAACAACAGTTGCGCATCCTCAAAGTCCCCCAGTTCATGAAAATAGTCCCCGAGCAGTACAACGAGGACTCATACGAACCGACGGCTTGGGATCTCTCAGAAGACAAGAAAAAATACCCCGCGAGCGTCATCAGGTGGCGCAAGAATCCTGAGACGGGAAAGCTAGAGAGCAATGCCAACATCTACAGGTGGAGCGACGGGTCAATCTCGGTTGCCGTCGGTGATCAACACTACGACATGGACGCCAAGTCCCTCGCGCCAACTGGCAAGGGCTATGACGAGAAGCGCGACGCAAACTACTATGCTGCTGCTGGACACTTGTCGACCGAGGCCTTTTTGACCGTCGGTCATATCACGGAAGAGCTCAAGGTGCGGCCCAACGAGGCTCTGGAGGCTGCAGCAGTGGATCGTCTCATGGCCAAGATGGACGAGGCAACAAAGCACAGGCACACCCAGGACGACGTCATCTTCCGGGCCACGGAGGACCCTGAGCTACAAAGAAAGCAGGCCGAGATGGCGGAGAAGGAACGCGAGCGCTTGCGACGAAAGAAGGAAAATGCAGCGGCCCGCTTGGAGATGGGCTTCGGCTCATCCCGGTTCAGCGGTCGCAGCGGTGGACTTTCCGTCGGCGGGCTGGAGAGCGGCAGCGGAGAGCGGAGGCGCGGCAAGGGAGCCGGCGACAAGTCGCGGCCGAAGCGCAGGCGACCTGAATATGATTCAGACGACGACCTGCCACAGGGCGCACGCCGGCAGGACGACTACGACATGGCCGATGGATTCATTGCGCCCAGCGACGAGGACATATCGGAGGGTGAAGAGGAAGACGAGGATGAGGATCTACTTGATGAGGACGAGGACAGGTCACCGCCAAAGGCGAAGAGGCAGAAGAAGGTTTTGGCCGACGATGACGCCGATGGAGATGCCGACGACGCGCCGGCTGCTCACGCCGAACAGGGTGGACGCAGAGGACGGAGGCTCATTGTTGACGACGAGGATGAGTGAGGAGCCGATGACTTCACATGAAAGTGGCAATACTGGTGGGCCAGACTCGGGATGTATTGATACGAAAGCCTTAATTCAAAATGGGGATCATATGGACTTTTCCGGGAGAGAAAAAGCGAATATTTAAGCTCGCGGCCCCTTGTTATTGTAGTGCAGCCGCACATCTGGTTCCAGTTTGATTCTATCTAGTTCTAGTCCTATGTCCAGACGCAGTTTGGGCGAGAAGTAGCAGAATATGCAATGCATAAATTCTGCAATGCAGTTTAGAATTATGAAGTAATTAGTATTTATGTTTGTACAGTAAGATGAACAAAGTTGGGCCAGCTTCAGCGCATCAAGGTGCGCCACGAATGGCTGACCCATAAACAGTAGATCACATGCCAAAACAAGACGCGCGCGCACCTTGACGAGAAGCCCGAGCTCCTGGCCACACCATAAATACCTGCATACAAGGCTTGATTTTCAAGTGGCGCGCAAGGCTTAATGCAAAGCATTTGAGTATTTTACCTGGGCAACCCAACACAGCATCTGGGGAGGTGGGATTTTCTTGCTTAACAATGTCGGCCGGCGATTTCGAAATTCAAGGGGATGAATCCAACGAGGACTGAGACTCCAAGTCCCAAGTTGAACAAGGGCCAGCCATCAGAAAGAAGAAAAAGGAGCCCGTTCGCTAAACCCGCCAACTTTGAGTGGTCGGTCGCCTTCTTCGGTAAAATATAGCAAACCCCAGCGATAAATACACGCTACGTCGCCAAAACAAGAGTCTCATACCGGCGCCATGGCGGTATTTGGCTTCTTGGGAGTAATTTTTGGCTTCTTCACCCAGTGGATTTACGTAAGCCTCCATACTCGGCTCTTCACTCTCCCATCCATCTTGTCAATCAGAGGACTGATTTATGAGGAAACCATCTACCCTCCCGCCAGACATTCTTTGCATGGATCCAAGGCAAGTCCCCAAAGGCAACATGGCGAAGAAACCTTCGCAATGCCCAAAGCTACAAGGAATGGCGCACTGCTGCCGACCAGCTTGACACCATCTATGGGTTTGACAAATGGTATGTACTTGGTAGTTTGTTGCCTCTTGAGATACTACTGCCCGTGGATATGTCACGTGGTCCCTTGGAGATGATCCAAATGTGAATAGGCAGGATTTCATAGCCATCAAAGGGGATTTTATTAACCTGAAGCATGGCCGCAATGTAGGCGAAGGGACATGAAATCAAGCCTCTACGGATGTGAAGCGGTTTTAGACCACCTTAGGGAGCTACAGAGGGCAACAGGTGATCACACATTGCACCACACCCTTCCAAATTTGATCAGATCGGCCTTGACACGCAACATGGGCAACATCACCTCGACAAAGCTTTATCACCGTGCTTTCGGCGGCACCAAGCACCTGATCGAGCAATACGTCGTCCAAGTCGGGATCTCGATCAACAAGGTCCTGCTGCCTGATTCCGTTTCTGGGATCGAAGAGCACGAGTCCACCAACGGAAGCACGGGAGGACATCGCGGAGCACCTGCGGAACTTGCCGTCACCCCCATCACTTCCCGGCGCGTGCAAGGCCTGTGGACTCTGCACGACAAGAAGACGGCCGCCGCCGACTTCCAGCGGTCCTTTGGGCACACTTGCCTGATCCTCCAAGGTGGCTCCATCTTTGGCATGTGCCATCTCGGTGTCGTCAAGGCGCTGCACGAAGATGGACTCCTGCCCCGCTGCATCGCGGGCACGGCGACGGGAGCGCTCATTGCGGCTTTGGTGGCTACGCATACCGACGAGGAACTCCCCAGGGTCTTTTCTGGCGAGCTGGTTGATCTCAGCGCATTCGAGACTCATGCCCGAAAGACAAGCTCCGGTTCTAGGTGGGCAACCCTGTTCCGGCGCCTCCACCGATTCGCGGAGAAGGGCTACATCCTCGACTTGACCGTGCTCGAGCAGCTCGTGCGAGACAATGTGGGTGATATGACCTTCCAGGAGGCTTTTGAGCGTACTGGCAGGGCTCTCAACATTACGGTCGTCTCCTCGGGTCAGGGTGGAGTGCCCACGGTCCTTAATTATCTAAGTACACCAAATGTGGTAAGTATAATAGTGCAGACGTGGATACAGCCTAATCTCTTGGCCTAATCCTTCTATATCCGTCACTGGTATTTACTGACAGTCTCCTGCAACAGCTCATCTGGACAGCAGCGGCAGCCTCTAATGCAGACTTGCCCTCGCTCTACGGTCGTACAACGCAGTTACTGCGTAAGGGGTATGATGGGAGGATCGAAGCATGGGGACCCCCGAGGACCTTTAGGCACTTTTCCCAGGCGCAATATACGGAACAAAACTCACCAATCCGCAAAATCGGCTCCCAGTTCAACGTCAACCATTACATAGTAAGCCAGGCGCGGGCGTACATGCTTCCCTTCCTCAGGCCAGACATGCACGGCCCCGTATCCAGTTTCAGCTGGTACCTCAACGACCTGGCCTGGTACGCCGGCCTCGAGGTCCGGCACAGGCTCCGGCAGCTCGACAGGTTCGGGCTGATCCCGGACCGCATAAGGCGTCTTGTGATCGACGACGTCGTTCCCAGTGGCAGGGGCCTGACCGTAGTGCCCGACGTCAAGATGGCCGACTTTGCACGCCTCCTCGAGGTGCCCACGCAGCAGTCGCTGGCGCACTGGATCAGGGTTGGTGAGAAGAGCGTCTGGCCCGCGTTGGCGGCTCTCCGGGTGCGCTGCCACGTCGAGTTGGTGATTCAAAACGCACAGGATGTCCTTGACACGACTAACGAGGCCGAGTATGCAGACCTGGGGGTGCCGAATACTGAAGTCAACGGCGGGGTTAAGGCATGACCTCGTCTAGGGACCGGGGTTGGCAGCTGGGACATGTCTCGTCCCGGTCTCTTAGTTGGGCTTTGGGAGAAACGAAGTTGATGTACAATAGAATCTGTACCAGCTCGACGGTTCCACCCGCCAACATGCTTGTATCCTTCATTGCAATCTCAGTCTACAATTCGGGATGTTGTTTTGGCCAGCGGAGACCTGTACCTGCACTAGCCTGTCACTTCTCGAATGTGGAGAGGTAGGGAAATAGTTTTCCCAATATTGATCATTGCCGTTGTTACCGCTGAGAAGGTTTCCCCTTTGGAGGCTAGTCGGTAGATGTCTAGTCATCTTAACCTTTCAATGGGAATTAACGCTTGTCATCACTGTCACGTCGGCTTCCTATTAGAGGTTCGGGGGGATTCGGAGACAACATATCCACAAAACCCGACAGTGATAGTAATTACCCGGTATACCATGCAAGTGCAAGGCAAGTGGAATCTTTTTCTTTTTCTTCTGTAAAGCTCCCATTTCAAGGTAACGCGCAAGAAATGGTCTCGTCCGTGAACCGAGATCGTACTTTGCGTTGTACAGAGCACCTGAATCCACCCGTTGCCGAGGAAGTTTGGGTGTTGTCAAATGACACAGCGTGGTTTATCCCTCACAATCATATGACTGACCACTAAAAACATACCTAGGTATTAGACTAGTTCTAGTCTAGCTTCTACTGTTCAGCATCTCCGGAACCACGTGGGAATGCAACCCAAGGTAAGAGCACAGTCGGTGGTATTCGCTAATTACCCCGCCGTCCCCTCAGTAACAACACGTATGGTAACTGACTCGAGTTTTCAACCGGGCTCGAGGCCGTCCTACCGTTGCAACATTATACTGGAAACGCCCCCATGGTCTGTCTGTACATACATAGTACATAGTAGCTGATGGCCAAGCTTTATGGGGAGAATCGGACAGAAGTTGCACCGGGCGCCGTGTTGGGGCGCAAAGGCCGGACGAAGATTTTTTTTCTTTCTCTATTTCTTTCTGATTTCTTTGGTTTGAGTGGTCCAACATTGTATTACTATCCCCACGTCAAGGAAAACCGACCTGCCATGTTCGGTTTTTTTTTTGTCGAGATTTTTCCCTTTCGGGCGAGTTTGGCAGGAATATGGTAGGACTTTCTTGTGGATATTGGGAAAACATGCTACGACCAAAGTTCAATACTTCTCATTATTTACCACCTGCCACTTGCTGAATGCCTCTCTTGCGACGGCCAGCAAGGTTCGTTGTGAGAAAATGGACATTTCTTTAACACGGAGGTGATGGTCTGCGGTTTGATAGACTTTACGAAGCGTAACGCGTGGATCTTTTCTTTTTTGTGGTACCAAAAATTGACGGTTTGGTTCATCATTGGTTCAAGCGTTAGCCCTTTAATATGGATATTGATACCCTACCCTTGGTTTCATTCAGCTGCAACAACTACCGTAGGGAGAAATGCAGGTACCCGCAGGCCAAGACGAATGCCGAGCATGGAGAAGCTTATGTTGGTATGATATCCGGGGATGCACGCTGCAAATTACCTACCTTCCTACGGTAGGTAGGTACCTACTATGGTAGGCACCACAATAAATTACATGATCAAAGTGTCGTACCTGCCTGTACCCATGATAAGTTATAGGTAGGTACCTCCATAGAATGTCTTGACCAGATACTATACGATATAACTGGATCATCACCGAGTCAGAATAGAGCCTGATCTATGCCTACACTTTACAGGTTTGTTCCTAAGTGGTTAATCTCATCTTTGTCTTGCTCACACTTGCGGGGATTTGATGGGACTAGCCTTGGCTGTCAAACTTGTTTTCCTTGCGCAAATTACTACGTACAGTACAACCTGATCGAAGATGCTAACTTGGTAATTTTTTGGGGTAATGTGGATATCCACCAACCATACTGAACTACCTAAAGCCGTGAAATACAGTTCGCAGACAATCAGGTACATTAACCGGGCTCAGTAGACCAGGTCCGGCCTATTGCCACACTCGGTACTGTGCATGATAGTAACAAAATTAAAGCTGGTGAAGGGATCTCGTGTAAATCTCAGATGGAAAGGCTTAGGCTTGTGCTATTTGTTTGTTGGGTCTCTATGTAGAAAACAAATCCTTCAATGCATCCAAACTGACATTGTTATTAGCCGTCTGTTACCAAAACCCTTTTCAACTGCTAAACCGCTTGGAAGTAAAATAAACAGGTATTGACACAAGGGTACCTAGACTGCCAGCGTATACTTTCCAAATCTGATTTATAAAAGCTAAATATACTACTGCTTTTGGTCATCTTCTTGGGTGTAAAATGTGTCTTGCAATTAAATATATGTATTAGCGATACTCGCCTTTTAACCTCGCTTTTAGCTTCTGTTTACTTACCATTTAACCTTTGGCGTGAAGTGAACGATTTCTGCGAGAATCAATTGTTTGAGCCTAGGCCACGTCGTGGGAGGGGCAAAGCACCTACAGCGGCATAACTGGTACTTAAGTCTACCCTGTATCTACTTGGGGGCTGTTCGTTGTGGGCCCCCTCAAAAAAGGGGTTACAAAACCTTAATTTTCGAAAAAACCGTGGACCACCCCGCATTAGTTTTTTACCTAAAAAAATCGTTAACAATTTAATTTATACCGAATATAATCCCGTTCCATAACAATACAATTGCATTTACCGCAAATATACCTATATTATAACGTCCCCAAAATTTCTAATTATTTTAAAAACCCGCATATATACCCAATATATCGAAATTTACCGCAATAGGGCGGATACCGCGCGGAAAAACAAATCCAAACCAAAATCGTTACAATTGTTTTATAAAAAAACCATTACCCGTATTCGAATATTTAACAATATATTCGTAATTTCCTAATTAATAATATTTTTAAAATATCGATAAAACGCAGCGGACGGCCTTTATTATTAATTAATATTAAAAATTAAATTTTCGTTATATATATTATGCAATTTGATAAATTTGATGCATATTTCAATTTATAATACGTAATATTTACGGCCAATTTAATGCGTTAATTATATATACCGCCCTATAATCCAATTTAAATAAATTAATACGGCCGTTGGCGTAAAAAATACCCGGAATTGCAATTTATTAAATAATAACCCGTCGAAATTATTTGTTTTAATTGGAAATAATAAATCGATTTTATAAAAATTTAATATCGCCGCACGGCGGTTCGTGCGGTAAAATTTGGAATTACGGTTTTAACGGCCTGGAATATTAACGAATGCGGTATTAAAATCGGTATAAAAAATGGCCGGATATCGGTATTAGTCGTAACGAAAAAAATATATAAAAAATTACGCACCGCGAATTTAATTAACCGTAAAAATTATACGTTAATAAACGGTAATAACGTTATTAAATAATTATTACCGTTTTTTTATATTTTTACAAAATAATTAACGAACGATTGGTTTAATTTAAATTTATTTAAAAATATTATTTTTACGCGGTTAAAAACGGGGTTTTCCAATGGAAATATCCAATTTACCTAAATATAATATTTTAATCGGTATTTGTAACCAAAAATTGTTACCGTATAATTAATTGGATTTCCCACGTTAAAAAGATAGTTTGGTTATAATTTTAACGTTAAATTTGATTTCATAAACCGTATTAAGGCCAAAATCGATCCAAATTTATAACGGGCCAAAATATATATTTGGAAATGGTTTTTTTTCGACGGTTTTGTTAATTATATGCATTATTTTGCATGTAATAAGCCCACTTTTATTTGTATATAGCCAATTTTATTTAGTGCCGAAGTGGAGTGGGGAATGGTGGAATTCCGTTATTTTGTTAATGCAGGAATGCAATTTAAAGGTCAGCGAGTGGGGTTAGTTACCCTGTACCGGGTTTAATACCCACCCTGCACCTGCGAGTCAGCTACCCTGTACCGGGTTGAAAATTTCACCAAGTTAACGTTTAAATGCAAACCCAGAGATGGTTTGTATGCAAATGAGGGTGTTTTTTCAAAAACCCATACAAATTAGTTTTTCGGAAATTCATTCGCGGCACCGGAACCTTTTCTGGCGTGCGGACCCCCACTTCGATGTCGGAGAGTATGTAAGGGAAATAAAGCAAAATCTCCCCCAACCAATTATTTATCAGTACCAAAATTATAGTGCATTTCTACCTATTATTCAGCGCTTTTAGCACTGGTTATTTACCATGCCGCACCTAGGGTTTACCCCTATATCCCCTGTTAGCACCATTATTATTAACAGGTTATGAGCCCGGAAAGGTTCTAGCTAGTGCACTAAAGCGCACTTTGCATTATTGGAAAGCCCTGTTTTCAGGCTTTAATTTGGTTATTGTCGCATATCCGCAGCACGTATATTGACGAAGATATTGCTGTTTTTGTGCAAATTGTTGGTTATAGGTGCTACGTTAGCACCTATCCCCCCTGTAATTACAGTGAGGGGTCGCTATATTAGCGTTTGACTCAGGCCCAATTTTCAGGCACTGCAGCGCTCGCTCGATTGCAAATCCCAAAATTTTTGGTGTGGTTTTTATGGGTTGTGCATCGCTATTGCGATTGGTTCAAATTTTTAGTGCGTTAATTAGGGTTTGCGCTAACGAGTCAGGGCCAAAACCCCTGTATTCGCCCGCTAATAGCCCAGTGATCCACTAACCGAACGCTGCAAATTACCCTGCAGGTTACCCTGCACCCACCTAGCGAATTGAACTTTCGATCGCTAGTGCACCTGGATCGGTACAAATAATACCAGGGCACCCATTAATTGTGGATTTAGGGATTCCAACCCTGTATTTTCAGTGGATTCGATCATTGAAAATAGCAATAAGCCCTATATTTGGCAAGTATAGGCCTGTAACCGTTAGAAGGCAAACGGCTATAGAAAATCCTAGATTGGGGTATTTACCCTTAGGCGACTAGGTTAGTTTTTAACTATAATTTAGGCCACCCTACAATGGAAGACAGCCCTATGTCGGGCCTCCCAGGCCCAATTCCACCGGATAGGGGCCCTGAATCCAGCCCGAATGAAGTTTGTTAATTATATGCATTATTTTGCATGTAATAAGCCCACTTTTATTTGTATATAGCCAATTTTATTTAGTGCCGAAGTGGAGTGGGGAATGGTGGAATTCCGTTACTTTGTTAATGCAGGAATGCAATTTAAAGGTCAGCGAGTGGGGTTAGCTACCCTGTACCGGGTTTAATACCCACCCTGCACCTGCGAGTCAGCTACCCTGTACCGGGTTGAAAATTTCACCAAGTCAACGTTTAAATGCAAACCCAGAGATGGTTTGTATGCAAATGAGGGTGTTTTTTCAAAAACCCATACAAATTAGTTTTTCGGAAATTCATTCGCGGCACCGGAACCTTTTCTGGCGTGCGGACCCCCACTTCGATGTCGGAGAGTATGTAAGGGAAATAAAGCAAAATCTCCCCCAACCAATTATTTATCAGTACCAAAATTATAGTGCATTTCTACCTATTATTCAGCGCTTTTAGCACTGGTTATTTACCACGCCGCACCTAGGGTTTACCCCTATATCCCCTGTTAGCACCATTATTATTAACAGGTTATGAGCCCGGAAAGGTTCTAGCTAGTGCACTAAAGCGCACTTTGCATTATTGGAAAGCCCTGTTTTCAGGCTTTAATTTGGTTATTGTCGCATATCCGCAGCACGTATATTGACGAAGATATTGCTGTTTTTGTGCAAATTGTTGGTTATAGGTGCTACGTTAGCACCTATCCCCCCTGTAATTACAGTGAGGGGTCGCTATATTAGCGTTTGACTCAGGCCCAATTTTCAGGCACTGCAGCGCTCGCTCGATTGCAAATCCCAAAATTTTTGGTGTGGTTTTTATGGGTTGTGCATCGCTATTGCGATTGGTTCAAATTTTTAGTGCGTTAATTAGGGTTTGCGCTAACGAGTCAGGGCCAAAACCCCTGTATTCGCCCGCTAATAGCCCAGTGATCCACTAACCGAACGCTGCAAATTACCCTGCAGGTTACCCTGCACCCACCTAGCGAATTGAACTTTCGATCGCTAGTGCACCTGGATCGGTACAAATAATACCAGGGCACCCATTAATTGTGGATTTAGGGATTCCAACCCTGTATTTTCAGTGGATTCGATCATTGAAAATAGCAATAAGCCCTATATTTGGCAAGTATAGGCCTGTAACCGTTAGAAGGCAAACGGCTATAGAAAATCCTAGATTGGGGTTGTTAATTATATGCATTATTTTGCATGTAATAAGCCCACTTTTATTTGTATATAGCCAATTTTATTTAGTGCCGAAGTGGAGTGGGGAATGGTGGAATTCCGTTACTTTGTTAATGCAGGAATGCAATTTAAAGGTCAGCGAGTGGGGTTAGCTACCCTGTACCGGGTTTAATACCCACCCTGCACCTGCGAGTCAGCTACCCTGTACCGGGTTGAAAATTTCACCAAGTCAACGTTTAAATGCAAACCCAGAGATGGTTTGTATGCAAATGAGGGTGTTTTTTCAAAAACCCATACAAATTAGTTTTTCGGAAATTCATTCGCGGCACCGGAACCTTTTCTGGCGTGCGGACCCCCACTTCGATGTCGGAGAGTATGTAAGGGAAATAAAGCAAAATCTCCCCCAACCAATTATTTATCAGTACCAAAATTATAGTGCATTTCTACCTATTATTCAGCGCTTTTAGCACTGGTTATTTACCACGCCGCACCTAGGGTTTACCCCTATATCCCCTGTTAGCACCATTGTTATTAACAGGTTATGAGCCCGGAAAGGTTCTAGCTAGTGCACTAAAGCGCACTTTGCATTATTGGAAAGCCCTGTTTTCAGGCTTTAATTTGGTTATTGTCGCATATCCGCAGCACGTATATTGACGAAGATATTGCTGTTTTTGTGCAAATTGTTGGTTATAGGTGCTACGTTAGCACCTATCCCCCCTGTAATTACAGTGAGGGGTCGCTATATTAGCGTTTGACTCAGGCCCAATTTTCAGGCACTGCAGCGCTCGCTCGATTGCAAATCCCAAAATTTTTGGTGTGGTTTTTATGGGTTGTGCATCGCTATTGCGATTGGTTCAAATTTTTAGTGCGTTAATTAGGGTTTGCGCTAACGAGTCAGGGCCAAAACCCCTGTATTCGCCCGCTAATAGCCCAGTGATCCACTAACCGAACGCTGCAAATTACCCTGCAGGTTACCCTGCACCCACCTAGCGAATTGAACTTTCGATCGCTAGTGCACCTGGATCGGTACAAATAATACCAGGGCACCCATTAATTGTGGATTTAGGGATTCCAACCCTGTATTTTCAGTGGATTCGATCATTGAAAATAGCAATAAGCCCTATATTTGGCAAGTATAGGCCTGTAACCGTTAGAAGGCAAACGGCTATAGAAAATCCTAGATTGGGGTATTTACCCTTAGGCGACTAGGTTAGTTTTTAACTATAATTCAGGCCACCCTACAATGGAAGACAGCCCTATGTCGGGCCTCCCAGGCCCAATTCCACCGGATAGGGGCCCTGAATCCAGCCCGAATGAAGTTCTAACCGCTAAATTACAGGCGCAAGACCTGCAATTAAAAGCGTTAACTACGCAATTGGATCAACTTCAGCACACAATTCAACAGTTAACATCTCTGTTGACGCTGAAAAATGGTGAACCCACTAGTTTTAGTGGTATTGCGGGTATTAATACCCCCAATAGCGGTAATCTGGAGGCCAACCCACAGATTTTTAGCGCTAATACCGCTACCGCACCACCTAATCCACCCGGTAACCTAATTCTAGGTGACGGGATAGGTAAAGAACTATCAAAACGGGTATTTTCCTTCCCCGAAAATTGCAAATTAGTAGGGGCTAGCAATTACGACCTGTGGAAACAGGCACTTATAGTACAATTCAGGGCTATAAAAGCTGCGGAATTTATTTCCAACCCTGAAATTGGCTATAGCCTACCGGAACATGAGCAATCAGTCCTATTATTGCTTATTAAAGACAGCCTAACCAAGGAACCTTTAGAATCCATTGCATGGCATTCCAGCCCTGTAACGGCCTATAAGACCCTGGAAGATAGCTATTCCGTTGCACCCGAGATTAGCAGAGACTCGCTATATCGGGAATTTCACGCCCTAAATTTTTCGAAATTTAGAGGGTCAATACCAGAATTTAACAGCCGTTTTAATTCCCTGGTAGCTAGATTAGCGAATGCCAACGTGCAAATTAGCCCTATCGATGTACGAAATCAATACCTACGGGCCCTGGAGGGGACGTTCCCTACCTGGACCGAACGCCAACGCAGTACCCAACGGGCCCTGCAGGCTATAGGCCAAAATTCGGATCGATTAAATTTGCAATACCTTATGGCGGACCTTATATC